>NW_006771578.1:4652237-4674987 GCF_000442215.2 Lipotes vexillifer
TCAGGTTCCTATACCCTATAAAAATCACTGTCAATATTTTGGTCTGATTTCTTCTAGTGGATTTTTTCCTATACATACTTTTATTTTATAGATATGTTTGCTTTCCTTAGTGGAAACAATGTGGTATATATGCATTTTTATTTTACTCACTATACGTTATAGAGAATTTTTATATGTCATCTAAAATCATTTTTAATACTTCAGAATGGGGGGGTACATTATTGATTATTAATCCATTCCTCTATTGTTAAACAGTTAACTTCTTTCTTTTTCTTTCTTTTCTTTTTTAAAAAATATTTAATTTTCATTTTTTTGGCTGGGTTGGGTCTTTGTTGCTGTGTGCCAGCTTTCTCTAGTTGTGGCAAGTGGGGGCTACTCTTCCTTGCAGTGCGCGGGCTTCTCATTGCGGGGGCTTCTCTTGTTGTGGAGCATGGGCTCTAGGCGTGCGGGCTTCAGTAGTTGTGGCACGCGGGCTCTAGGGCGCAGGCTCAGTAGTTGTGGCTCAAGGGCTTAGTTGCCCCACGGAATGTGGGATCTTCCCGGACCAGGGCTGGAACCGTGTCCCCAGCATTGGCAGGCAGATTCTTATCCACTGCGCCACCAAGGAAGTCCCTCCTTTTCTTTCTTGCTTTTAGAAATTATACCACAGTTGACAGCTTTCTACATAAAGGATAAATATTGTAACATGATAGTTACATGCTCCATTATGGTGCTCCATTAACTGTTTTAAATTAGTAGCAACACTTTAGTGAAGGCCTAACGTGCGCACAGTCCTTTTCAAGGTAGTATGGGAGAGATGTGACAGTATGATATCATGTCCCCAGACTTGAGTCTTATTCAAGGGGGTATGGCACAAGCTCTTATCTTGCTGTTCTCCAGAGATCTACTCATTTTCCTTATTGGTAGATTTCCTAGTCTATTGATATCAGGAGGACATTCACTTCTGGGTATGACCTGTGAACACTGTTGAGTGGGGATGTGATGCTGGGAACTGTTGCAGCCATATTTGAAGAAAAGCAAGGGAGCAGCCTTAGGACAGAAGCCAACACTGGAATTTGATCTTCAGTGATATCACAGAGTTGATACTCAATTCCACCTGGTGCTATCCTGACCCCCGGACTTCTTATTACATGAGAAATAAAATTTTCTCCTTCCAGTTTTGTTTTCCTCGTGGAGTTGGACGTTTTATTAACTGCTGAAAGCATCCTAAGTAATAGAGTAAAATCAACACATGTCATAATAATGGCTACCATTTATAAAATTATTGTACAGACTTCATCTTTAATTGAACAGTAATTCTCTTCATTGAACAGATAAAGAGACTGAATATCAGAGAAGCTAAGCACCTTGCCCCAAATCACGGACCTGGGATTTGAATCCATATTTGTGCGAGTCTGGAGCCTTGTTGACGGGGAGATCAGAGAAGTGAAGAGTGTCAAGCATATTGTTTGTGCAGGTGAAGAGAAAGCAGGTAGCTTCCTTAGCATGTGCTCTTCATTGAAATGTGCATGTGTGGAACTTACTGCTTTGCAAAATCATTTTTGCATCTATGAATCTATTTTAGTATCCCCCAGATATCTTGTGGAAGATGAGACAGGTCCACAGAGGTTTAAGTGCTTTTGTCCCCAGGCACAGTGCTAGCAGGCATCAGAACTGGAAGCTAAGTTCCCCGACCAGTGGTCCAGACCTCCCTCCACTAGCGCCCACTGCTGGCGAAACCTGCTCAAGGGCAGAATCCCATCCTCCTTCCTGGTTTTCTCTCGTCAGTCCCCACCATTCAACATTCTTATTTTTTCAAGCACAGCATCTACCCTGTGGCGATGTTAACAAATACAATACATCAGAGAAAGAATTACAAATATTTATGGCTGTAATAATTTCTCACCCAAAGAGGGGGCAGGGATCAGATCATTAGGGAAAATCAACCCAGCATGAAGTGTGATTTTTATTTCTCCCTTCAATTTTAATTCAGATAATGTACGTGATTTTCTGGAAGTGAGAAACTTTGGCTCAGGGAAACAGGACTTTGCATGACAGAGATGTTGGTTTGCAAATAGGGGACTTCTTAGTTTGTTTTTTTAAATAAATTTATTTATTTTATTTATTTATTTTTGGCTGTGTTGGGTCTGTTGCTGTGTGTGGGCTTTCTCTAGCTGTGGTGAGCGGGGGCTACTCTTCGTTGTGGTGCGCGGACTTCTCATTGCGGTGGCTTCTCTTGTTGCGGAGCACAGGCTCTAGGCGTGTGGGCTTCAGTAGCTGTGGTTCGCGGGGTGTAGAGCGCAGGCTCAGTAGTCGTGGTGCACGGGCTTTGTTGCTCTGCAGCACGTGGGATCTTCCCAGACCAGGGATCGAACCTGTGTCTCCTGCACTGGCAGGTGGATTCTTAACCACTGCGCCACCAGGGAAGTCCCGGGGACTTAGTTTTTGATTCACTGATTCCATCAGAACTTTGTAACCCAGACATCCCTTAGAGGTTTTCCACCCGGGACTTAGAGATTCCAAGAGTGATGATGGCATTCCAGTGGATGTGTGTCTGAGACACACCTTGTCTTCTCTCTCACTCACTCCGTGTCTTTCAAAACCTGCATTTGGGCAAAGTTTTTGTTTATTTTTAAGGTTCCACCAGAAATAGTAGAAGGGTTCATTTCAAAAGAACCATCTGCTCTAGAAAATTTCCCTGACTCCCTCCACCCTCAGGCTGGCTTGGGGTTCCTTCTCTACATTCTTGCAGTCCCTGGAGATGATCCCCACTCGGCGTCTGTCACTCTCCATCCCACTGGCTGTTTTCTCGTCCATCTCCCCCACTAGAATCTGAAGTTCTTTGAGCGGAAACTCTATCAGGCTTGTGTCTGCATTGCCAGCCCTAAGCTCTCAACACATTCTTTATTCCATCACTCCTAAATGGCACCCAGAACACGACTCAGTGTGGGTTCACATCTCAGTGTTCAGGATGGGAATTTGTAGCCAGGTTATCTCAGCCTGATGGGAACCAGCAACGTAAAACGCAGTCCAGGGGAAGCCCGGTCTCTCCCCCGCATTGAATTTCTGTCCCTTTCTCTTTACTGACAAAGTCCTTGTGCTGGGAGCTTACTTACGACTAAGACTCTGCCCTGCGAACAGTCCCTGCCACCGAGCTTCCCTTCTCCTGTGCAGTGGGCTCTGCAGCCTGGAGACACAGATCCACAGAGGGTGGTAGGAGGTGCCGGTGAGGGGCCTGGGGTCTACCCTAGAGTTAGACACTAGTTGAGCCACTCTACTCTAGGTGCTGGTCCTGTGCTGGACAAGCCTGCAGCCTTTCTCCCCTGGGACCCTGGATTCCCCAGGAAGCTGGGAGCACGGGTGGCCCCTTGACAGCCAGTTTGAATTAGACACTAAATTAGCAGAAGTGGGAAAAATACGTATTTCTCAGGACTCTTTCCGAGGAGGACGATCTGATCATCCCTGGGGGTGGCGTGGGGCTGAAGGACCACCGGAGTCTCCTAACTACCTTCTCAGAGGGAAGCTCTGGTTACCTGAAGGCTCTGGTTATTTGAGGGCTTTGGTTTCTCAGTGGGGTGCACACCCCTCCCCCCACCCTCAGCCCCACTCCTAAATAAAAGTGTGGCAACATTTTAAGGACTATCAGCTTGAAGGGGTGCTACGTCATTAGCTTCTGGGTCCCCAGCGGTCTCTCTATCCCTGCTGAAGGAGGGTGGTGGAGCTGAGGGGCATCCACACCTGAGCGTGTAGGACGCAAGTGCAGAGGAGGTGGTACAGACTGGACAGCGCAGGCCACTGGCGGGAGCTGTGAAGATCCAAAGAGAAGAGGGGGGAGGCAGGTTTGGTGATGAGGGGGGCACATGCTCACCAACTGGCTGGGCCAGACCCCGCCTCACAGGGAATTATGTAGGAGATTGATTTCACTGGGCAGGAAGTGTTGAAGGTATTGGCAGAGAGGAGAGAGGTGGGCCGAGGAGGCTTGAGCATGAGTCTGGGCTGACCCTGGGTCCAAGGCTATGGAGGGTCCTGAGACATGTCCTTTCCAACCTCATCTTCAAGACCCGAGGCCCCCATTCCAGGAACAAGCTGTGCTCTGCCCGAGCTATACCCATACAGCCAGGAAAGCCATGCTTTTCCATAATCATTCACCATAATCACTCATCGTCAGTCACGTAGACACCCTTGCCCTTTACCCTTTGTGACCAAGCCCATTGATTTCAGCTTCACGCCCCCCAAAGATAAGGGGGCACCCTGCATTCTCCCAGCATAACCTTTGTATGTGTCCATTGGGTGGAGCGCTGCTCTTGGCACTCAGTAGAAATGACTTCCGATACTTTTCTCTGTTGCCTGTGCTCACCTCCCATCAAACAAATAAGCAGGTGTAAGCAACCCAGTTTCTTAGGGACCGCATTTACCTTCTGTTTCTGTCTTCTCACACATTTTCCAGCTATTCTTGCATTTCTGGAGAGGCTTCAGGCTACAGTCCCACTCCCCCAAATGGCCTCTTCCTACTTGACACGGTTCAGAGCTCCAACTAATAATATGATGCTCCTGAACCTGGTATAATCCGGAAGATACATAAAAATTGAGCCCCCCTCAAATAAAAAGGAAGCATGGGCATTACCTATCTGAAGGTAGGGTCTGATTGGCACCCAGCTCTCAGGAACTCTGCCAGCCTGACTTTGTGTGGCCAGGCCTGAGGCGTCCACTCAATGCCAACAGTGTACCCTGGAGCATGTGACACCTGCAGCTAAAATCACCAAATCAGGACCATGTCTTTTATCACTCCATCATTTTCCGGCAACACTATCACACCCTCTTTCTCTCCTTTGAGAGGAGGTGATAGAGCTGTCACTTTTAGTTTTGGACCCATGGCTGGGACTCCCTTTTCTGTGTTTCCTCTCACCTTGTTTCCCCATCCCCTACCTGGAAACTAAAAATGGGGGTGAGTTCTGACAAGGCCCCCCAGTACCAGATCTGTGATGCCCTCCAAGTGGGAGGTTGTCCCGGCAACCTTATTCCTCCGCCCATCCTCGGGATCTCCCGGCCGCCTTGCACCGTGCAGGGCTCCTGCAGGGAACCCAATAACAAGGGCTGTCAGAGCAGCTGGGCTGAGGAAAGATGCGACGCGTGGCTGCCTGTGGTCAGACCCTGGATGTACATCACGCCCTGAGATGACACTTCAGATGAGAATGCATCTCACGGCAGGACAAGGACGTTGTTTTAGGACACTAGAACACAGCGTTCAGAGACCACTGGGAATGCACTTGCAATAAAGTATAAAAGCCATAAAGCAGTAGCAAAGTGTTGGCAGCGAGAGTGGCCTTTTCTCTGAGGGAAAGTGGCTCAGATGCCACTTCTCCAAAGCATCCGCGTAGTGCTGTGCCTGGGGCGTGTTTCAAAAGAACAAAACGATTATTATTTGAAGCAGAGACAGAAATTCCTAGAAGGGTTTGCGCCTTTGCTTATTATTAAAGTGATCTACAATCGCGCTAAGGTGCAAGCTCAGAACTTTCGACGTGATCTCTTTATCCTTCGTGACAAACCTCGGCCGTGGTACTTGTGCTGGACACTGTTGTTGGCTGCCTTCCCAGTATCCATGTTCTCACCCCCTTTCTAATTAGATCCTGATTTGACGTGCAGTCAGCCCGGCCCCAGCCTCACAGGGGCAGCCTGATTACTTAAGAAACAAATCAGTGCATGGTGTTTCTCTGGCCACTGTAGCTTGACTTGGACGGGACTCACGACCATGGCCCAGACAGACTGAGGGTAAGAACACATGTTCTTGGTTGGGGCACTGATTCTTTTTCTCATTCTCCCCTGGGATGAGATGAGAGTGGCACACAGACCCAAGTGCCACTGGTGGCCACCTTGTGATCGCAGTGAACCGCGCTTAGCATGGTACCCATGCCGAGGACAGCAGAACACAGGGACAGAAGACCTGGGTCCCTGATACCGTCACTGAGCTTCTGGACCTATTCCCCCTGTCTCCGAGCTTCCGGTAGTAGGAAAAAAGACATTTCCTTAATTCCTGATTCAGGGGAAGGTGGAATTACTCTTGCACTTGGAAAAGTCCTAACTGATCGAGGACTATTATTTTCTTCACTTTACTGATGAAGAAACTGAGGCTTAATTAGCTTTCCTAAGGTTCTACAGCTAGTAAACAGTGTAAAATCCAAGAATAATTTTACTCCAGACTCCAAACTCTTAATTACTGTTACATATAGGCTCTTATAATAATATGCAAAATTTTCACAGTTCACCTTTACTGAAAAGAAGAAAAATACGTTAAATCAATATTGTCCCCCAAGAACTCAGAGCATAAATTGTTTTGCAGGGAGGGTTGATTTTAAAAATTATTTTAAACTTCAAATCGTCCACTTTACTTTGTCTTCCATTTCCTCTTTGGCGAGGTACAGAGCAGGCACTCAATCTGTGTTTATTAAATGACACGCCTCAGCTCCCCCAGTAGGGAACGGTGGCTCCGAGGAGGGGCCTTGGGTCCCTGGACTCTTTCTTGTATCACAGTAATTCCCTGGAACTCTAGCATGTGGAGACATTCATGCCAGCATGAAGAAAATAATCAGCTTCCAGTAACAGCAAAGTTTTCACAATTAATCACTAATATTTAGGTCACAGCCTGAGGCTTGTAGGGCCCTCGTTACTCTCCTAGGAACAGGTGTTCCAGAGGGGCTCTTCAGTAACTGCTCTGCCCTGCTGGGTACCGTGAGTTGGCTTCTTCAGAAACCCAGCATCCTGACATCATTCTTTGCTGGAAAATAGGGATTCCTGATCTACCTGCTCTGTCTCTGCTGAACGCGACTCCGCCCTCTGCTCTCCCCAACACCCTTGGAATTCATCTCATTACCTAGCCTCCCAAGCCCTTTCTTTGCCCCTTTTTCCTGTCGAATGGCGTTGGGCGGTCACTGGCCCACCTGTCTGCCTCTGCCCAAGGCACCTGGGGTTTGCCTGGATAGCACCCTTCCTGCGAGACTTCCCAAGTGATGACGTAGCACAGGTGTTAAGAGCATGGCCTCTGGAACCAGTCCACGAGGCTCTGTCGCTCACGAGGTGAGTGACTTTGGAGAGGTCACTTCATTTCCCTGTGCCTAGCTGTCCTCATCTAACACAGGAGTTGAAACAGTCCCTGCCCCATGCGGCCAATAGGCACTGCCCCACAGTCACACTACAATGAGCTGCACAGCTCTGGGGGCTCTGTTGTGTGCACAGCCTGAACATCAGCACAAGGTGGCCCTGACTTGTGCGTAACAAGCAATCAATACATGCTTCAGCTTAGGTATGATTATTGTTATTATTATTAGTTTTATTGACTAAATTCCCTGGGATCCTCCCTGCCATCCACGCCATCCCAGCTGGCCCCCCGGCTGCTATGTCCTTACAGAAGGGGGCGGAGCGGGTGAGAGTCTCTCGGGGCTATGTTCGGCATGGATCTTTTGTAACGGTGGGTGGGGGGTTGCAGTCTCCAGAAGCCTTGATTACAAGAGGAACAAAACTAGTGAGGCTTCCTAGGGAACTAACAAGCCTGGCATTAAATGTGAGAGAGGGCACAGCTGCATCTGTAATGTGAATTTTGGTATTTCTCATTTCTCTAACAATTGGACATTGTGTCAGGGATCCTTAACAAGCCCTTATTTATTTATTTAATTGAAGGATAGTTGGTTTATAACTGTGTTCGTTTCGGGTGTACAGCAAAGTGACTCTGATATGTGTGTGTGTGTGTGTGTGTGTGTGTGTGTGTGTGTGTGTGTATACTTTTCCATATTCATTTCGTTTATAGTTTATGATAGGATACTGGCTATTTCTCTGTGCTATACAGTAGGTCCTTGTTGTTTATCTCTTTTATGTATAGTAGTTGTATCTGCTAATCCCAAGCTCCTAATTTATCCCTCGCCCACCCCCTTTCCCTCTTGGTAACCGTAAGTTTGTTTTCTATGTCTGTGAGTCCGGTTCTGCTTTGTAAATAAGTTCATTCTTAACAAGCCCTTTGAGTATTGGGAGAGTAAATTAGTACCCAAGTTGTCACCTACACTGTCTCAGTTGAGCCTCCTCGTGTCCCTGAGAGAAAATCAAAGCAGAGAGATTTCTTATTTTGCATGTGAGGAAAAGAAAAAATCTGAAAAAGTGGTGACTCCTGACAAAGCTGGGCACTGCTGGGTCTGATACTAGAACTGGGGGTCGGAGGCCACCAGGCTGCAGGGCAGGCCTGGCTGGGAGGTTGCCAGCAGAGGTCTCTGGCCTCTGAAGCCACACCCCTTAGTTCTGGTTGCTTCAGAAAGCCATAAAGCTGCAGCTTCCATCCACCGAGGTGACTTATTAGATGTGCCCTCCCAGGAGATTCCTTAAACTGTACCACCTGCACTTTCCAAGGATGATGCAAAAGCAACAATCCTGTTGATAATTGAGCCATCTGGTCCACTCAACACTTCTTGGGTATAATTCATGGAGGTTGTTTTCTTTGTTTGTTTGTTTATTTTTTAAAGGCTCAGCTTCATTACAAAGAAGTAATTGTTCTCAGAGGATCCACTAATCGGGAGAATCACCGAAAACTCTCAGATGGAAATGCCTCTAATAATTCACTTTATTATGACTCCAACTAGCACTGAGAACTTATTTTCTTGATTCCCTCAAGTTATCCCTAAAGTGAGACAATTTTCCCATCAACATGCTAACAGCCTGCTCTGCATTATTCCATGGCAAGCTTTATTTGTATTCGCAGTGAGTTTAAAACTTGGAGTAGTTTGATGCGATTAATATGAGGTGTCTCTTCAAAAGTTGAGTGGTATGGCAATTTCGCAATGCCTCCACTAACTATGTGCAATGAAATATTAACTTCACAAATGCACTGACAGATTAGAATATCATTCGCCTCCAAGGCAATTACAGCTTCTGATAACATATCACCACCACCCCTGGGAAATGTGTGATCTCCCCTGTTAATCACTCCCCAGCCTGCATTCAGTGAGCACCTGCTTTTGTCCCATGCAGCTCTGGAAGACACGAGACACAGTCCCTGGCATCAGGGAGCTGGCATACCAGCAGAACAAACCGATGATTAAAATGCCATGCGATCGAGAGGCAAAATGGGTAACACAGACACTAAGAGATGTTGAGAAAAGAAGACAGTGTGGGTTGGAGAAGCGGATCCACAGAAACGACATTAAATAATTGTAAGAGTACAGGCACCGTTTAAGAAATGCTACTTGCACTAACACCATGCTAAGCATCTGACATAGGCCATTGAATTCAGACTTGATCATAACTCCGTAAGTCTGGGGCTCACCCAAACTCAAACAGCCGTCATTGTTGCAACTGGCATGGCCATGGTTCTCCTTTAGGATCTAGGACCTAAGATCTGGGGTCATGAATAAGGCCAGGTGAGATCCCATTCCCCGTGCTGCCCTCTAGAAAGGGCTTCTCTCCTTGACACCACTGCTCATACTGAATGGTAATCATATATTAATCTGCCTGTCCCCAGACCAGGCTGAGAAGCTCATAGCTGGGTTTGATTTATCATCACACCCGTGGCACCTCAACAGAACACGACACACAGCTGGAACTCAGGAAATGCCCATGGAATGAGTGAGTGAGTCTAAACATTTCCAGTTCCTCCAGAGCTGGGGCAGATAGATGAACGCTCCTTTGCAAGCCCATCCTGCCTCTGTCTCCCTCAGCTCAGTTCCCCTCCTGCCTCGCCCATTGCCTCAGCGAGACGGAAATCAACTTGGAGGCAGTGATCAAACATTCTTCACTTTTTATTCCCCCTACTCTCTACTCCAGACCCCGTACCACACTAAGCCCATAGCGCAGCCTCCAGAAACTGACATAGGTTGTAACCTTAATGAAAGACATCAGCTCTGACTTGGGACTTTTGCTCAGACAGATGTGGCAGCTGGGTCCCCTGGAAGGCAAGTTCCTAGGAGCAGGCCCCATATTCAGGGGCTCCTGCGCAGGACACTGGAAACTTTTAATTGCCCTTTCCTAGTTGAAAACCAGTTTGATAACTAAAGGACTTGAGCAAGGGAACAATGGAAGGTCACACATTTGGCACATGGAGAAGGCAAAAAAGCCACAGTAGTGAGTGGATAACAGCATCCACTCATTTGTTATGAAGAAATAAACATTTTCATAATCTGCCTACTAATTAAAATAGCAAATACAATCAAATCCAATTAACGTGGATTGGTCTGTGGGGCTTTAAATCAGAGGAGCCTGGTTGATTGCTCTGGAGTCGTTAATTAAGTCTGATGTGATTTCTTCCAAGCAAATCTTCTTGGTGTATGCCTTTCCCAATTACAGTATTTACGATCAGCTGGGAAATCACAGGTGTCATTCAGACCTGGACTTTGGCAAGGGTCTGTTTCAAGGCTTTCACTCACTTAGCTCTGGGAAGGCTTTCCATGTTTCTGAACCTGGTTGGTGCAGGTGGCGGTTCTGGGGTCCAAGGCAGGATCAGGGAGGTGAGTGAAGGCTGACCCCCTGGGTCTTCACCCCTCCCCATATCAGCAGTGCTTTACACTGTCCATGTCCTGCCCTCACCAGGAAGCACCCACAACCTTCCGGGCCACTGTACTATTTCCTTGGCCTAGGCTGGAAAGTGATGAAATGCTCTCACGTAACCGAGATAAATGGAAACTTAGTTCAAGCTTGCGTTCCCTGAAGGATATTTTTCAGTGCTCGCTTTGTGCTAGAAGGTGGCCATGAGTGAGCAGAGGCCCTGCCCTAAGGAACACAGGTGCGTTTTCTTTGGGGAGACAGATATTTACAGTGACAGTTACTCCAATGCCCCCAGGGGCCAGGCCTGGCACAAAACCAGGAAGTGGTCCTCATGTAAGAAAAACAGGGAGGGATGGGACTAAATGGGAGACTGTAACCTCCTTCCTAATGGGGTGACCACTACTAACTCACAATGATGGTTTCATGTCAGGGATCCATGCCCCAGTTCCTGTTTACTCAATGGTTAGAAATCTAGATTTTAATGCAAAAATCCCTGTTTTTGTTGTGTCTGTTTAATTTTTCTAAATTGGCTTATTAAAAACACACACACACACACACACACACACACACACACACACACTCTGGAACAATGAAACATCTGGAACATTGAAACGTGGGCCCCTGCAGGGTATTATGGAGATAAAAAGAAGAGCACCCAACTCCCCCATGTGGGTAGTCCTGTGAGATCTCCAGGAGAACAGCCACATGGATTAGGCTTAACAATAAGCAGCTCTTACCCAGATTAAGGAGGTGAGGACAGGTAGGAGGCATAAGAAAGTATACCTGCAAAGTCATGGTTCAAAGGGATAATCTGATCCCTTCCCTGTCCCAGGGGTCTTTCAAGTGAACAGCCATCCCAGGAGCAATGCCAGGGCAGCAGCTAAGGGAAGCACCATGTCCGGAAGCCTAGGGCTTTTTGTATATCATGAAAAAGTTCTGGGCTTTGAGTTAATCTCATGAGATTTCCTTTCTACCCAAATCCCTCCCTAAGAGCTTGGCTTTGAGGATAGCTATTTAATTTCTCAAACTGAAGATGGAAGCGAGAAAAAAAAAAAAAACATTTCATGGCATAGTTGTAGGGATCCCATGAGACCATACTCGGGAAATGTCCAGGACCTGTCACCTGCCAATGTGTGCCCTACCGGTGACGGTGTGGTCCAAAGCACTTCCTTTCCTTGAACCAGGCTGTCTGTACTGCATACTCTAGTCCCTTGGCCCTGTGGCCACCCAAGGACTGGGATGGAGGTGGGTCAAAGGGCAAAGGGGGAAACCCCAGAAGGTAGGACCTGTTTCTCTTCCCACTTTGAGCTGCCCTTGACATTCCCAAACTGGCAGAGCTAACTTCCCAAAGGCCTGAGGACCAATGGCAGAGAAAGTTGCCGCTGCATTTGCTGTGATTTGGAGATGGGGGCATTGTGCTTCGTGTCGCAAAGCCGTCATGATGTCTAGACTCTCTATCAATGACACACTTCACACTGTGAGTACAGAAAGAGTCCCTGAGTAGCTGATACTGATGCACTTGAAAGCTGTAAAAAGCCTCCCTGTCAATCTCTGAGTCGTCCCACTCCTGGAATCATTATGCCCCTTTGCTACAACTTTATAACCCATTTGGGCTTCCTCTAAAGTGTTGACCGCAGTTGCCACCTCCTCCAGGCATTCTTGGCTCACCTCTGCTCTCAGCCACTCTCAGCGGTAATTTGTCATATAATTCAAAATGACACTATGCTCCACTGCACTGCCACCTCTTCTATGGCGTTTTCTTGAGGCCCCTCCCCCGGCAGAGAGGATTTGGCCTCCACTTAGGGCACGGAGGCTACACTGAAGAGAAAAAAGGAGCAATGGACTACGGAGTTAGAGAGCCCTGCGTCTAGTAACCCAGGCCGACCTCTCTGAGCCTCAGTCTCCTTAGCTGTAAAAAGACCTAATAGTCCTTCATTTGCAATGAGACATGTACAATGCACGGCATCTGACATATAAAGGGATTCAATGAAGAGCCATAAAATGATCTGTTGTGCTTGTTTTTCTGTCTCTTCTGCTAGAGGACAAGTTTCCAGATGGTGGCGACAGCTCCTGATTCAGCCACCTTTATAACCCAGCACCTAGCACCACGATTGGCACATTATTTGATTCACTCAATGTAATTGCCGGAAGTTTTTCCCCCAGAGGCCTTGCGTTGCTTCTTTCAAATGTTTTCTGTATGTTAAAGAAAAAAATTAACAAATATACCAATAACATAAAATGGAAATTGCCCAGGATTAGGGTGGAGACCTTTGGAGACAAGCTTAACAAAGAATCCAATTGCCAGAAGTGTCAACCCTTAAGAGGTTTTGCTCTCGATTTTTAAAACAAATGCAAATTCCCAGCGCTATTTCTTCCTTGTACCCGTTGTCGGGCTCTAAAACCAAGCCAACCAAATGGTGTTCCTCTGAAACGCCCCCGCATTTTCCCCTTGACCCCAATTAATTACAATTTCATTGTGGTTTTACAGAGGTCACTTCACCGCTGACTGCAACTCGCTGACTTGTCTTAGCTCTTGCTAAGGCTCGTGTGAGAGAAGGAAGGACCCAGAAGATGTCCAGTTTCCATAGTTCTCATTATTTTATTTTAATTAATTTATTTCTTTAGGCCTCGCCGTGGGGCATGTGGGCTCTTCGTTCCCCAACCAGGGGTTGAATCGGTGCCCCCTGAATTGGGAGGGCGGAGTCTTAACCACTGGACCTCCAGGGAAGTCTCAATTCTCATTATTCCAAAAGAGAGCTTAGAATTGCCTTGCATACCCCCAAGACAAAGGGATGACTTCAAACCAGCTCACAGTTCAAAGCCGAACAAGAGTTGCAGACTAAAGCGGATAGGCTGTCAAAACAGTTTGCCTATTTCCCTGGGGGAAACGGAAGACAAATAAAGAGAAGGAAAGTCAAACTCCTCATGTGCAATGATGAAGGAGCAGGTCAGGGGCCCAGCGTTGGAGAGAATCACTCTGAGAATCGCTCCCCAGCCAGCCCGACGGAGGAAGGTCACAGTGCACAGAACACGTGTCCGCACCGGAAGGGAGGAAACCATTTATTTCTGTGTAACTGGGATCCCAATTTTTAAAGTAATGTCCACCTAGCGATCTTGAACCAACTGCTTGTTAGCAAAACTAGCACGGAGCAAACGGCTGCCAGGACGAGATCTCAGATTCACGTCATAATGGAACTCCTGGCTGTCTCACTAAAAATAAATGTCTCCCATGCTTCCAAGCATTTGGAGAAGACAGGCACAGACTGCAGGGGAGAAAGGAAAGCCCTGTGGGTCTGGATGAACCACAGAAAGCAGAACCAGGCTTAACTGGATTACCTCTAATTAGGTGCCTCAGATGAAAATGGAGACGATTGGATGCACGTGGAAAGAAGTAACCGGAATAATCTTCATAATTAGAGATGCAACGTTAGATAAGGCTTTTCATTCCCTGCATGGTTTGTTAGTACAGTCTCACTCCTCCATCTTCCCACCCACAGGGCCCAGGACACGGGGCCCGTGCCCAGGTAGAAATCCTGGCCCACACTCACTAGCTGTGGGACTTGGGCAAGTTACTTTTGCTTAACTCTTTGCGTCTCTCTTTCCTCATCAGCTGGATGCAAATGATTAAGCTAGCACTTACTTCATAGGGTTCTAGTGGGGATTATAGGGGTTATTACATATAAAGCCCTTAACATCGTGTCTAGAACATGCCAAGTATTCATAAGCCTTAGTTGTTGCTATTATTAATGCACGTGCCCACCCATCATCTATTTATTCAAACAGTATTCATTAGGTATTTTCAATGTCCCCAGTTCTGGGCTAGTCAGCTCTGGTCACACCAGCCCCAATGCAATGGCTTCCCACTAATCTTTTTTTTAATTGCAGTATAGTTGATTTGTATCCCTCCCCCCTTACCTTTCCCCTTTGGTAACCATAAATTTGTTTTCTATGTCTGTGAGTCTATTTCTGTTTTGTACATAAGTTCATTTGTATTGTTATTTTAGATTCCACATATAAGTGATATCAAATATTTGTCTTTCTCTTTCTGACTTACTTCACTTGGTATGAGAATCTCTAGGTTCATCCATGTTGCTGCAAACGGCATTATTTCTTTTTCTGTGTGACTGAGTAGTATCCCACTGTGTGTGTGTGTGTGTGTGTGTGTGTGTGTGTGTGTGTGTGTGTGTGTGTATACCACGTCTTGGCTATTGTGGATAGTGCTGCTATGAACATTAGGGTACATACATCTCCTTGAATTAAGAGTTTGCATCTTTTCCAAATATATGCCTAGGAGTGGGATTGCTGGATCATATGGTCACCCTAATTTTATTTCTATTTGTTTTTTGCGGTACGCGGGCCTCTCACTGTTGTTGCCTCTCCCGTTGCGGAGCACAGGCTCCAGACGCGCAGGCTCAGCGGCCATGGCTCACGGGCCCAGCCGCTCCGCGGCATGTGGGATCTTCCCGGACCGGGGCACGAACCCCTGTCCCCTGCATCGGCAGGCGGACTCTCAACCACTGCGCCACCGGGGAAGCCCGTCACTCTATTTTTAAAATGAAGATTCTGTTGACCTCCAGCCACGTCTTCCTCACCTGTTCCTTCCCGTCTCTGCTCTGGCAGCACTGGCCTCCCCCCAGGCTCTGACCAGCCCCGCTCCCCGCTCCCCAGGGGCCTTTGCTCAGACCCTTCCCTCAGCCTGCGATGCTCCAGGAAGGCAGAGTCTGTATCTGTTTCCGTTTGTTCTTGAATCCACAGCAACTAACATAGAAGCTGGTTTGTACCAGGTGCTCAATTAATAGTCATGAACTAATGAATAATAAACCAATGAATTAAAGATGAAAAATAATACATAAGACAGTGCTAAGGCATGATGGTACTAGCTAACAATTATTTAATGCTTGCTCTGTGACAGGCACTGTTCTAAATGCTTTCCGTGTATTATCTCATATCCATTCCAGCGAATAGTTGGAGAGCAAAATGCACTGGAACAGGACTGGGTAGGTAAGGAGATCCCAGCCTAAGTCGACAAGGGAGAGAGAGCTAGAAACAGACCACTGGAATCACTGAGTTAACCCCATGGTAGGGGAGAACAGAGGGCTTGGCCGCAGCCCAGAAATGACCTCTCAGTTGTGTTTGCAGACTCTAAGAGCTCACGGAGGTGACCAAATCCTGAAATGAGGGCTGAAGGATGCACAGGAAGTAGGTGGGGCCTTTCCAGAAAGAAGAACGGCAGCTACAAAAGCACGAAGGCTCACCAGAGCCTGGGAAACCGACCAGTGTATGAAACGAGGCAGTGGTAGTTCACCAGGGAGTGGTGGGAAAGGGGCTGGGGAGATGGGTGGGGTGGGGCGGGGGGAAGCCAGACCAGCCAGAGCCTGCGGGCCAGCCTGTGTCCTTCCTGTAGAGGGAACGACCGGGTGTAGATTTCATAAATACATCTGTGGCGGCAGCACTGAGTTTAGATGGGATGGGACCAGGCAGGAGAGAGGAGAAAAACTGGGAGACCTCTTTAGTAGCTCAGGGGACAGATGTTCGGACCTGAGCTCCTGCAGCTGTAGCAGTGAGGGGAGGAAGGCCAAGTCAGCAGGAGATGGAGATGGGGCAGGGGTGGGGGAGGAGAGACATGGAAGGTTAGAACCCCAAGACCAGAACTTCCCTGGAGGTGACAGACGGAGGTCGGGGCAGAGAGGCCCAGAAGAGTGACCACGCCACAAACAGCAACAGTCCCAAGCATCAGCTCTGCTCCAACTGGCAGGCTTCTGTGCTGGAAGAACTGGGCACGTGTGTTCGCATGTGCATGGTGGGAGGGGGAAAGGGGCAGACCCCAGGCCTGAGAAAGTGAGAGGACAGGGCCAAGTACCTGCAGACATTCAGGACATTGCCCCACAGTACGGGAAGGAGCAGAGGGGCTGAGGAAGGACTTAGTGATCTGGGGGTAGGGCACACGGGGTGATTCTTGCAGCTGCCTGGCTCTTGCAGCTGTGACTTGAAACTCTTGACTGAATGCCCCGATGACAGAGGGCCCCTGGTATGCCCAACAGGTCTGCTGGCATCCCCAGGTCCTGCGTCCTCTGGCCTGCCTCTTTTGCCACCAGCTATGCCCTGCTTGGGAGAGGACCAGCCCTCCACAATACTGAGAAATCTATGGTAAGACTTGTCCCCAGAGCTTCCCCTCACGCTACTCCACCCCCAGAGCCCTCCGGGCCACTCACCTCCTTGCCCTCTTCAGACACCCAGTGCCCGGGCTCCTTCCCACCTTCTCCTGTCTGACAAGAGCCAATTCGACAGTGCAGACCACAGTCCTGCACAGGGCCTGCCAGGCCTGCATAAACTGGGGCCACCTCTCACCAGCCTTACCTGGGACCACCTTCCTGTGGGAGCAGCAGGTGGCCCAGACATCTTCCCAGTACCCATGTGTCCCCAGCATCTTGCTGTCTCAAGCCCTTCACAGGTGTGTTCATGGCCACCTTACCTCGACCTCCTACTCAGTCTCCGGCTTGGGCCTCAATGGGCCCTTCTTCAGAGAAGGCTTCCCTTGGATCCCCAGTTACGTGGTCTCGGTACCCTGCACTTCTGCCTTGCCTCTCTTGTCAAGATTACAATTCAAATAATCAGTTGCTTAATCACGTACTTAGTGTCTGACTCTCTCTTCTGACTCTAAGTTCCATGAGGGCAGGGACCAGGACGACCTATTCACCGCTATATCCCTGGTGTTCAAAATTAGAGCCAAGCACATAGCATGCACTCAATTAATATCTGTTGGATAAACATGAATGAATCATGAATGCAACCATGGCTCAAAGATCACACAGCCAGTAAAAGTTAAATCAGGATGCAAATCCCCTATTCTGCATAGG
Organism: Lipotes vexillifer; assembly: GCF_000442215.2. NCBI lineage: Eukaryota > Metazoa > Chordata > Mammalia > Artiodactyla > Lipotidae > Lipotes > Lipotes vexillifer. The sequence continues at coordinate 4,669,589 of NW_006771578.1, forward strand.
CCAGTCCAGTTAGGAACTACTTTTTAGTGGAGAATTTGCCTTTACATCTATGTTAGGGTGGTGCTTAGGAAAGTAGTGGGATGGGGGAGGGAGAGAAGGGATCTGACATGCATATTGATTTTCTGAGAATGCTGTATGGCTTAGCACAAAACTGGAGTGAGGATTGTGCTTCTGAAATGTTAAACACTGTTTAATAATTTGGCGCCGTATGATGAGGGGTTTCTGTCGACACGGAACACGCAGCACTCCAGCTGGCTGAGAAATGAGCAGGGAGGTTTTGAAAAATTCACCGGTTCCCTTGGGGAAGGCCGACTGATCTGACTTCAACACCTCACACAATGGTTTCGAACTGCGTTCATTCACTGCAAACTATGCTTGCCACAATTAGCTAGGTAGGCTCTCCCAGAGGAGATCCAGGATCTTCCAGCAAGACCACATCTATCTATCAGAATGCAGCATCCATTCCAGGAGGGACTGCAAAAGATTGGCAACCATTGGGGTCATTTATGGTGAGCCTACTACGCGCCAGCCGTTCACCCGCGTTTCCTTCCTCAGTGTTGAGCAGCGCTGTCTGAGTTGAGTTGGTGATCCTTACAGCTGTGTGGTGGTGAGTGACTCGTCTGGGTCCTGACATCTAACAGGAGCGGCGCAGCCCTGGGCATCCGAAGCCCTCTGGCCCCGAAGCCTGTGCTCATCCTCCGGTTCTAGCTTGTCTGGCTCCTGGGTTGATATCGGTGCCATTAGTTTTCCAGAACTGAGGGGTCTGTAGCCTTCTGTTGATGCCAAGAACCAACTCCAATGTGGACGGCCACTCCCCGGGCGCATGTTTCCAAAAGCCCCAAGATGAAGTTGACAGGCTCAAAGTTCAGCAAATGCGGGGGGATGGGGGTCTATCACAGGGCTGGGGTGGAGGTCCTTTGGTCCACTTCTCACCTTCAAAAGAGCCTTGAGACTTGATGTTTGGTCTTCACGGTTATACCTATAGATCATGTTAAAGGGACACCCCAAAAGACTTCAAAGGAAGCCTTCACCACATGACTCTAATCGTTAAATGTAATCATTTAAACACACCATGGTATTTCTAATGGGTTTGGCATTGCTCTATTTTTTAATATACCAGAAGCCAGAAGTAGAAATGGCTGAGACCCTTCTGCTCCCATGAATGGTGGAGGAAAGCATAAAATTCACAAACTAGGGTCTTGCCATTTTAGGGAAGTTGATTTCAACAAGACAGAGGAAATGCTGGGAAGGATGAAGGAGCAAGACACAATGAACCAATCAAAAAAACCCAAATATTCAGGGCTTCCCTGGTGGCGCAGTGGTTGAGAGTCCACCTGCCGACGCAGGGGACGCGGGTTCGTGCCCCGGTCCGGGAAGATCCCACATGCCGCGGAGCGGCTGGGCCCGTGAGCCATGGCCGCTGAGCCTGCGCGTCCGGAGCCTGTGCTCCGCAACGGGAGAGGCCACAGCAGTGAGAGGCCCACGTACCACAAAACAAAAAACAAAAAACAAATATTCAGTCAGCAAATATTTAACAGGCACTCACTCCATGCCTTGCCCCAAATCAGGCGTGGTCCCATGGACGTGACTAAGCATGGCTGATCACTCACTGTACACCTCACACCTTATGCCCAGTCCTGAGGGGACTGTTTAGAGATGATCAGCCTCACCGTTCTGTTTGTGCATCACGGGGGAGTGAGGCATGGAGGTGGGGTTGTCAGAGGCAGAGTGTATGCCCTGCTGAAGGGGTCAGGGAAACACAGGGGCCAGGAGTCTCCAGGGGGAACAGCAAGGAGGGTGGGAGGAGGGGCAGCATGGGACCCCATGGGGAAGTCGCTGTTGGCTCATTGGAGAGGACTGGGGAGACGTCCCACAGGGCAAGGGACTCTGAGTTACTCAGTGATGCTCGTATAGAAACAACAGAAATGAAAAAATAAATAAAAAAACAAAAACAAACCCCCCCAAAGGGATCCCAGAACACCAGAAATCTGACGGGGATGCAACAAACTGCCCTGAGTCGGTAGAAAGCCACTTTGCCAACTGAGACATAAATTTGCTGGAAAAGCCACACTCTGTGGGTGCTGAGAGCAGAGGCTGAGCAGTAACAGGACTGTGGGTCTGGAGCAGGTGAAGTGACCCGGGAAGCCTGGCTCTCTAGGTAGAGCAAGATAGCACACAGAGGGGAAGGGAACAAAAATGTGTGAGGCAGCTGTCGTTCTCAATACATTCATTTTGTCTGACTCTCAAGTCCTGCAAATCAGATTCTGTATTTTGCTTCCAGTTGACAGAGGGAGAAACAGAGACTCAGAGTTTCAGCAATTTGCCCAAGACCGCAAAGAGGTGGAGTCAGGGTCCGTGGACGATGGAGCCAGGAGGGTTGGCAGTAAAGCCTGAACATGCTGCCGTCCTCTTAGAGGGGTGATGCTGTGGGGAAGAACTGTATCTTCTAGTGGGAGAGGTCATGGTGAGTGTTTGTAACAAAGGGAAACAATTAGAACAGGAGGGATTCTCCATGGCACTTGGGTCATTGATTCAGAGTATTGATGAGCGCCGGCTGCGTGCACAGAACTGGCCTAGGCACTTGGCGTTCATCACTAACACGATGGGAGTCCCGTGAAATCACGGTGGTGCACAGAAAGAGTGCTGTGAGTCTATTTGGCAAGGGCAGTCTGGCGGAGACTGGCTCTTGGAACATGAATAGGATGTAGATTTGTGCAGAAAGGAGGAGGCCTCTCTGAGGTGGGGAGGAACACACCATGAGCAACGGATGCGTGTGGGGATGACTGCGGTCTCCACCGCCCGCTTTTAGTCCAAGCAGAGAGATGGACACTTCAAAGCACCATCCCCTCCCTGACTGTAAAAGTAACACATGCTCACTGCAAAGATCCTTGGAAAGACAGAGGAGTGTAAAGAAAAAACTAAAACGTCATCCATCAGTTTATGGTGTCTGTCCTGCCAGGCTTTGTTCTGTGCGTTAAAAAACAAACAAACAAACAAAAACAACGAATCCATGGTCAGATTGTACATACAATCTCAATCCCCTGGCTTGCTTTTCTTTTTACTTAACAAAATCTCAGAAGTATTTTGTTCTCCTAAAATATTTTTCAAGAATCTGGGTTTCCATGGCTGCATGGTCTTGGTTTAGGGCCTCCTGTGTTCTTCTTTGGCCCTGCGAGCGTGTTGCCTGTGCTGGCTGATGCGGACATGGCTTTTGGAATGGTGAGGCTGGCTCACCAAGGCCTCCTTGGCGTCCTCTTGGCCTCCCCTTGGGGCACCGCCTGAGGGCCCGGTCACCTCTCCCTGCACCCTGACTGTTCTCCCATGCCCCTTTCCTCCCAAGGTGTCTGGCCTCGCTTGGGGTGATGTAAAGGAAACAAGAGGAAGAGTCTACTTTCTCTTAGGAGGCCAGGGCCCCAAATACCTTCACCCCACCACGCTTGCAAACAGTGACTAAAGGATTTTAGAAGGTATTCTCTAGAGACAACAGAGTTTAAAGGAATCTGTTTCAGGTTTCTAGACATATTAAGAGATGCGATTTCTAATTCAGCTCCTATTGGAAGTGAGCATATCAGGCTACTACTATACAGATGAAGCCCCTTTTGACCCTGGCTTTTGTGGTGACAGCTTGAATCCATTTATAAGGTCCTCAGCATAGAGCGGAGAGGCTGCCCCGTGTTCAGTACTGGAAATGGGGAGGGAGGAGGCGTCGTGCACAGGTGTGATGTGTGTGTGTGTGTGTGTGTGTGCGCGCGCGCGTGCGCACGTGTGCACATGTGTGACACAGCTCACCTGATTCTGCCCTTCAGGGGTAAAATGACTATCATGCATCGCTTACTACTTACAGACATGTGGGGCACTAGGCACTTGATAGAGATAATTTTTCTTTGGATTTATACCAATAGTCATGGAACGTACATTGTCAGCTTTTCTAACCTGAGGAGACAGACAGGTTAGCCTCTTGCCCACCTACGTAGATGTCACACCTACTAAGTGGTGGGGTTGGGTAGGGACTCAGATCTGCCTGGATGCAAAGCCAGCTCTCTTTCCACAACACCCCTGCCCCTGTGATGGCTTCAGGAGGTTAGAGGGGTCCCCTGTCTCCATCACCACGGCCCCAGAGAGCCAGTGGCAGCACCCAAGCCTCCAACAGGGGCTTAAGTCAGAGCCCCACCGTCAGCAAAGGACTCCATTTGGAACTGAACCCAGCATTTGGGAAGATTATTAGGGATGAAGAAAAAAACATGAAGGGCTTTGAGGTTAGCCACAGTTATCAGAAAATTCAAAGAAATGAAGCCTCATGTAGTTACAGTCTGGAGCCATTTAATCTTCTTACTGTCAATTTCCAAGGTCACCACCCGGGTTGCTTATATCCTTTTCTGAGTTTTACATATATTGGCCATTTAATCCATACAATTCTCCTAATGAGCAAGGTTTCTGATCACCATTTCAAAGATAAAGAAGACGAGGCTCAGAGAAAGAAGTAACTCACTTAAAACTAAAGAGAAAGAGTGGCAGGCACTGCTGTGGACCTCATTTTCCCCGAGATTCTGGATTCTCATGGTGCCAAGGCCACACGCCCTGCCTTGTGAAGGTGACCCTATGTAAGGCCAGAGTGGGGTTCTTGGTCACGGCTGGTCTCCTCACACATCCAGCCAGAGAGGGTTGACACCTCCTAGGACACAGGGCAGTGTTCCCTCCTTTAGAACATCCAAGTTAACGGAGCCAAGTTACAATGGCCAAGGGTCAAGCTGGGACACTAACTGGTCCCTCAGGCTCAAATTTGCTCTGACACCCTTTGTAGACATCTCTAGAGACCTACTTTGTCTGCCCCATTTGACTCTCAACTGGATTCTTTTTAAAATTTGGAAGTAAATGTGTTTTGTAAACTGTAGAAAGCTCTATGCTGAGAGGATGTTATTATAATTGCACCTGAAGAAAATCCTGGAAGAATTATTTAGAGACTATCCCTCTTTTATAAATGAAAAATTGTCCAAAGGAGCTGAATGACTTGTCGAAGATGGCGAGGTTGGGAAATGGCAGAGCTGAGACCAGAGCCTGACCTTTCGTTTGGATCCAAGTCAGTGAAACACTAATTGAGCGCCTACTGTGTATTCAACATCTTACCAGGCACATGGGAGATAAAGATGCCAGTCTCTGAATGAAGGGGAGCACAGCTAATCCCCTCTCGTTCCCCAAGCCTAGTGGTAGGCTTGGCACCAAATACGCACTTATGAAATACGTGCTGAATGAATGGCTGAACTCATACATGCTCACACTCTTGTTTCCTCTTGTGAACATTTAGAACCTAAACTGCCTACCTGAGGCCTGAATTTTCCAAGAAGGCCCCAGGCTTTCCTGCCATCTTCCCCCGCCCGCCCCACCCCCCCGCCCCCACCGCC
>NW_006771578.1:4675114-4680086 GCF_000442215.2 Lipotes vexillifer
CCCCGCCCCCACCGCCCCCACCGCAGTGTTCATTTGCAGCCCCAACAAGATCACATACCTTTCAATGGTGGAGACCTTGCTCTTGTTCTAGCCTCCCCTGCTGTGTGCATTTCAGGGCTGGACGGAGTCTGGGGATTCAGTAGTGGCTGAGGAATCACAGTCCTGCACCATTTCTGGGACTGACAGCCTCGTTAAGGCAGGCACGCCCCTCACTCACGCCAGAATGCCAGCATACTCATTTGGAAACCTAGCCCACCTGGTTCCACACTGGGCTCATACCATCCCCCCATAAGCCCCCATTTCCCCCCCACCTCACCACCCGGCCTCCCATAGGGAAACACTCCCCTGTCTGCTCTATGTACCTGCCTTGCCCCGCATTGGACGGTGGGCCACAAAAGGCACCGCCCCACATTGGACGGTGCGCTAGGCACCGCCCCCCGCCGGAAGGTGGGCCGCGCTAGGTACGCTCTTTCTATAACTCCAACCTCCACAACATCTAGATCAGGGTTTTCCACATGCCAGGTACTTGATAAGCTTGAGTGAAACACAGAAAACATTTTAGCCACACGTGTTCGGCTTGTTTTCAGTGACGGTTTGCTGGCCTTTGAGGGTAAATGCTTTGAAGACGATATTTTTCAAAGAGTTCCTATGCGAAGCCAGAATTAATAAGCATCTAAATTACAAATCTCATCATGTAGAACAAATTGGATTTCTTTTCTTTAATAGCAAGGAAGCAGAAAACAAGCCCAATCCCCAGGGAGCCACATGAATACAGTTATTCACCGTTTTCGCTGGCATTCTTTTTTTCCATCTCTAAACCCGTCTTTATTCAATTATGTAGCTCGTAAATATGGCCCCTGTATGTCAGCACAGCTAACAAGTGGTCTCCAAGGTCAGGGGCCTTCTGAAAGCTCACCCAGCCCTGCAATAACAGTCATGGCTCTGAGTATGGGATTCTTTTTCTCTTTTTGCTTTTGGAGGAAAAAAAAAACAAAAAACTACGAAACCTAGCAAAAACCAACCAAGCCTTAAATGATCACAATGTTCCAAATATTAAGATGTGGGCCTAGTGGCTTTTTAATCAAATAACTGTTAATGCTCTTCTCTATAATAGCATAGAAACTCCATTATTGATGGAAAACGAAGGCCAGTCCATGCACAGAATATTTTTACATATACCTTCTTAAAAATGTATTTGCTTTAAAAACAGGCCTCTTTTGCAGAAGTTTGAGTACCGTAATAGCAAAGGCTCTTCTCCAAAACAATTTCTGTAAGAGTTGGAGGAAAAGTACGTTGAGTACGTTCCCCATTTGCCCCGCTGAGCAGGGGTTGGGGGTAGCCTCCAGGAAAAGCACTTGGTGCCCTGCTTGTAGAGCAGAAGCCTGATGCCTAGCAAGTTAGCCAGTCATACATCCTTGACCTTCTTGTCTCCAAAACAGAGATTCTCCAAGGGCAATCCAGGGACGCCTGGGGTTCCCTGTGACCCTTTGGAGGAAGAGCCCATGAACTCAAAACTATTTTCATAATTTCATGAAGATGTTTTTGTCTTTTTCACTTCTAGTAAACTCATGAACATACAGCCAAGTTTTACAAAAGCTACGAGGTATAATATTACAACAGATCGAATGAAAAAGCAGCCATGAGAATTCTGCTGTCTTCTATTAAGCTAGATCTTAAAAGAAATTTGCCATCAGGTAAAGCAGTGCCACTCTTCTCACTGGATTCACTTTGTTTTGAACAATACAGAACATAAAATCTTCAGCAAAGATGTTATTTATGGGGCTTCCCTGGTGGCGCAGTGGTTGAGAGTCCGCCTGCCGATGCAGGGGACGCGGGTTTGTGCCCCGGTCCGGGAAGATCCCACATGCCGCGGAGTGGCTGGGCCAGTGAGCCATGGCCGCTGAGCCTGCGCGTCCGGAGCCTGTGCTCCACAACGGGAGAGGCCACAGCAGTGAGAGGCCCATGTACCGCAAAAAAAAAAAAAATGTTATTTATGTTCACAACTAACAGGTTGATTATCATTGAATGAATAAATATTTCTAAAATAGGTCAGTTTTCATTCTAATAAGGTAAGTGTTGATAGATAGAACCTACATAAATAAGTTCTTCGTGGTCCTCAATAATTTTTAAAGAGTATAAAGAGGTCCCGAGACCAAAGAACATGAGTGGCCCTGTCCAAGGATCCCCCTCAGCTCTGCATGGACCTACCCTGCTCCTACTCATCCTGCAGACCCATCTCTATCACCCCTTCTCTGGAAAGCCACTTCAGAGGCCCCATTCCCCAGGTGAGCCCAGGCTCGTCTCTATAATTGCACTGCTTACATACACAGGTTTCCTTGTCTGTACTGCCCAATGTCAACTCTGTAAGATAGAGCTGGGGAGTTTTCATTCCTGCATTCTTGGTACCCAGGAAGAATTTAGTAAATACAAAAAGAAGGAAAAATGGCAGAAGGAAGGGAGGCAGGCGAGACAGTCCTTACAGGGATTTGGGTCTGAAGGTTATTAATTAGCATCAAAGATCCAGTAAAGCCCAGAAAATTCTCAACTACAATATTTCACCGAGGGCCTAACATTGGCTCAGTCTTGTGTCAAGGTCTTCGGTTTCTATATATTATACATAAAGCTACCTTGATGTATTTACTAAACTGGAGATTTGGGGACCCTACCTCCATAGATAAACAGCAAATCATATATAGCTGATGAAAGGTGGAGGGGTAGAGGGGGAAGGCTGCTTTCTGGGCAACAGCTCCCAGTGGAGAAGCCAAAACTGTAGTTTTGTGAGCAGCCAGACGAAACATCAGCAAGTTGTTCACAATTTGGAAGTTCTATCCAAAGGGGAGGCTATACACAAAACCATCACCCCATGTGGCATTCTTCCAACCACGAATAGACACCTTATTATCACAGGAGAGGAGAGAGAAAACTTCCCCTGAGAGCTGCAGCACGCAAGTTTGCATAACTCATGCCAAATTCTTGAACGGCACATGTCCATGCAAACCAAATTACAGGGAAATCACTAGTGTGATAGAACACAGCCATGATCGACAGAGACAGACGTCTCTGCAGCCCCTTCGTGACACAGCGAGGTGGGATGGAGAGCCGCTTGGGGTGCAGACAAAGCTCAGTGGCTGACACAAAAGACACAGTAAAGGAAGACAAAGAAGGGGATCTGGACAGGGTGTGGACTGACACATACCTCGCTATACTTAGCTAAGGACCTCGCCACTTCTCTGATGAGAAAGGACTGCAGGTAATACGAGTCCAACATGACAGTTGGACTTAAACATGAATTCTTTCTGCGAATTTGTTATGCAGATAAATGCATACACGCATGCTATGATTATAATAGCGGTTTAGTAAACAGAATTTATTACACAATGTAGTTTCATTCTTAACTAATCCTTCAAACAAACTTCTTGATTAAGGACTCCCATAGGTTTGGTTAAGGAAGAGAGATGGGAACAGGGGGTGCCCATGTAATCACTCAAGTCAGGAGCTGGGCGGGGGGGTGGCTGTCCAGGAGCACACGTTCCTTCCAGGAACGTGGCTGCCAGAACAGGGCCTGCTCCCATTCAGCTGGGTCATGTACTACAGTTGTTGGAAACTTTGTCCTGGAGTAGTTTGGGAGAACTTCCTGCAGGAGGAAGCATTAGGCACTGGGCTGTTAGGAACCAGTAGTGTGAGGCAGAGTTGAGGGGAAAAAGTGGGCAGCTCAGCCTATGCAGAGTCCAGGTGAGAGTGAGGGGCTGGGGCCAAGGAGAAAGGGGAGGGTTGGAGGCCAACCTTGAATTGGGTGCTCACTGTGTCCACCACCTGGCAGGGCACTATTCTGAGAGTTTCTTTATCGTAAAGGGGCTGCAGGTATTTCTCTTCAGCCCATGCCCAGACCTTGCATCCCCCAGCCCAGCTTTTGCTCAGGCCTGAAATACCTTCCTCGCCTCTTCAAATCCCTTCATCCTCTTAGCCTGGCTCTGATGTCCCTAACTCTCCCCATTCTGCCCATTTGGGTTTCTGCCCTCCTGCCTCCTCACTCCAACTGCAGGTTACCTGCATTTCCCTTTAGGTCATACCTTAAAGTGCGGTTCCTTGTGTGCTCATCCCTCCTTGAACCCCTCCCACTGCTGCCCCACTGGACAGTGCACATACAGGAAGTACATTTCCCTTTGCCTGCCTGATAAAGATTTTATGAATGAATGAATGAACAGCTGAATGAGTCTCCCTGTGTGATCCCAGGCGAGTGACCTCCCCACCCTGTGCTCCGTCTTCGCCATCTATGGAAACTGGCCATTGACTGTGGCCTCCCCAGTGTGAGGTAGGTGGGCGGCCAGTCAGAGCTTCTTGATTTCTCAGTACTTGCTACTCCCTCTGCACAGTCTGTTCCTGGCACAAACCCTCTTCCCACCAGACTCAGCACAAGCAGCTTCTCCCTGCTGATCTCTTTGCAGCCCCTCTGTGTCCTCAGCATTTCTTATCACATATGCTGGGCAGCTATGAGTTTCTATGCCTGTCTCTTTCTCTAGACAGTGAGCTCCTTGAAGGTTCATGTAAATTACATGAAGGTTCAATGTAAATTACAGTTATTGGTATCATTACTATTGTTATTAGCTTCCATGTAATGGACACCATATTCGAGACATTTTGTTAAAGATTTTACATAGATTATTTTCTTAAATATTTACAAGAGTCCAGTGAGCTAATATCTGTATGTTACAGGTGAACTAATTGTGCCCATTTTACAGATGAGAAAAACGGAGGCTCAGAGATGTTAAGTGAACTCCAAGGTCACACAGCATGTACGTGGCAGGTCTGAGTGCACGCCTGTCTAAATCAAAGCCAGAACTTTTTGTTTTTTAAATTTAATTTAATGTTATTTTTATACAGCATGTTCTTATTCGTTATCTATTTTATACATACTGGTGTATATATGTCAATCCCAATCTCCCAATTCATACCAGCACCCCCCCCCCCCCCC
>NW_006771578.1:4680280-4685728 GCF_000442215.2 Lipotes vexillifer
TACCACCCCCCCCCCCCCCCACCCTGTGTTCGCCCCTTGGTACAAAGCCAGAGAACTTTAAAACTATTCTTCCCATCATCACCCCACTTCTTACCATGAGGCCTAGCACATAGTAAATGCTTAGTAAATTGTTGGTAATGGATACATGTATGAATGACTATTAGGTTGAGCCATCATTATTAAGCTTGAAAGCCCTACATACTATCCTCTATGCTCATAAAAAAAATGATTCATCCAGAGTCACATCGCTTCTTTGGGCCTCAGTTTCGTTGTCTAGTCACCAGTTATAACACTTTATGTTGGGGGTCAGCAAACTGTGGCCCCCCCAGGCCAAACTCAGCCCTATGCCCATTTCTGTACAGCCTGCAAGCTAAGAATGGTTACTGTATTTTTAAATGTAAAACGTAAAAAAACCAAGAACATTTCCCAAAAAATGGTAGCTCAGTTTTGCTCCTTGGCCCGCAAAGCCTAAAATATTTACTATCTGGCCCTTTACTGAAAAAAGTTTGCCGACCCCTGTTCTCTGTACTAATTACTTCACAAGTTTATTGTGAGAATCGAGTAAATGTTTTTGGAGGAAATGTTCTGAAAAGGAAGATGCAGTAGCAAAGGCATTCCTATGAATAATAACTATTAATATTAGTTAGAGTGTCGATGCCAGAGGTGGCCGTCTTTCCCAAAGTCCTTGGCATCTGTTTAAAAACAGTGGGTGTGAGACTTCCTCTCCTTAACCCTCCGAGTGGCTGCGTGATTTCTCTGCAAGACTGATTCTCAGAGTCGATGCAGAGATCACTTCAAGGACTGAGCCTGGCTGACTAAATGCCAAACTGGCCAAAATACTTGGCAAACAAACAATTCAAACTGAGTCCAAATGTTTCCTAATTAGTCAAAATATTAGTAAGAAGTTAATTACTCTAAATAATGCCCAGAGAGCTCTGCATAGAGGAGCAGCTGGAGGGTCTAAATTTCACCTGAAGGAGTTGGGCACACCCTGGAGATGGCTCCAGTGGTCCTGTCCTTGTCTGTCCATCCATCTGTCCGTCTGGCAGACTGGCCACTCCTGCTGGCTCCATGCCAGCTTGCTGCTGCTTCTCTCCTGAACCTCAGGTTCTAAATGTGAAAATGAACTCAAGTTACCCCACTCCCCTCTACCTAACAGGGCAGTTATGAGGAACTAATGGAAAAATGGATGTGACAGTATAGCCTTTGCTATGATCAGAAAGAATAAAACACAGTCCTCACGGGAGAGATGGTCAGAGCCAGAAGCCATAAGGAAAATATTGGTAGATTTGATTTTATGAGTTCGACATTCAACTAACATTTATTAAGCTCCTATTATGTGCCCGGCACACATAAGAACTGACAAACTTCTATAGGGAAAACAAACTTAAATGTCAAATAAATTTTAAAAATGTGCACACTGTATGTGACAGACAAGGGGTTGGTATCATTAACTTATAAAGAGCTCTTACATACCAGTAAGAAAATGATGAGCATCCCAATTAGATTACAAAAGGGTGTGAATGAGACAATCCATAAACAATAAACCAAGTGAGCCGTAAACATCTGAAAAGATGCTCAGGCTTACTAGCAATCAAAGAAATGCAAATTGAAATGACAGTGGGATGTCATATTCCATTATTGCAGTGAGGTAGGGAGTTAAAGTGCCTGATATGGGCAGACCTGTGAGAGGATGTTGAGAATGCAGATTAGTTCAAACCTCCCAGAGGGCAACTTACCAGTACATATCAATATCTTCAATCAACATACCCTGTCTCTACCAACTTTCCCACAGGATGGTTTTGAGGGAACTGATACAGTGGTTCTAAAGATTCTAAAGATCACCTTCAAGAATAAATATGTAAGGACTGCCAGGGAGCTTCAGAACAGAAGATCTTTCCAGATACTAAGCCAGTTAAAGGTAGAAAGCTGTGGGTTTTAGGTACAAGAAAAGACAAATGGAGCAGGAGAGGAGCATGGAAAGTTCATAAACAAATCCAAATATAAAGGCTGCATTGGAAATCAGGGAGGGAGGGTGGCAGAGATGACTATTCATCAGAGAAGGGTTGGAGCATTTGTATAACTCTTCAGGGAAAAAAATAAAGCTAGATCTTTACATCACTTTTTAACCCAAAATAAATTTCAGATAGATCAAAGATTTATATGTAAATAACACAAGTACCTAAATATTGAACAAAAACGTGGGTAAATCCTTTTATAATTTTTAACAAGTCTTTCTATAAAGGAAAAGCTATGATAAACATAGTTAAAAGATAAATTAAAAAGCCAGGGTAAATATTTTAACGTATATGATGGATAAAAGGCTAAAATCCCTAAAAAACACAAACTGATTCCAAAGTCATAAGGAAAAGTTCAATATCCTTCCCCCCTAAATGGACAGAGAAAACAAATAGGCAATTTACGGTAGAAATATAAATAGTCGATAAACATATGCTCATCCTTGCTTATGATAAAATAAATATAAAGAAAAACAAGGTATCAGTTTTTCCTGGAAAACTGGCAAAACAATATATTGGGTTGGCCAAAAAGTTTGTTCGGGGTTTTCCGTAACATCTTAACGGAAAAACCCAAATGAACTTTTTGGCTAACCCAATATATAAAGCTATGTATTGATATAAAGTTTCAGAGAGACGGAGGGAAGAAGAGAGAAAATGCTCATTGATGGCAGGCTTTGATACACTCACACATCGTGGGTGGGGATGAAAATTGGTCCCCAGCCTCATGGAGTCCCTGCTTCCCCATTGGCTAAAAATGAAAATGACAATAGCTGCCTGCAAACGCTATTTCTAGTTGAAATATATGGTACTGAAAGTACTGTATAATTTTATAAAGCACAAGCACACGCCTTATTGTGTGCAGTTCTCCCAGCAACCCTGTGAGTGATATATCGTTATTCTCACCCTCACTTGGCAGATGATGAAATTGAACCTGAGAGAGGTTAAGTAACTTGCTTAATATTACTTGATTAATAAAGGTTAGAAAATGGATTCACACCCATGTAGAGTCTTTGGACTCTGCATCTTGCAGGGTTCTCTTCTCTGTGTAGCACTTATTCTAATAGGCACTCAGGAATGCTGGGATAAGTGGAGATGGATGCCGTAGCAGGTGGGTAGGGCTGTCAAAGGGTTCATTCTTCAACAGAGATTTGCGAAGGAGTTAGCGCATGGCCAGCACGATGTGAGATGCTCGGGACACAGTTGTATTCTAGGCAGATAATGTTCTTGCACATTGTGGGACTCTATTATAGTGGGGCAGATAGAAAAGAAACTAATATCAATGGCATAGCTAACTGCATCAGAGAAGACTCAATTGAGCAGGAGATATTTGGGCTAAGATGCTTGTAATGGCATGGAAGCCGCTGAGAGCCATGGGATGGACAGAGCAACAGCATACCAGGGAGGGAGCAGCAAGTGCAAAGACCCCACCTGTTGGAGGAACAGAGAGAGGCCACAGGGCCTGAGTGTCCCAAGCAAGAACAAGATCGGCAGGTGAAGAGCACGGGAGGCAGGCCTCCGACAGGCCCTGGGGGCTTTGCAGGCCATGGGGGAGGAGATGGTTTTTATCTTCAGGACCTTGGGAAGCCTTCAAACTGAATGAAACAAGAGAGAACTATGATGTGGCATTTGCTTTAAGAAGACCCTCCGGCTTTGAATGGAGAATGTACCAGGGAGGGGCAAGAGCTGGGGCAGAGAGACCAGTGGGGAGGCTCATGGGGTCCTCCAGGTGAGGGACGATGTGGCCATGGATGTGGCCATGGATGTGGCCGGGCAGGGGGGACTCAGAGATGACTGTGAGTCCGAGTGGTTGGGAGCTTGTGGCTTAGAGGGCGAGGATGGAGGGATGACCATCTGTGGTGGGAGGAGGGGGCAGGGCTCTGCTTTTGACTTTGGATTCAAGGTGCCTGGGAGGCAGTGGGGCAGAGATGACCCTTGAGCAGGGGAATATGCGGGTCTGGAGTTCACGGGAGGTCTGGCCTGCAGAGGGTAAAAACAGTGCATCAAAGACTCTCCAGTGTTCGGCGGACGAAGAGGAGGCAGCAAAGGAGCAGGAACTTCCAGTAATACCACAGAATCCCAGAGTCCAAGGGAGAAGTGATTCAAAAAGGAGAGAGGGCAGTGGGCATTGCTGAATGATGTGAGGGCCAAAGGGAGCAGACAGGGGAATGTCATCTGATTGAGCTTCGCGTCATCTACTGGTGACCTTGACAAAGCAATTTCAATTGCACATCAGGAAGGGAGGACAGCTCAGAGGGGAGTGAGGGGTAATAGAGCGAGGAGGTCGGGCAATGAGCACAGGCAACTTGCTGGAGATTGATAACTGCTAAGAAACAGTGAAAGCTCATCCCGGGCCCCTTCTGTGTGCTTCACACGGATTCACTGATTTAATGTTTCAACAAGCCTATGGGACGACTATTAATGATAGCCCCTTTTTACAGTTGAGGAAACCGGGGTGCAGAGAAATAAGCAGTGCTTTGCTAAGAAGGGTAGAAGAGATCTTTGGATGCAGCTGAAGGTGAAGAAAAAAGAGGGATTTAAGTTTTCCCTTTAATATCAGGTACTTGAGCCTGTTTGTATGCTGATGGCAGCAGTCCCTTAGCTGGGGGTATGAAAAAGGGTATCATTGCAGGTCAGGTGACACATCAACCCTGAGAGGAGCAAGGACTTGCCTCCACTGAAGGGCAGGGAGGTTAGGGAGCTGTCTTCTGATGGCTTCTATTTTCACAATAAATTATGGGGTGGGGTCCTCAGCTAGAGGAGTAGAGGCTAAAGGTGGTTTGAAGACAGAAGAGAAAGTGTGGATCGGATTCCTTATGCCTACACATTACATTATCCGTGCCACACTCTCAAGTGGAGGGTGAACCAGGGCCCCACCAGGATCTCAACCAGGGAAGAGCCTTCCCTGTGTCCCCCATTGGCAGGGTTGGGTGTGTTTGGGTCTGTTTCCCTTGATGGACCAGGAGCTTCTCAGAAGACATGGGGATGCCCCTTTCTTCCCTTCTTCTCATCATTTGTAACAATCTCTCCAACTGTCCCTCAACCTCACCTCAAAGGCCCCCCCTCCAAGAGGACTGAACTGGTCTTCTGTAGTCCAAATCAAAGAACTCCTTCCAGATAGACGTTCTTTAGCACCTTGCACCTTGCAGGCTCCTCCCTGGGTTAGCGCTCCCGGTGACTGGAAGCTCCCTGAGGGCAGGACTCCGTTCTCTTAGCCCCCTCTAAAGCTCTCTCTAATTACCGGTCCCCTAAATCCCCACACAGGGCCAACTGTAGTGCCTGACTCATGGGAATGGCTCAGTAAATGAGTGCAAGATGAACTCAATCCCATGTCAAACCAGGCTCAAAAAAATTCATAACATGGGAATTGTGAGACAATTCCAGAATACATCATTATCTTAAACATGCAGAAAGATAGGGAAAGTCTTTCCCT
>NW_006771578.1:4686352-4693271 GCF_000442215.2 Lipotes vexillifer
CTTTCCCTAAGCCTATTAGCAAAATTAGAGCACTAAAGGGATTTTGATCTTTATTTCTCCACCTTTTACATAAAGTCTGGTTTTAAAAGCCTTAAAAATGTCTGTTCAGCATCTAGTAGTCTGGTCAAAGAGGCTTCAGAGACTGTTTTACATGCCTCTCAAGCCCTGTTTCTAACCCGAAAACACAATTTCGCCTGACGCAGTATGAAAATTTGTCATCATTTAGCATATATGAAATTCTGATAAAATCCTGTGTTTTGGGTCCTTAAATCTTGTCTGATGTGTAAGAAACTCATGTACGAGACTATTGACAGGGTTATACTTTTAGTTCATGAGCAAGTTAGCAGGGATGTGATTTTAGAAAGGCAAAAATTGCTAAATTCTGTCCTCATACAGGTGTATCTTTTGGTCCATGCATGTGCTCATTTCTTCATTCATTCATTTATTCATTCAACAAATGTTAATAAGTCATCTATGATGTGCCAGTCATTGTCTGTTGAAGAAGGAAGGGAGTAAAGGTTTACTCAGGTGTTTGGCCTTGACTCTGAAGGCAGTGAGGAGAAAGGATGTTTGAAAGAGGACAGAGGCCTGGTTGGCCCGGAGCTGGAATTGTGCTACGGAATTAGGCTATGGTCCCCGTAGGTGCTGTTCCTACAGCTTAAGTTTTTGGCCCGTTGCAAACAGGTATTAACTAGGTACCTGAAAAAAGACCTCAACTTCTAAAACTACAACTCAGTGTACGCCAACAAACTTTGAAATTGGATTCTGAACCAGTCTCTCCGGGTTTGAATCCCAGCACCTCTGTTTCCTAGCTGTATGACCCTGGACAAGTAACTGAATTGCTCTGTGCCTCAGTTTCCCCATCTATGTAACAGGCATGATACCACAACTCATCTCATAGAGTTCTGAAGATTAAGGGACTGAATACAAGTAAAGTCCTTGGAACCATGCCTGGCACACAGTAAACACTTATACTGGCTTTCTTGGGGCTACTTTGTGCTGGGACCTGTGGATACAAAGGGAATAACTATGGTTCCTCTCCTTAGGGAGCAACCAGTGGAGATCCCAGAGAGCTTGTACTGAAATAGCAGCAGCATTGACCCAGGTGAGGAGAAACAGGGTAGGGGTGGAGAGGTGTCTGGGGAGGCTGCCGGGGTGGAGGTAGGTGGGTATGAAGGATGCCTAGAAAGAATCCAGTTCATTCAGGGGGCTGTGGAGAATGCCTGGCCTGCCCAGAAGCAACTGGATTTTCCCCACGAATATCAGTAGATTAATTCATTAGTGTCTAAGCCCAGTTCACAGTCATTTTCATATAAATCCCTTGGAAGGCGCTAATGGGACCTTCTGCGGCATCGATGATGGCATTGCAAGTGATAATTAGTCAGTAGTGTTGGTGGAAGCAGGAGCTGCTAACTGGAGCATAGTGAGAAGGAAAACCAAAACAAATCGACCAGCGTTTCCTCAATCCAATATTACAAGCCTCAGAAATTATGTCCTGGACTGGGGAGGCTGAATGCCATAAAAAAAACTCAGGGAATCAATGTATCCCAATCAACTGCGCTTTTTCTCAGCCAGCACTGAAGACTCTTCCCAAAACATCCAGGAAATGGTGTTCAGTGATGGCAATAGAATCTTTTTCCAAAGACCTGGGTCTCTGAGAGGATCCTAGGGAGTTGGAGTGATCATCATTTCTTACTGACAAGGGTCTTGGGTGAGAGCGGAAGGGCCAGGAGAATGAGTTGGCCATGCACCGATCTTGACATATGTCCCGAAGTAGAGACCTTTCCCTCCATCTCTTCCTTCCTTTCTATCTCCCTCCTTCCTTCTTCCTTCCTTCTGCCTTTCTTTCCACTCTCCTTTCTCACTTTCCTCAAATTTTCTATTTCCATGTGATATGTGTTCATAATCAAACATTCAAAGATTACAGCAGGGATATATCTGAAACTTAAGTCACCCACACCCATCTCTGACCCTCCTGTTTCCTGTTCTGCTGATTGCTTGTCACACGAAGGTTATGCCTTGTCTGTCGAGAAGAGGAAGTGATTAGCAATCAGTGGTTGAGTTCAAAATTTGAGCTACAATCACCTTGAAAATCATAAGGTAAGATCCTCCCCCATCCAAAGCCATTCTGAAAGATGAGTCCTTGGAGGTTTTGGAAGTGCTTTTTGACTCATCAGTTCATCCCGCTCCTCCTGAGCACTGGGGATGCTCTCAGAGGGAGAATCCAGTTTGAGAGGCACAGACAAAGTACATGACACGGTGATCTGGAGATCAGACAGACCTGTGTTGGAATTCTGGCTCCGCCCATCACTCATAAGTTGTGCGACCCTGAGTAAGTCACTGAATATCTCTGGGCCTCAGTTCAGAATTTGTGAAATGGGAATTTAACACCTACATCACTAGGTTGCTTGAGAGAATTGCGTGAATTGACATATATAAAGTATTCCCTCTTACTTAAGAAAATATACTATGTTTTCTCAACTTCCACAGTTGTTATAGATAACCTTTTTTAAAAACAACTTCAGTGAGATATAATTGAAATGCAAGAAATTGCACACATTTAAAGTGTACATTTTGATCTGTTTTGGTATGTGTCTATACTGTGAAACCATCACTGTAATGAAGATAACAGTCATTTTCATCAGCTCACCACATTTCTTCATGTCCCTTTACAATTCACCCATCTCTCTGCTGCCATCCCAGGCAACCACTGATCTGCTTGCTGTCTTCAGAGATTAGCTTTCATTCTCTAGAATTTTATATAAATGGAATCATACAGAATGTCCTCCTTTTTTTTTTTTTTTTTTGGCCTAGCTTCTTTGACTCAGTATATCAATGATTTTGAGATTCATCCATGTTGTTGGATCTATCAATAATTCACCGCTTTGTACTGCTGAGTAATATTTCACTAACTGCACTCTTTTAGTTGTTAAGGCCACCTTAACAAATCACACACCATCCTGGAAAAATCAAGAAGCCAGAAAGATGTTATTGCCTCTAATTCTCAGAAACCTTTGCTTACTATTATATTCTACTTTGATACATGATACCTACTCCTCAGCTGGGCTGTTAAGGCCCTTCATTATCTGCTCCTTGGACTGAGCCAAGCTCTTTCCCCTCCACTGACCAGTCTGATCCCTCACTCCAGCCAGGCTGGATCCCTCCCTGTCACCCACACTTTCCGGGGTCTCTCCCGTGTCTGTGCCCTGGCTATGCTGTTCCACAGCCAAGAACAGTCTCTTATCCCCTCTCCTCTAAAAAGCCAGCTATCCTGATGGTCCAGGGCCTGCCTTACCTCCTCCAGGACGCTGCTGCTTCCCTGGCTACCATTCAGCCCCTCTTCCTGGCTGAACCCAGCACGTACAGAGGAGCAGGTTCCTCCCTCCTCCAGCAAACAGCCTCCAATTGGAAGCTCCCTGCCCGGCTCTGAGCTGAGCCCAGGAATAGGGAGACCGGCAAGATGGTCCCGGCCCTCAAGGCGCTCACAGTCTAAGGCCGGACAGGGAGGCAGACAAACGCATTGTCAGGCCCACGGGTAGACAGAATGTAGGGTAAGAGGGAGAGGTCACGCGTACATCTGTCTGTCTGCGATGGGGAACTGGGAATGGGCATCATCAAACCATTCTTTCCTCCCTAATTTGTCAGGGACATCCTAGAGCAGGGAGCAAGCTTTGTGCCTCTCCTCTTCACCCCTGCCAACCATATCTATACAGGGCTGAGCAGAGATGATATCCACATTTAACTGACTGTGAAGGAGAAATGGTCCAAAGAGTCCCTCCTTGAAAACATCACACCTAACACGGAAAGGAACCCACCACCAGGTGGGAATCAAAGGCTCCATGAAGAGCTCCCCACTGAGGTTCATTCCACAGGCCATCAGGATTGCCCCGGGAGAACTGAGACCTGCACAGGGAGGCTTGTTTCTTTACCGGGGCTGCACTTCCAGATGCTGCTTAGAGGTTGGGGATGAGATCAAACCTCTTGCCCCAGAGGCCACCTGCACCCTCTCCTGTTGGAGAAGCAGCAGCTCATCTTAAAGCCCAACAATAAAATTTCCCAGGCTTCACGCACCACCCTGATTCTCACAGGCACCCTGAGGGCCGAGCAGGGCTGGGCCTAAACTTCCCACTTGGCAAAGTCACTGAAGCCCACGTGGCCAAAAGATGCCTCCAGGGAGGGTGATCAACCTGTCCCAGTTTTTCTGGGACTGTTCTGGTTTGAACACTGAAAGTCTCATGTTCTCAGTGCTGGGTGAACCGGTATGGTTGGTCACCTCTGCTCCAACACACATCCTCTGGCTCACCTTTAACTTGAGCCCAGTGAATCTGGAAATGTGGTCACCTGACCACCGACATGGGCATCAAAAGCCCTCAGGCTGGCCATCACCAATCTGTTTCAACAAGCCTTGCTGGACCTCCCGATGCTCGCTCCGATTTGAGAACTACTGCTGTAGGCACATCTGTTGTAAATAGCCTCACGCAGGAGTATACGTCAGCTCCTGCCTCAGCTACAACCGCCAGAGCCCCTACTTGGCACCTGTGCTGCTCTGATGCAGCAGTGGTTGGTGCGCGGGGAGGGTACCTGCAGGAAACTCCTGCATCCACGCAGGCTGATGGATGGGTCCTGTGAGGTATAACACCCCCTGAGGTGACAGGAGATAGAGCTACTGGGTAAATGACACCCTCTTCCATCCCTTGGGCCAGCAACTTGAAAGCACAGTCTGTACATAATCAATAATAAAAATTAATCAAAAGGAAATGAATGTAAAACATCAGTTCCTCAATCTCATGGGCCACATTTCAGATGCCCACCGGTCACATGTGGCTAGTGGATGCAATAGTGGACAATATGAGAACCTTCTTAGCATCAGGCATCACAGGAAGCATCCCTGGGCCCCAGTTTGCCCACAGTGGTGACCACGTGGAGGGCGTTCCTTTGTATCGGCTGCTCTCCCCTTCCCTCTCGCACTCCACTCAGCCCCCTGTCTTGTCACCTGGAATCAGCAAGCCTTTGTCCTGCTCAGCTTTCTCCAGGCAGGGTGGGAGGTGGGGGCGGCAGGCCAGGACCGGCAGCTGCGAGGACGAAGCCCATCCTGACTCCAGACCTCCGCTGGTCCCCCGCTCTGTCCATCCCCCTGTCCCCAGCGTCAGGCTGAGTCAGATGAACTGATGGAGGATCTGCCACCAGCCCAGCAAACACAGGCTGTTGATAGAGGGGGTCTTTACCCTGAGAAATGTGACCTGAAGCTTACCAGAGAGCAAAGCCTCTGGCATGAACCGTTTCAGACAGAGGTCTGCGTTGACTTTGAGAGGATGTGTGCTGCTGAAGTCTTTCTTTCCACAGAAAGTGGGCAACTGAGGCAGGCGCATCCAGTTGGGGCAGCTCGTGAGGTAGGAAACCCACGGTGGCAACACGCACTCCTGATTTGAGAACTTGATGCCCCCAATCCCCTGCAGTGTGTGAATAATGTGATTTTCTTAGAAAAAAAAAAATCACTCATGTCTTCTTTAGGACTCCATCAATATTATATATGTGGCACAGCCCTACAATGGCTGTTACCCTCAAGACTGGTTAAGTGTAATGGCGTCTTGACGTCTTTTCAATTCAGTTCAATTTGACAAGCATTTACTGAGTAATTATGGTGGGCCTAGAATGGTGCTTTTTGGCCTGACAATAATTTAGAAGCCCAATCTATTCTTTCACTTAAAAATAAAATATCATAGCATTTAATTTAAAATATACATAATTCTTCATTTTGACAAAAACCTACCCAGTTTTCATATGTCATTACTGCATCTTTGGTAAAGGCTTGATTTTAATAATAAATATCTTGCTGCGTTCTTTTTAAAAGAAAAAAAGATATGTTCTTTTGGATGACAATTTTATTTGATCAATAATTGCATCAACTCCTGCCAAAAGCACACACGAGCTGCCCAAGGTGAAATTTACCAGCTTCCAATTTTTAATTAACCTGTATCTCCTTTTCATGCAGAAAATGCCAATATCAAGTTCCTATATAAGTCATAACTTAAATGCAACCCATCCAGCTCCTGGCCCTAAGCTTTAAAGAAGGGAGCAATCAAAGAAACTGATTGGGCAGAGAGCATTATCAATTAATGAGAGAAGTTAAAAAGACATTAATTGGAAAGACAAATTTCACCTGAGGCATGCTATTTTCAGTCTGTGGAGGAACGACTTTTCTGTTTGGACTCATCCACCTTTGCCTGTGACTGAGTGACCCAGAGCAAAGCAGAGACCCTGCCGTGGCTGGGAGGGGAGGGTGCCCTAGAGCAAGGCAGAGGAAGCCCAGGCGCAAGTCAGGCTCTGCCATCTGGGAGACTCGTGTCCATCTCCTACCCCCTCTTGAAGTCCTTATTCCTCCTCCAAAAAGTGAGGGTAATGCAATCAGCCCACTAACCCCAAAGGCTCACTGAAGGGACCAGATAAGATCTGGGGAAGAAAGTGAAGCATGAATCACCTGCAAGGAAAAGAGGAAACTCTGTCTGTGGGTGTGGGTGCATGCACATGTGTGTGTATATATATATGGTGCACATGTGTGATTGTACGTGTGCATCAGTATCTGGGTATGCATGCGTGTGTAACCTAAAAAGTACGTAGACGGGGCTTCCCTGGTGGCGCAGTGGTTGAGAGTCCGCCTGCCGATGCAGGGGACACGGGTTCGTGCCCCGGTCTGGGAGGATCCCACATGCCGTGGAGCGGCTGGGCCCGTGAGCCATGGCCGCTGAGCCTGCGCGTCCGGAGCCTGTGCTCTGCTACGGGAGAGGCCACAACAGTGAGAGGCCCACGTAATGCAAAAAATAAATAAATAAATAAATAAATAAATAAATAAATAAATAAATAAATAAATAAATAAATAAATAAATAAATAAATAAATAAATAAATAAATAAATAAATAAA
>NW_006771578.1:4693452-4702913 GCF_000442215.2 Lipotes vexillifer
CTGCTGATGAAATCTGGAAGATTTGGTCAGAGAGCGGCACATAGAGCTTCACCTGAACTGGTGATATTTTACTTAAGCCGGGTGGTAGGAAAACAGGGTTTAGCTATATTAGTCTTTAGAAACTTCTGTATTATGAAATCTATCTATCTATCTATCTATCAATCATCCATCTATCCATCTCCCCATCTTCCCATCTCTCTCTCTCTCTCCCTCTCTCCATCTGTCTCTCTGTCCATCTATCTAGCTATCATCTATCATCTATTTATCTAAAGAACAAAAGGATAAGCCTCCCCTTGCAATAGGAAAATCGGAGGTCTGACACCATGACTTAGGGACTGTATCTCATCCTCAGCTGAGCATCCCTGTATGTCATCTCTGGGGAAGGCAGCAGCCCCATTTCAGGGGAGAAAGTCATTCTGAGGAGTGATCATCACTTTTCCTCTGGAAACAGCAGCCCAGAGACTCTTTTGCGGTGGAACTCATGCTCAGCTTGGTGAGGATCGCTTGCAAATGATAAAAGTCGAGATGCCTGAAACTTTAAAGCAATACACACACTGTACAACAGCACGGTGAGAGAAGCGTGAACCCCTTTTAATTCAGACCTAGTTGCAGAATTCAGTTCCTCTGTCCACCAGCTCTGGGAACTTCAGCAAATCACCCCACCACTCTATAAGTTGGTTTCCTTGGTGTACACAGGATAATAATAACCCTCCAAGCAGATGGAGATCACACATGGGGAAGGAAATAGGGGAGAAGGAATTTGTGGGGTTGTTTTAAAAACTGAATTAGGTGCCAATGTTTTAAACTTGGGAGATTTCACAAGAAGCCCGATTTCCAGCTTCTTGGAGAATCAGAAGTTCTTCCTCATCCAGTCCTCTTTCCCATGCCACAGAAGCCTGCAGTTCTGTGGGCACCGCACACTCCCCAGTCCACCCAGCCCCTGCAGGCCCACGGCAGCCATTATGCCACCTGTTTGCACCTGCTCACTTGATGGTAAGGCTCTCTCTGTGATGCTTAGGGGGATGTGTGCAAAGGACCTAGCTCAGCAGTGCATCCCCACTATCCTTTGCCAGCAAGGATATACAGTTTCTAGCTGGTATGCTTACTGCCTGAATAATCCCGCTGTTGAGCTTTATTTCTCTGTGGTTGACACGACCAGCTGCCTGCCTCCTCTAGCAAACAAGCATTCCTGTCCCCACACTCCTGTCCTCTCTGGACCAGTTAGCTAATCTGATGCAGCAGCGTGTGCCTGGAGGGCCGGTGCTTGAGAAGGGTGGGTAGTTCCCCTAAGGCTGGACTTTCATTGGTTTCATGTCCTCTTTCCCAAGCTAGTCACTGGCTGTCTCTTCGATAGTTTCTTTTCCAATATTCTTTTAAAATTAATTAATTTATTTTTGGCCACGTTGGGTCTTCGTTGCTGCGCGCGGGCTTTCTCTAGTTGCGGCGAGCAGGGGCTACCCTTTGTTGCGGTGCGCGGGCTTCTCATTGCGGTGGTTTCTCTTGTTGTGGAGCACGGGCTCTAGGCGCGTGGGCTTCTGTAGTTGTGGCTCGTGGGCTCTAGAGAGAGCAGGCTTGGTAGTTGTGGCGCACGGGCTTAGCTGCTCCGCGGCATGTGGGATCTTCCTGGAGCGGGGCTCGAACCCGTGTCCCCTGCATTGGCAGGTGGATTCTTAACCACTGCGCCACAAGGGAAGCCCCTCTTTTCCAGTCTTAATCAGAGGGCTCCCTCTAGGATCCTCCACTACTCACCCCCAACCTCAAAACTTGTGCTCCTAATCAGTTGTGGGTTGAGGAATCAGACTGCCGAGCTTTTAAAATCAAAGACCTTTTCCCCATAAAATCTCAACGAGTGGACTGTGAATGGGGGCCTGGGAAAATTTCTCAGAGTAAATTAATTAGGTAACTGGAAGTGTCCCGCCCCATGTTTCTGGATTAAGAGATATGGGCAAAAGAGCGGTGATCACAGAACCCCAGACCAGCTCTGCCCATAGTGAGTAGCTACTGAGATACTCAGGTGAGATACTGAGATACTCAAGGTGAGCTTAATGTTTTGTGTGTGTTTGTTTTATTTTTTCATTTCTGAAAGTTCCTCAAAGTCCAGGAGCTCACTGAGGGCAGGAACAAGTCTCCTTCCTGGTATCTTTCACTGTACCGGCCACCTTATAGGCACCAAATTAATATTTGTTAAAACGAAAAGAATTTGTTCCTATTATGTTCCAGTATTTGAGGCACCCATATGCATTTATATATGAATTCACTCAAAAGCCTCTACAAAGTTCCTACTCTATATGAAATGCTCTTTGAATGAGATTTTAAATATTTAATGACACCGCCTCCCAACCCCTTGTGAGGCTATATCTACCACACACATGGACTCACACTCACACTTTGACCTTGAGTTTTAAAAGAGGCCTTAGGGAAACTCTAAACCATGGCCAGTGTGCTCTCCATGGCATCCAGGACAGATACTGCTAGTCAATTTCATCAATCATGTCACCCTTTCTTACTGAGCTCAGATTCTACCTCAAACCCCTTCTCCCTACACTCCCCTGGAAGACTCTACCAATTAAGCCTAATCGGCTTTTGAATGAATAAAAGTTATTTACCATCGCAGATCAAGTTCAGTGTACCAAAGCCCTTGTTTTACCAAGACTGGGGCTGACCCCAGACACGTGAGGTCACTAGCACCGATTCTCAAACTCCTCCAGACGCAGCCCTGGCTCTCCCGGCCCCCAGTGCACCTCACCTATGACCCCCAGGTGTGTCACCTCTACGTAAAGCTGCCTGGCCCCCACCAGCCCACATTGCATCATGGCGCACTGGGAGACGCCCCAGTTCTACAACTGAACAGAAATGCAAGTCTTTCCTGAGCTGTCTTAGAAGCCATCCAAGGAGACTTCCTCCACGACACACAGCAAAACATTCTGAACATTCTCTGTCTCTTTCTCAGCTCCTCACAGGCATGGCAGCTGCTTCCCAGTTACTTTCCTCAGCCTCCTGACTCAGAAATTCTCCTTTCACCGGCCCCCTGCCTCTGGCCGTCCCTTGTCCCTCTACGTTCCGGATATCTCCTACTCTTTCCACCAGTCACTTTATGCCTTTTTCAATGCAAATAAATCCAGCCCCTCAATTTTCCCGCTTACATAGGTACCATGATTCTGCACAAAAAAGTCCAGGACTTGATGTGACAGTCCGCATCCCACTTATGGGCAGGGGACGGGGAGAGAACATGGATATTGAAATGGTAATATTTCTTTCTTTTCGCACACATATTATTACATAAGATTCAGGAATCTCAGGATGTCACCAACTTTGGACATTCCTTCTTCCTTGCTAAAATTTCCCTTTATTTAAGAGAGGACCTGAGTATTTTAGTTTGATGCCCACACAGTTCCCTGAACTCCCTTGTCTGGCCCAGCCCTGTGCTGGGGCTACAGGCACAGAGGTGAATAGAGCAGGGCCCTGGTTCCGGGAGCAAACAGACTGCCTGTTTGCTCCCAGACAAGCCCAAACAGGCAAGCCCGGGGCTGGGTTCGCTGCCACGGGATGGCCTGCATTGCTCCAGTAAGGCCTACTCGCCTTTGAAACAGGTTAAGAGGGCACTGATGGGTGTGGATCCCCCAGGGCAGTGTGAACAAGGAGGCCTGATCATCACCTCAAGGTGGGACTATTTGCCCATCTTTCCCCCTCCTTTGGTCATTTGGCAGCGACTTTACTGAGCACATACTGTGTAGCAGGTATCTGCCAGGTGCTGGGGACCCAGGAGCAGATAAGGCAGGCTGCTGGCCTTGAGAGGCTCATGTCCACTTTAGTCAAGCAGATGTCATCTGCTTCCTCGAATTCACCCTGTTGCGCCTGAGCAGAGACCAAGCTGCATTGCTACAGTGGTCAGGAAGGTGGGTCACTTCAGAGTCGGTGACTTGGCTGGCAGAGCAAATCAGGGGTTTCCTGAGGGCACAGCCAGCTGCCCATATCCATCATGAAGGTTTCATCCTCCTCTGTTTATCTGTCTGCCCATCTCCTTTGAGGATGCCCTGAGCTGCCTCTTCTCAAAGAACCAGGGCCTGTGGCAGCTTCAGCCCACAGGCTGGTCACCCAGCAGTGACCTGGCCACCTTCCCCGTGCCCTGAGCTCTGGTGCTGAGCCTGCAGCAGCCAGTGGGAGCTCTGTCTGCGGCCCTGGGCTTGTCTCTGTCTTCTGCAGTCAGGGGTCCCCTAGCGGGCATCGAACAGGGAAGCCCTGCAGGGGACAGGCACATAAAATGCCATCAAGATGAGCCTCACAGACGTAACGTTGAGGGAAAGAAGGCAGACACAAGTGTCCCTGCTGCGCGATTCTATTTGTATAAAGACTGCGACAGGCAAAGCTGATCAATGGTGATAAAAATCACAAGAGTGGTTATACCCTGAGGGTGGAAGGCAAGAGGGGGGCTTTCCGGGGTGCTGGAAATGTTCCATACCTTTGTCTGTACAGTAGCTTGTGTAGATATGGAAAACATAATCCTTCTGTGCCTGCAATATTAGTGAACTTTATATAAATTATACCACAATTGGAAAAAAGAAACAGCCGCCTTTGGGGGCATTGGCAAAGAGGTCATTGTAAATATGCACAGATAAGCTCCCTGGCACTGCCCTGTGCCATGTGCTCTGCTGGGGCCCGGGCAGCAATGAGGGGGGACAGGGCGGATCCTCGCAGAGTTCAGGGACCGGCCGCGAGACAGCCGCGCGCTTCCGGGAGAGGAGACAGCTGCAGGCCAGTCCTGGAGGGTACGCAGCCACTGGCCTGTAAGCAGGAGAGGCAGGCTTCCTGGGTGAGGGGTGGCTGAGAGAAGCCCCGGCGAGTGGCGGGGGGCTGGAGTGTGGCATGAAGGCAAGGAGTGCAGGCAGGGAGGGCAGGGAGGGCAGGGCCAGACCTCAGGGTAACACCTGTGAGTGCCTGGGTCCACCACCACTTATCTCATCTCATTATTCAGGCCAAGACCCTCCAGGGGTCTAGAGGATGACTTATATGATCCAATTTAGAGCCGCCAGTCTTGAATACCAAGCAGAGGCAGGAGCTCAGGGAAGGGCCATCTCAGACCACCCAGATCAGGCCCGCCACCTTATTTCAGCCTCCGCCTTATTTCAGCCGGCCACAGACAGGTGGCGGTGAGAGGGGGTTTCCAATGGGGCGGGCCTCAGACCTGACATCTCCCAGCACAAGGAGGGACAGCCTCAGCTGCTCCTAAAAGATGCAGGTTAATCCTTCCTCCGAAAGCACCGTTGTCACAACCAGCAAAGAATTATTCCTTGTCTCCATGTATTGTTCATTTCCTCTTTCAATAAAGCGTCACGGAACACGAATATTCCTTCATTTCCGTTACTATTAATTGCCATGTCTCTGAGGTGAACAATAAGGCTGGGCAATCAATAGTAATGATGGAACCGCTGGACACAAACACCATCTCCTCCACCATCTCTCCCCCGGCATCTATCTGCTTTATTAAGTGGCAAAGTATATTGTTTTTTAAAAAATGCACTAGTAAGGGAAACAAATCTACAAATAATTATTTTAAAAAGTTAACCGGTGGTATAATTCAATTATGCAGCATGCAACGCAGAAAAGTTCTCTTAATTACAACGGAACTGAATAGAACATTCTTCAGCCTTAACCTTGTTATTTTTCAAGGTGAGCTATTACTAACTCACTTCTAGGATGGCTTTCAATAGCCTCTCTTTGCAGCAGCTGCCTGCAGAACTATGCAGAAGGGATGTGTCTCAGGCTGGATGCAGCTGGAGATGGATGGGGGATAAACAGATGACTGGAGACTGCAGGTGAAAGCAAGGTGTGTGGTCTCTGAGGCTGGACACCCCTTGCTACTGCAACAAAGCCAGTGACCTTGGGGGAAGCAACTTAGTGCCTCAGACCTGCAACTGACCTCACCGCCCCTACCTTGCGGAGTTCCATACCTGGGATCACAGGTACTGGTAGCTGACCTTACTGACGGTTCCACCCACATCCTCCTGGCCCACATCTGAGTTCACCTGCAGCTCCACGACTGTTCGCTGTATGCTGATGGCTTCTTACCTCAAGAGCCTGCATCTTCCAGCTTCTCTGCCCAAGGACTTTCCCAGGGTCATATAGATTGCTCAGCGGCTTATGAGGGGCAGTCCAGGAGAGCTGATCTCCAGAGGCAACTCTCAACCAATGAGGGACTTGTGTTGACAAACACAACCTCCCCACCCTTAGGTGCATGTTCTCATGATATCAGTGGCCATTGTGGTCTTCAAGGGGCTGAGGGGATTCCAGGATGCAGGACTTTCAGTGCTAACACTGGGTCAGTCTGGCAGACTGGGATGGCTCATCATCCTAATTATATGTCCGAGGGTCCCCAGCGGGGTAGAACCCGGCTGCCTGCAGCAGGAGTCTGTGCGTTTATGCTCCATTCACTGGCTTTGCTCCCTTACGTCCCATGTCCCTCACTCCTGTACTTGAGCTTCCTGGGGTCACCCCCCAGTAAACCACCTCCATCCTTGTCTCGGGAAGCCCAGACTGACATAGCACTCAGCCTCGAAGTGGTTTTCTCCCCACTCTCGCTCTTTGCTCCACTCCAGACACTCGCTCATACCTGGGCTGAGTGTGGGATGGTGAGGTGACCAGGACCACGAAGGAAAAGCTGCCTGCTGGAAGTTAAGGGGGGGG
Source organism: Lipotes vexillifer (assembly GCF_000442215.2). Lineage (NCBI taxonomy): Eukaryota > Metazoa > Chordata > Mammalia > Artiodactyla > Lipotidae > Lipotes > Lipotes vexillifer. Next base: position 4,700,134 of record NW_006771578.1, read on the forward strand.
TCCCAGAGCCTTCATATCGGGCATGCCAGGGGGACACACATCCCACTGCATCCTCAGTGACCTGTGAATGGTTACGGTGCTGCCAGCTGGCTCATTCTCCAGACACTAGGACCAGCTTGGACATTCCCCACTATTACCGTGCCCATGGAGCTCACCTGGGCGAGGAAGAGAGAGGGGCATTCTTTGCCCTCCGGGTGGAATAGGAAAGGCCGGCCTCTGGTTTGTATCCAGGCTCTCTCCCCAACCCATGTTAGGGCCCAGGCAGCCGAGCCTCCCTTGTCTCTGGTCTCTAGTCCCCCAGTGCTGGCCGCTGCCTCAGCATCTTTGCTCATGTGTCCCCCTGCTCACATCCGCCTGTGGCCTTTCTAACTCCTACCCTTCAAGACTAATTGTCAGCCCATATCATCCAGGAAGCTCCCCTTGAATGATCACAGCCACCCTGACCTCCATCTTTCCACAGTTACCTGCATGCACCACTTTGCGTTCACTCGCTGCGGCTTGCGTGCTGCTCCACTGCGCCCCCTGCTGGAGGTGAGTGTCAAGGGGGTAGAATGTGAACACAGAGGTATGAACTGTGTGGGGCGCACAGGAGGAGCTCAGAACCTGCTGGGAGGTGATGAGCCATCATGGACATGAGTCAGACACCTCCTAAGAGGGCTCCTGAGAAGCAGACCCTGAGACGCAGGTTCTTGTATAAGGGATTCATTAAGACATCCTCCCAGGGGAGACCTATAAGGAAGTGGGGATGGCCGGCAGGAAAGGGAGGAACTCAGATGAGGAGGTGGTTTCAGGCGGAGTCCCACGGAGGCGTGGCTTCACTTGGATTCTGCGAGGGTCTCTGGAGGGTAAGATACCGCTCAGAACTGTCCTGACCTGAGGCAAGGGGCCTGGACTTTCGTACTTCGCTAGACAATCACTGGTTCAGGGTGCCCTTGGGGGAGATGCATGGATCCCCAGGTACCTCCATCTCTCTATTGACAGGCAAAGCTCTATCCAGGAGGCCACAGGCAGTCCTCCAAAGAAGACACTCAGCTGCTGGCTACCAAGAGCCAAAGCCAAGGAAGGCCCCTGCTGCCTCCTCTGGCCACCTGGGCACACGAGCCTCCACACTCTACACAAGTTGCTGCCTCATAAAGGCAAGTATCTGAAACTTCCCCAGTTCTCAGCCTAAATTCGGACCCATCTGCCCTTGCTCATCTTACCCTCTGTTTTGCGATCCATGCCTGTCCTTTACCCTCTGACCCCCAACAGCTTTGCCTCGCTCCTCACATCTGATGAGACCACTGTCTCACAGGCCCAGAACTCTGACTTGCCTCCTTAAGGACAAGCACACTCCTCGCTCTGAATAAGCTGCTTCCGGTAGCCCTGGGAACTGTCCACGCTGCATCCCATCCCAGGACGTGGTGCAGACATGCCTGACAGATCTGCCTTGTCTCAACCTTCCCAACATCCCGGCCATCCACGCGTTTCAGAACATGTGAACACAACTGTCTGCCTTTCTGTCCTATTACTGTGTGAAGATGTGGCCCGTGCTTGGCAATTTTACCGAGTAAGCCCTAATAGGGCCAGTTTACACGAATGATTACTCTCGAGATTGACTGAATGGACAGAGCTGGGGTACCGTCAGGCAGGCTCTGGGGAGCTGTCCCAGCCTCCAGCTGTCCCAGCAGGGTCTGTGTCTAAGTTGCCCTCAGTCAGAATTTTCATTGCTCAGGAGAAGCAGGGCCGAAGCCACCGTCTCCCTGACATTCCTCATCTAGGAAAAGACCCTTATATTAACCTGCATGACCTCTCCTTGGTGCACATATGGTTTGTTCCCCTGTTGGAGGGGCCCAAAGGCCCCTGAGCCCCACGTGTTCAGCTCAACGTCAACCACAAGTGCCGGAAGGACAGAGGTCCCCGAGGTGAAGGGTACAGACCTCTCCTGCTGCCTCTGACACTGGAGCTGGGCAGGGCTGCACTGTAACCTTCGCCCAACACCTGTCACCTGAGTGCACTGCTGGCCGCATGTCCATGGCACTGTGAGTTCAACCGTTAGACATCCTTTGAGGCTTTGTGAGCTGCTCCAGCCCTGCCGCCTTTTGGAATTAGTGCAGACCCCCCCAAAAGTCACAGGTGCTGACAGCGAGAGAGTGAGCTGACTAGATCATATCTACAAAACACCTTCCTAATGGAAAGGAATATGAAAAAAATGTATGTATGTATAACTGAATCACTTTGCTGTACAGTAGAAATTAACACAACACTGTAAATCAACTATACTTCTATAAAATAAATTTAAAAAAAACCACCTTCCTACAATTAAATAGGCAGCATTTCAAGGTTTGGTCAGAGCCATTGCTCCGACCCCATCGCCAGGAATCAGTAGAGCAGGTGCATTATCCTGAGGGATTGCTTCCAGGGTCTTTCCGAGGAGGGCCTGGCTGGAGGTGCAGGGACACCAAGACTGAGCATCTGTTAGGAGCCGACTTTATACCAGGCCCGGGGCTCTGACACGACAGCTCTTGTAAATTCTCACAACAGCGTGCACAGATTTTTTCCCTCTGTACAATTTTTATAAATTTATAAAAATGTTAACCATTTTCTATGTGATATGGGAAAAATATGAATTTGGGAATCATCCTGAGGCCACATATACCTATGAGGCTTCGGTTTCCTCAGCCATAACGCTGCTGTGAAGGTTAGTTGAATAAACACGGGTACAGTATCTTGCAGTATCATGGGAGACCGATATTTTTAAGGAAAAGAGGGAAGTGAGTCTATTTTCCAACCAGCAGGAA
>NW_006771578.1:4703044-4735063 GCF_000442215.2 Lipotes vexillifer
TGTGTCTATGTTCCAACGAGCAGGAATTCAAAGATGGGGAATCTGATTTCAAAGACACAGCCATTGTTTAGGAAGTTTGCCCTGAAAATGTGGGCTCATTCATTCCTTCACCTCAGGTGTTTTTTGTCTTCATCTGAATATGTCACACATGACAGGGGAATGAGAGAGGCAAGGGGGACATAGGGGTGGGGTTCAAACCCCCAAAGAGCTAAGTCCATGTGTGTAACAGCTTTTCCCTCAAGGTTTTCAAATGAACCAATACTGAAAGGAACGTTGCCAGCCACAATCTTCCTTAAACATTCTATGACTTTCCCATCTGGTGATCAACACAATGAAACGCAAAATACTGAATATTACATTTTAAATAGTCATCCCAATTATAATAACCGTATTGATTGGCTATCATGTTCTGGACACTGTGCACACCCTTTCCCATACAGGATCTTATTTCTTGTCACACATCCTGTGAGGTCTTAACTGCTGACCTTATACGTGTCCTATGCCTATTGATTAAACTGTCACTCTGCGTCTCATATCGGAGGGGAAGAAACTTTAGCCAGCGACATTAAATAACTTTCCCAAGATCTCTCAGCTAGACTCAGAGGAGTTGGGATGTGGCTCTAGATTTAACTTGTTCAAAAAAGCTCTTAAGTTTTCTTTTCCCACATCACTCCACAGGCGTTTATGGATTGAGGTATGAGCAAAACAAAACCAGGGTAGCTGCTTTACACGGGAACATATGTATACGTATAACTGATTCACTTTGTTATGAAGTAGAAACTAACACACCATTGTAAAGCAATTATACTCCAATAAAAAATAATAAAAATAAACACCGTGCTATTATCGTGATGAGCAGGAAAAGGAGGTTGGAGAATGCAGTTAGTTGGTTTCTGTTTGTACTTTTATTCTAGAAGTTAAGTGTTCGCTTAGCTGAACCACTTGTGGTTTGAGTAATCACATTTTGCCTCAGCTGGGAACCCACACACACTTGTGTGTCTGCATTACACCAGCGCACTTCATTTGAATTGCACACACTTTCCTTCTTTTGAAATTAGGCCTAGTGAGCAGCTTCATGTACTATTAAACAGGCAGATCTTTTGATGACGTCAACAATCAGCCCGGAGGGGAGGTGGGCAGACGGAAGCACCCTGAATAACCTGCCATTTGCTCTTTCCTGCCTGGACTTAGCTGGCATTTGGGCTCCTGCCCTCTTGGGTGTCTGGGGCCCTGATGAGCAGTGGTGACCTCCGAGAGATTAGGGGATAAATGATTACAGAATGCAATGGCGCTCTAAATCCATACGACTGGGAGGCAATGATGCACCGAGGCATCAGTTGTTTGGTGAACCAGTACAAAGTGATTATGAGAGCACCCCGGGAAGGAAATCACCCAGAGACGCTGGTAAAGAATTATCTGGCATGAGGATGTCAGGGAGTAATTTCTCTTAAATTATGACTTGGTTGCAAGGGTGCTAAATTGAGGTCAAAGGCAGGGTGAGAGGTCAAAGGCAGATGTCTTCCTGGGTCTGTCAGAGAGGAGTGATGCTGGGGAAGGTGCTGCATGGCCTCCCTTGGGACCTCTCTGGACCGCAGGTTCCAGAATTCTGCTATCAGCCACAGCCAGGGGATAATGCATATGCTTTTCAAGTAAAGCGGAGCTCAACCATTCTGTAGGCCATAATAAAATCATCTGGAAATGCTGTGTCCCTGTGGCACTTGCCACCTCCTGGACCAGGATTTCCAGTCATAGATCCACAGACCCACAAGGTGGACAACGTGGATCCCTACACCCTAGCATCCTTGCCCCTCCTGCACCCACATAACCTGACCTCGCAGTAGAGGATCCCGTTCTTTATGGTCCAATGCATGGATCGTTCCGGTGGGGACCCTGGGGTTGACGAGGAACTGACTGTGGGTCACACACGTTCTTCCGTTCTCTGATCTTGAATTCTGTCCTCACAACCAGACTGCAGGTGCATCCCAAGCAAGGACTTTGTCTCATTTTGTCACAAGGGTGGCTGACATAAGAAGTGGGTGGCTGCCCTCTTCCATTCAGCCTCCTCCCTCCTGTGGACACCCCCAGGAAGAGTGGAGCCAGGTGCCTCTGGGCGCAAGTCCAGCTCCAGCATGAACTCTCACCCTTGACTTCCCTGAGTCTCCATCTCCTCACCTGTGTCAGGAGGTCCCGAGTACTGCAGGTGAGTGAGCGAGGCAATGAATGAACAGCACCGAATAGAGGCCGCGGGGTTAGTCCTCTCAGTATATGGGAGCCAACAATCCTCACTCACTAGGATATCTAAGCAGTCCTGGTATTGACTCTTTTCCAATTTCCTTGGCATGTTCATCTGTGAAGATGCACCTCATATGTTGGCTCTGAGGCTTAAACGTGCTGCTGTCTGTAAAGATGGGGCCCATTAGGGAGCATTTGCTTGAGAAACCATCCAGCATTTCCTCCCCTTTGCTTTCCATCTATCTTTACCACTTCAAACTCATCAAATCCTCACACAACCCCTCTGAGATAGGTACAATTATTATTATCGCCATTTTACAAATGAGGAAACAGAGAGGTTAAGTAACTTTCCTGGGATCACACAGCTTCTGAGTGATGGGGCTGGGATTTGAACTCAGGAGTAAGCCCCTTCTCTTAACACTACCCCAAGTTCCTTTGGGGAACACCTGGAGAAGCACCCTGGAGACTCAGGTCAGGAGCTGCATGTCACCAGCCCCAATTTCCTACAACACTTGGTTTGATTCCCCATTGGTAAAAGAATTGCGCTATGCATAGAATTTAACTCAATAATAATGAAAGCTTTTCCTTCCAGAAAGGTCCACTGTTTAATTACCTCCATTTCTGTGAATGCAGTGCAGGCTTGGGCCACTCTGCCCCACAAGAGTGTCGATCATTAGATTCCCGCTAATTAATATGGAGTTTAATCTTCTTTGATTACAAACATTGATTGCTGCTGATCTTTCAGCCATCCCTGCCAGCGTGTATGTATCTTGAGTTCCAAAACACTCAGGCACCATCATGCCAGGAGAAAGGTGAAATGAAACATTAAGCTGGGTTCACGGTCAATTTAATTAATGCAAATGTGTGACTCTGTTCATTTGTCCCAATGATGCTTTTCAATCAAGCTATTAGGAATGAACACCTCTTGACTTTATTTTCTATGTCCTCTTAACAAAAATCCTTTCTGCAACAAATAAGCAAGGTAGGGCCTAAAGGACACTGTTAAGTTGTATGCAGTTCTACGACTCCATAGAAAACCTGCCTCTTGACTGAAACTCTGCAAACAAAGATAAGGGTTTCTCAGCAAGGAGAGAGTAAGCCTGTGAATCGGCAGGGCTGATGGTAGAAGGTAAGTGTGAGTGTCAGGGAGAGACAGCGAGAGATGGGAGGAGGGAAAGAGAGAGAAGAAAAGAGAGAAGCAAGAAGAGGTAGTAAATGTAAGGTTTACCCACTAACAGATTTATTAAAGACTTTCCTGGTCCATAAATCAAGAGGCAGATCTCTACCAAATATTAATATTTAACATCTGTGTAGAGCCTTCCAGGTCCCAGAGCACCAGCACACACACTAACACACACACAACAATCAAGGTAGGTGCATATTACGGTTTCCATCCTGCACATATAGACAATGAGACTCTGAGAGCTCAAGTGGGCTGCTTAAGGTTACACAACATCGAAGTCAAGACACGGGCTGTGTGCTTCGAGCCCACTGCCACCGGGATGCTGTGTACAGTTGTGCAGGCTGCACACTGCACAAGAGGGCCTGGGTGCTCCCATGGTTCACAGGCTAAGTCAACACCATGGCTGGGTACAGACTCAGCCAGAAGATTGGGACTCTTCTTGATTTTCACAGCGAAGCTTCTGCTTGCCAAGCCACATACCTGTGGATGGCATCTGTCCAGAAGAGGTGCCATTCTCTAACGTGCCCCAAAGTGCCTCATGGAGCAGCTAGTCCAACGTGCCCACCCCCTTGCCCATCAGATCTATCCCAGCACCCGTAACTACCATGTGCATGTATTTCTCTACATGCATTCCCTGAACTTCCTGAGGGGTAGAACTGGGGTCATCTCTGTGACCCCAATGCCCAGCATGGGGTTTCTAAACCTCATGAAAGAAAGGTTGGTTAAAGGGCTGAGGGAATAAATGCATGAAGGCACGTCCAGCACCCCTTTCACTGCACATTCCTGGCCCAGACCTCGGCTGGGTGATCCCTTCCTCTCTGAAGAGCTCTCAGTTCCTCTCCGTTCGGTCTCAGGTCATTGTGTAATTACTAGATAGTAAGCTACGTGAGGGCAGCCACAGGGCATGCCGGTGAACCTATTCACCACAGAGCTCAAAGCTTGCCATCTCATATTATTTTCCTCCCCTTTCCTCTGCCTCCAATTCATTCCCTGTTTTTATGTAGTCTGTTTCTCAAGGACAAATGATATGCGTATGTGACAGGAGATAATGGATGCCACTGTGGGTGTAATTTCATTTCACAGAATCAATCAGAGTCCAAGAAGAGCTACCCCTTCCAGGAGTCCAACCTTCTGGGCTGCTCTACCGAAGCCTTTATCCACACTGTTCTGTCCCTATGCTGGGGCTTCTGAGCCAAACCAGAATTCTCATGCCTCCAAATCTCCATGCGATGCGAAGTTGAGGTATCAGAAAGATGGCAAAGCCCTTTCTCAGGCCAAACATCCTAGAAATCACTGAGGTTTCCCCTTGTACTTTCAAAGGCTTACCTGTCTGCTGGCCCAGGGGATGGCAGACCACCTGGGTTTCTGCCTGAAGGCCGCAGCACAGTGATTTTAAGCAGCTTGAACCTCGAGAACTAACAAAGGCTGTGTCCATGCACCTTCAGCTGCCTTAGGTAATTTTTATTGCTTGGCTCTTCTGTTTCAGTGAGGTTCAGCTTTTCTCCCTGACCTACAGTGTTCCCTCAATAACCATAGGCTTTCGTCTTGCTCTGAAACCCAGAAATGTGCAGCAGACCTAGGGATTGGAACCTGTGGACAGAGATGTTTAGGCCAGGGCAAAGGCATTCTACATCAGAGAACATATACAGAGGAGCAAAGTGGAGCTGGGTTTGCTACAAATCTCACTTATCTAGATTTGCTCCTTAGGCTGCATTCTCCTCATCTTCCTTGTTAAGGAAGGATCTGAGGCTTCAGAAGAGCCTTGGCAGCTTGAAAGGGGGACCCAAGTGTTGTAACGGACAGGAAGATACACAATCTCCCCCACCTACACACTCAACTTGATGCTCTGGGAGGAACCTGGTCCATCCTCCATCCTCCTAGGATTTCCCAGTTTCCAAATGTTGCAGCTCTATTCCAGGGATGTAAAACATGGGTCTCACTTGTCCCAATTCTGTCCACCTGCACTCATGGTAGACATTGCTAATTGATCACGATGCTCTTCCATACTGAGACAGTTTCAGCCTTGGCATTCTTTCCAACACAGTGTTCCAGACAATAACTAATAATCAGAGTTGGCACATAAAAAACCCACAGTTCTCTTCATGATCTCCATAGAGCTAAAATGGAGAACAAATCATTGGTTCACATCCACAGTCAGGTAGAACAACCAGTGGACCTAAGAATTGGGTCTATTTAAACTTACTGTGGAGGACGATCACTTGTTAGACTAATCAAATCCTATATGCTGACCATCAGCCCCATGCAACACTGTCAGAGCTTTAGTGCCTGGCCCAAACAAGATGGATGAAAAGAAAATTTAGCAATGGAAATCCAGACACATTTTCATTTATGCAGCCACTTCTTGAGGCAGAACAACCTATTTAAATCAAATGATGGGTTTTAGCAACAAGGATGTAAACAGAATACCAACAGATATATCTTTGCATTGTTCTCTAGTAGCTGAGAACAGGAGTTGTTCTTTAGGCATGGACACGTGTGGGTGAAGCCAGGAATTTCTTGCACTTAAACTAGCAGTGCTAATTCTTGGAAGATGCTCTCTTCGTTTTATAAGAAAACCCAAACTACTTTACATAAATGCACTCAGATTGGTTCAAGATGGCAGAGTAGAAGGATGTGTGCTCATTCCCTCTTGCGAGAGCACCAGAATCACAACTAACTGCTGAACAATCATCGACAGGAAGACACTGGAGCTCACCAAAAAGATACCCCACATCCAAAGACAAAGGAGAAGCTGCAGTGATATGGTAAGAGGGGCGCAATCACAATAAAATCAAATCCCGTAACTGCTGGGTGGGTGACTCACAAACTGGAGAACAATTATACCACAGAAGTCCACCTACTGGAGTGAAGGTTCTGAGCCCCACGTCAGGCTTCCCAACCTGGGGGTCCGGCAATGAGAGGAGGAATTCCCAGAGAATCAGACTTTGAAGGCTAGTGGGATTTGATTGCAGGACTTCGACAGAACTGGGGGAAACAGAGACTCACTCTTGGAGGGCACGCACAAAGTAGTGTGCACAACGGGACCCAGGGGAAGGAGCAGTGACCCCATAGGAGACTGAACCAGACCTACCTGCTAGTGTTGGAGGGTCTCCTGCAGAGGCGGGGGTGGATGTGGCTCACTGCGGGGACAAGGACACTGGCAGCAGAAGTTCTGGGGAGTACTCCTCGGAATGAGCCCTCCTGGAGTCCATCACTGGCCCCACCAAAGAGCCTGTAGGCACCAGTCCTGGGTCACCTGAGGCCAAACAACCAACAGGGAGGGAACCCAGCCCCACCCATCAGCAGACAAGTGGATTAAAGTTTTACTGAGCTCTGTCCACCAGAGAAACACCCAGCTCTACCCACCAACAGTCCCTCTCATCAGAAAGCTTGCACAAGCCTCTTAGATAACCTCATCCACCAGGCGGGAACCAGCAGAAGGAACAAGAACTACAATCCTGCAGCCTTTGGAATGAAAACCACATTCACAGAAAGATAGACAAAATGAAAAGGCAGAGGACTACATACCAGATGAAGGAACAAGATAAAATCCCAGAAAAACAACTAAATGAAGTGGAGATAGGCACCTTCCAGAAAAAGAATTCAGAATAATGATAGTGAAGATGATCCAGGACCTCGGAAAAAGAATGGAGGCAAAGATCGAGAAGATGCAAGAAATGTTTAACAAAGACCTCGAAGAATTAAAGAACAAACACCTAGAAGAATTAAAGAACAACCAAACAGAGATGAACAATACAATAACTGAAATGAAAAATACACTAGAAGGAATCAATAGCAGAATAACTGAGGCAGAAGAACGGATAAGTGGCCTGGAAGACAGAATGGTGGAATTCACTGCTGCAGAACAGAATAAAGAAAAAAGAATGAAAAGAAGTAAAGACAGCCTAAGAGACCTCTGGGACAACATTAAATGCATCAACCTTCACGTTATAGGGGTACTGGAAGGAGAAGAGAGAGAGAAAGGACCTGAGAAAATATTTGAAGAGATTAGAGTCAAAAACTTCCCTAACATGGGAAAGGAAATATCCACCCAATGTCCAGGAAGCACAGAGAGTCCCAGGCAGGATAAACCCAAGGAAAAACATGCTGAGACATATAGTAATCAAACTGACAAGAATTAAAGACAAAGAAAAATTATTAAAAGCAACAAGGGAAAAACAACCAATAACATACAAGGGAACTCCCATAAAGTTAACAGCTGATTTCTCAGCAGAAACTCTACAAGCCAGAAGGGAGTGGCAAGATATATTTAAAGTGATGAAAAGGAAGAAACTACAACTAAGATAACTCTGCCTGGCAAGGATCTCATTCAGATTCGATGGAGAAATCAAAAGCTTTACAGACAAGCAAAAGCTAAGAGAATTCAGCACCATCAAACCAGCTCTACAACAAATGCTAAAGGAACTTCTCTAAGTGGGAAACACAAAAGAAGAAAAGGACCTACAAAAATAAACCCAAAACTCTTAAGAGAACTGTAATAGGAACATACATATCAATAATCACCTAAAATGTGAAGGGATTAAATGCGCCAACCAAAAGACACAGGGTCGCTGACTGGATACAAAAACAAGGCCCATATATATGCTATCTACAAGAGACCCACTTCAGACCTAGGGACACATACAGACTGAAAGTGAGGGGATGGAAAAAGAGATTACACGCAAATGGAAATCAAAAGAAAGCTAGAGTAGCAATACTCATATCAGACAAAATAGACTTTGAAATAAAGACTATTAGAAGAGACCAAGAAGGACACTACATAATGATCAAGGGATCAATCCAAGAAGAAGATATAACAATTGGAAATATTTATGCACCCAGCATAGGAACACCTCAAAACGTAAGACAAATGCTAACAGCCATAAAAGGGGAAATTGACAGTAACACAGTCATAGTAGGGGACTTTAACACCCCATTTTCACCAATGGACAGATCAACCAAAATGAAAATAAATAAGGAAACACAAACATTAAATGACACAATAGACCAGACAGATTTAGTTGATATTTATAGAACTTTCCGTCCCAAAACAGCAGATTACACTTTCTTCTCAAGTGCATATGGCACATTCTCCAGGATAGATGACATCTTGGGTCACAAACCAAGACTCAGTAAATTTAAGAAAATTGAAATCATATCTAGCATCTTTTCTGACCACAACACTATGGGATTAGAAGTAAATTACAGGGAAAAAACCCGTAAAAGATACAAACACATGGAGGCTAAACAATATGTTACTAAATAACCAAGAGATTACTGAAGAAATCAAAGAGGAAATCAAAAAATACTTAGAGACAAATGACAAGGAAAACACAATGATCCAAAACCTATGGGATGCAGCAAAAGCAGTTCCAAGAGGGAAGTTTAAAGAAATACAATACAATACAAAGAATACAATCCTACCTCAGGAATCAAGAAAAACCTCAAATGAACAGTTTAACCTTACACCTAAAGGAACTGGAGAAAGAAGAACAAACAAAACCCAAAGTTAGTAGAAGGAAAGAAATCATAAAGATCGGAGCAGAAATAAATGAAATAGAAACAAAGAAAAAAACAGCAAAGATCAATAAAACTAAAAGCTGGTTCTTTGAGAAGGTAAACAAAATTGATAAACTTTTAGCCAGACTAATCAAGAAAAAGAGGGAGAGGATTCAAATCAATAAAATTAGAAATGAAAAAGGAGAAGTTACAACGGACACTGCAGAAATTCAAAGCATCATAAGAGACTACTACAAGCAACTCTATGGCAATAAAATGGAGAACCTGGAAGTAATGAACGAATTCTTAGAAAGGTATAACCTTCCAATTCTAGCAAACATTTAGAGAAGACCTAACACCCATCCTTCTCAAACTCTTCCAAAAAATTGCAGAGGAAGGAACAGTCCCAAACTCATTCTATGAGGCCACCATCACCCTGATACCAAAATCAGACAAAGATACTACAAAAAAAGAAAATTACAGACCAATATCACTGATGAATATAGATGCAAGAATCCTCAACAAAATAGTAGCAAACTGAATCCAACAACACATTCAGAAGATCATACACCATGATCAACTGGGATTTATCCCAGGACTACAAGGATTCTTCAGTTTATGCAAATCAATCAATGGGATACGCCATATTAACAAACTGAAGAATAAAAACCAAATGATCATCTCAATAGATGCAGAAAAAGCTTTTGACAAAATTCAATACCTTTTTATGATAAAAACTCTCCAGAAAGTGGGCATAGAGGGAACTTACCTCAACACAGTAAAGTCCATATATGACAAACCCATGGCCAACATCGTCCTCAAAGGTGAAACACTGAAAGCATTTCCTCTAAGATCAGGAACAAGACAAGGATGTCCACCCTTGCCACTATTATTCAACATAGTTTTGGAAGTCCTAGCCATGGCAATCAGAGAAGAAAAAGAAATAAAAGGAATACAAATTGGAAAAGAAGAAGTAAAATTGTCACTGTTGGCAGATGACATGAAACTATACATAGAAAATCCTAAAGATGCCACCAGAAAACTACTAGAGCTAATCAATGAATTTGGTAAAGTTGCAGGATACAAAATTAATGCACGGAAATCTCTTTTATTCCTATACGCTAACAATGAAAGATCAGAAAGAGAAATTAAGGAAACAAACCCATTCTCCATTGCAACAAAAAGAATAAAATACCTAGGAATAAACCTACTTAAGGAGGTAAAAGACCTGTACTCAGAAAACTATAAGACACTGATGAAAGAAATCAAAGATGACACAAACAGATGGAGAGATATACCATGTTCTTGGATTGGAAGAATCAATATTGTGAATATGACTATACTACTAAAAGCAATCTACAGATTCAAGGCAATCCCTATCAAACTACCAATGGCATTTTTTACAGAATTAGAACAAAAAATCTTAAAATTTGTATGAAGACACAAAAGACCCTGAATAGCCAAAGCAATCTTGAGGAAAAAAAACAGAGCTGGAGGAATCAGGCTCCCTGACTTCAGACTATACTTCAAAGCTACAATAATCAAGACGATATGGTACTGGCACAAAAACAGAAATATACATCAATGGAACAGGATAGAAAGCCCAGAGGTGAACCCACGCACCTGTGGTCAATTAATCTTCGACAAAGGAGTCAAGTATATACAGTGGAGAAAAGACAGTCTTTTCAATAAGTGGTGCTGGGAAAACAGGACAGCTACATGTCAAAGAATGAAATTAGAACACTCCCTAACACCATACACAAAAATGAACTCCAAATGGATTAAAGACCTAAATATAAGACCAGACACTATAAAACTCTTAGAGGAAAACATAGGAAGAACCCTCTTCGACATAAATCACAGCAAGATCTGTTTTGACCCACCTCCTAGAATAATGGAAATAAAAACAAAAATAAACAAATGGGACCTACTGAAACTTAAAAGCTTTTGCACAGCAAAGGATACTATAAACAAGACGAAAAGACAATCCTTAGAATGGGAGAAAATATTTGCAAACGAATAAACGGACAAAGGATTAATCTCCAAAATACATAAACAGCGCATGCAGCCCAATATTAAAAAAACAAACAACCCAATCCAAAAATGGGCAGAAGACCTAAACAGACATTTCTCCAAAGAAGACATATAGATGGCTGAGAGGGATATGAAAAGGTGCCTAATTATTAGTAGTAATAATAGTAATTATTAGTATAATTAGTACTAATTGTTAGAGAAATGCAAATCACAAGTACAATGAGGTATCACCTCACACGGGTTAGAATGGGCATCACCAGAAAATCTACAAACAACAAATGCTGGAGAGGGTGTGGAGAAAAGGGAACCCTCTTGCACTGTTGGTGGGAATGTAAACTGATAGAGCCACTATGGAGAACAGTATGAAGGTTCCTTAAAAAACTAAAAATAGAATTACCATATGACCCAGCAACCCCACTACTGGGCATATACCCAGAGAAAACCATAATTCCAAAAGACATACGCACCCCAATGTTCATTGCAGCAGTATTTACAATAGCCAGGTCATAGAAGCGCCCTAAATGCCCATCAACAGATGAATGGATAAAGAAGATGTGGTACATATATACAATGGAATATTACTCAGCCATAAAAAGAAATGAAGTTGGGTCATTTGTAGAGACGCGGATGGACGTAGAGACTGTCATAAAGAGTGAAGTAAGTCAGAAAGAGGAAAACAAATATCGTATATTAACACATACATGTGGATTCTAGAAAAATGGTACAGATGAACCGGTTTGCAAGCAGAAATAGAGAAAGAGATGTAGAGAACAAACATATGGACAAAAGCGGGGGAGGGGGTGGTGGAACACCCACGAGTCAAGTGGATCGGTTGTAGCTAGCTGAGCCGAGGCAATGCAGTATTGCTTTCTGCACCAGCTATACCCACCTAGCGAGGGGCCCAAGAACCCTAGAGCCTAGTTTGCCCACTGCAGGAGTGCTTTCTGAATGTACTGTTATGGTTCACAGGAGAGAAAACTCAGACCTGCACAGATACCTCTATCTGTGTAATTTTTCTGGGCCTCTAGCCTTGACCATCTCTTTGATGTGTAATATTCTTGCTGACTGACACATTTTCCTTTTCAGGAGCTCTGTGTGGGAGTGGGAAGAATGAAGAAAATCTAGCCCTTACCTAAGAAAACTCAAAGCACTGATGGTTTTATTTTTCTTCCGGATAAAACCAGCTTTTCTTTCATATCTGAAGCAGGAGAATCATTCTTAAAAGTCAGTGCCGATGGAAAGTGCATTCATACTGCACTTAATCACACTCATTGGAGACGGGCTAGCATGAGTCATTGCCTTTTTTGACAAAAGCTTGTTTTCTTGCCGGCTGGCCTCAAGGAGCCTCGGGTGGCCCACACACAGCTGTGGTTTAGACCTGGACCCCATGGAGACTGGGCAGTGCCCCTGAGTCTCTGAGCCCTCCCTGCTCTGTTGAGAAGCTGTTAATCCACACTTTCTCTCTCCTACTACTGTCTGAGCCCCCGGAGGTGACACCAGCCTAGGACTCCCTCAGCCCCTGTAAGCGCCCCCAGCAGGGCGCACCTTTACCTGGAACTGTCTTTGTTTCCACATCCGTCCCCTAACCAGAAAGGGTAGTGTAGACCCATGATTGAGGGCCTGGGTGTCTGCAGCTTCACAGTTTGGACCCAGTTACTGGCTCTGCCATGTACTGTGTAAATTCAAGCAAGTTATCTGACCTCAGGTGCCTCCTCTAAAAAGTGACAGTAGTAATAGTACCTCCTCATAGAGTCATTGTGGAGATTAAATGGACTACAATGGTGATGCACTACATGATGGCCAGCACATGCCCCCAATACTTTATAAGCGTTGGGGGTAGAGAGGTAGGGATCAAAGACAATCAGCTCTTCCGTGGCTGGGCTCTAAGTCACCTCTGTAGTCTCAGCATCTAGTCTGACACAGAGAAGGCTCTCAACAAAGGCCTGCATGTGGAAGCAGGCCTGTTCTCTTAGATCTCCCCCACTGGCCTAGTTCCCAGTTAATAGCCATTGTTCTATGAGAATCACCAGTTTTTCAGTTGCCCTAAAAATCCCTGACCAGTTCTTACTTTCTTCTCTCTCTGTCTGATGATCCTGGGGTGCTTCCCTAACAGGCTAGAGATTATCTTTTGCTGGCAGGTCAGGGGTACTGGTGCAA
Organism: Lipotes vexillifer; assembly: GCF_000442215.2. Lineage (NCBI taxonomy): Eukaryota > Metazoa > Chordata > Mammalia > Artiodactyla > Lipotidae > Lipotes > Lipotes vexillifer. Next base: position 4,716,150 of record NW_006771578.1, read on the forward strand.
GGGAATTGTCCTCAAAGGGAAGCATCACCAACCATAGCTGATTCTTGTTATTCTAGTTATTCGCAGTATAGTTGTAGTCAAGAAAGTCACCACAAACACCGAATTCATGAATACTGAATCATTGCCCTTAGGGGGAAATATAGGATTAGGTTCCTGAGATCCTCTGGTCATAACATTTTCATCAACTGATAAACATGTAAACCTGTTTTAGACCCATTTCTGTTTAAAGACACCGTACTTAATACATATCGTTGACTCATTAACATTGAACTCATAGCCAGCAGGACTAGAATTCACGCCTGAACGAAGCTCACCTAACACAAGTATTTTCTCCATAAGGGACACTAGACAGCATTTCAACACTATGCTTGGAGGCCATTTTAAACAGCAAAATCACCTGTAAAAAGCACAAAAATGCAAAAACCACAGCACTAAATGGATAATGAAAAGGATACTTGTTAACAAGATGAGTTGAAACACAAAGACAGAGCATCGCCTTGTTGTACCTCAGCTGGAAACCGGTACATTAGGCAACTCAAGTTTTTGCCACTTTGCACATACCCACAAATGACTGTGAAGGTATTGTGAGTATTGATATTGGGATTGCAAATAATTTTTTGCAAGTAGGTGAACTTGCAAATATGGAATCTGCGAAAGATGAGGATGGACTTTGTATGATCATGAAATATGGATACTCAGTATGGCATTCGTAATGAATGCCTGTAAACTGAGGCTTCGAATGTTCTCAGACTATCAAATTTAGCTTTAAACTTTCCTTTGGGGATGTTTCTCCTTCTTGGAACCATCAGCAAATAGTTAATCTGAATGTTTTATCGCTCGAATAAGAGAAGCCTCACCACTCACATGAATCTGATCACCATTTGCCTTCATCTCAGCCATCAGCCCCTCTTGCTGCCACACTGTACATTTTTCATAGTCTGCTAGATCATTTCCAACACATACACATACATACACATTTTTCATACTCTGCTGGATCGTTTTCAACTGCAAGTAAACATACACAGAAATATAGTATATACAAACACAATTATGTTGCAAAGTTTTTACTATAATCTCCATTTTCCAAATCAAGAAACCTAACCTCAGAGAAGTTAGGACACTTACTGAGGTCACACAGCTAATCAGGCAGAACAGGGCAACTATAACATCTATAATTTTTATAGCATTATCCTAATTAGCTTGGGTGTATGGTTGACCTTGAATAACTCCCAATACCAATGATAAGTAGCAGAGTAAACTCTAAAGACATTCCGATGGCTAAGATAAGCTATAAAAGATACATGGAGCTGATATACAATTACCAAAGGGACTGACCCAAATGTGAGTCAATAGTGTGATATGGGCATCACATTTGTGAGGAGGTTATCCATTTACTGCCAAGGACATTTCCACACGTAGCTTAGTGCCTCCCTACATAAACAGTCATGATGTTATAGGCATATCATGATTTTCATCAATGAGAAAGCTGATATTGTGAGCCAGTTTTGAAAATAAAGATAATTACACAGAAGACCCTTCTTTTTTATTAGCTTTTTTAATTTTAATTTTTTTATTGAAGTATAGTTGATTTACAATGTTGTGCCGATCTCTGCTGTACAGTGAAGTGACTCAGTTACACACATATAGACATTCTTTTTTTTTTTTTTCTATTCTTTTCCATTATGGTCTATCACAGGATACTGAATATAGTTCCCTGTGCTATACGGTAGGACCTCATGTAAACTATTATACATAGGATGGATAAACAACAGAAGACCCTTCTTAAGCACTCCTTGTCATCAGACAGCTGCCGGTAATCACGTGGCAAATGTCAGAAGAATGGAAATTTCCAACATTTTGTTAAAACCCAAAGAGGTCTTGCACCCCATAGAAAACTCAAAGCTCAAAGATATTAAGATGGAAGTTTCCACAAAAGACATTAAAGGAAGAAAAAAAAAAAGATGAATAGGGAGGAAGTAATGGAATTTAACCGTACGTAGAAAAATTCATCCTCTCTTCAGGTTTGAAAAGAATATATATCACAGCAGCAAATGGGAAATGACAAACCTCCCATCAGAAACATGACTGTCATTCTTATTGTGTGCATTTACAGCTTTTCCAAGGATTTGACTAAAGAGAACCAGAAGAAGAAAAAAGGAAAAGACAAATGAATTGGAAATGACCTCATCTATTATCTATGGCCATATGGAGAAAATAATGCCTTCCCAAAGCTGGGCCATGGATTAGCTGTCAAATAAAAAACCTATGTATAAATACTTGACCTAAGCACAAAGCATTAAAGTAATTTCAGCTACATATGTCTGTGAGGCAGTCAGTACCCAGGTGAAATTAGCAAGTGGGTAGTTAGAGGTCTCCACACTGGGCTTTCTTTTCCTAATCTCAAGGTCTGTTTAAATAACTTTACTAAAGGGAGCGTAAGACAATCAAAGGAGGCTGAAAATCTATGAAAATGTGTAAAAGAGGAAATTAAGAATGTGATTAAGCATTGGGGAAAGGATTCAATCAATAAGAAAGAATAACAAATTAAAACAAAGATGAGATCATTTTTCAACCAACATAGGAAAAAACATATAATAATAGTGCCCGCAGAATCTATGAAAGGCAGAACATCTGGATACTATTAGTGGGAAAATAAAATAGTGAATCTGAAAAGAATAGATGTGGAGAATCTTAGAAATGTTTATATCCTTTTGACCTAGCAATTTGTCTATTGGAACTTCATCTTAAGGAAAGAATCTGAAATGGACAGTGATATTTTGGCACAAAATACTTTTAAAAATATTTATGTTTCTATCTGCAAAGGTTTGGAAACAACCTACACGCCCAACAGCGGGAAAACTGTTAATTAAATTGTGACACATCTATATGTCGGAACAGTTTGCAGCCATTTAAAGACACGTTTTGAAGACATTTTTAATGCCATGGGAATAATTAATATACACAAAAATAATTTTGTACATAGAATGTGATCTCATAGCAGACACACACACACACACACACACACGCACACAGACACACACACCGCTACACACAGAATGCTGGAAAGAAATAGGCTGGAATACCAACAGTGCTTGCCACCCCTTGCCAGTGAGACTACCAGCGATTTTAATTTTCTTCTGTATAAACAACTGAGCAATTACGAATTTAAAAGGCAAGAAGATACTCTCATGACACTTATGATCTGTAGTAAACCTTTTCCATCATTTCTCCAAGTAATATAAGACCTTCCTCATTACACAGGCAGACTGGGTTACTGTTGATTATGTCTCGTCCACTGGATCATGGTTTTTCTACTTATTACCTAAACACTTTCCCTTATGAAATCATTTTAATCTCCTACGTGATCCCCAGAGTCTTCCACTTGTAGCATACACCAAGGGCTGTTCATGGAGCACACACTCAATTCTTGTACAGTCTTTGCTTAGCTTGAAGCATGTTTGCTTTCAAAGTTTGAAACTGATCCTGTACACCCTTCTTCAACAGTTCCAGTGAGCACTGAATTCAGTTTCATGAATATGGTCATTTATGAAGCACCTATGCCTTTCTACATCACACATACTTGTCTCAAAAGCTCCTGGTGCATTAAGCTTGTCACCCCAGCCAGACCTGGGAGTGTGACATCCAGCTCCCAGCACGTAGCACGGAATTAGGCATAGAGCAAACCCATGCCTGGTGTGTACCTGCTTGCAAAGACATCCATTTCTTACGTCAGAATGCAAATTAAACACAAGCAGTGCATTACAAATGTCATGCAATGGCTCTTATGACATCTTAGTTAATGATGTTTCTTTGACTGTCTTCCTGTTGGACTGAATGAAATAGAAGTCTCAAACAATCAGAAAATTTTAACCTGAGGACAGCTAAGTTCAAAAGGGAAGCACTGCAAAGCCTTGAGAAATACTCCTTTTCTATAATGTCAGGTCCAGCATATGTTCTAGGATGTAAAGCAGGGAAGACAGAGAATGGAAATACCAACCAGAAACTCAGGCTGAAGGATGTCAAAAGGCCAATGACCACTTCTTTGCTCCTACTTGGGGCCTGGCAGAGTGATGGCACGTTCTCATTTCATGTCACTCAACCTGAAATAATCCAGTGAGATTGATGTGATGATACTCTTTTTACAGGGCTCAGAGAGGTGAGGTATCAGACTTCCACTCACACGTTGGAACAGGTTGCAACTATTCAATACATATTTTTCTTTAGGAATCAGTCTCATTGTGAATTTTAAATGCAGCATTTTTTAAACATTGGAGTATAGTTGATTTACAATGTTGTGTTAATAATATACATATTATTTTTTAATATTCTTTTCTATTATGGTTTATCATAGGATCTTGAATATAGTTCCCTGTGCTATAAAATAGGACCTTGTTGTTTATCCATTCTATACATAAAAGCTTACATCTGCTAACCCCAGCCTCCCACTCCATCCGTCCCCCGACCCCCTGCCCCTTGGCAACCACCAGTTTGTTCTCTATCTCCAAAAACACAGAATTTTTATGGTTGCTTTTGGAAAAAGTGTGGTTCAAAATAAAGTTTAAGGTCCACCCTCATCAAAAGGGAGGGGAGCTTTGTAGTACAGTCTGAAGTCAGGGAGCCTGATTCCTCCAGCTCCGTGTTTCGTTCTCAAGATTGCTTTGGCTATTCGGGGTCTTTTGTGTTTCCATACAAATTGTGAAATTTTTTGTTCTAGTTCTGTGAAAAATGCCAGTGGTAGTTTGATAGGGACTGCACTGAATCTGTAGATTGCTTTGGGTAGTAGAGTCATTTTCACAATGTTGATTCTTCCAATCCAAGATCATGGTATATCTCTCCACCTATTTGTATCATCTTTAATTTCTTTCATGAGTGCCTTATAATTTTCTGCATACAGGTCTTTTGTCTCCTTAGGTAGGTTTATTCCTAGATATTTTATTCTTTTTGCTGCAGTGGTAAATGGGTGTGTTTTCTTAATTTCACTTTCAGATTTTTCATCATTAGAGTATAGGAATGCCAGAGATTTCTGTGCATTAATCTTGTATCCTGCTACTTTACCAGATTCATTGAATAGCTCTAGTAGATTTCTGGTAGCATCTTTAGGATTCTCTATGTATAGTATCATGTCATCTGCAAACAGTGACAGCTTTACTTCTTCTTTTCCGAGTTGGATTCCTTTTATTTCCTTTTCTTCTCTGATTGCTGTGGCTAAAACTTCCAAAACTATGTTGAATATGAGTGGTGAGAGTGGGCAACCTTGTCTTGTTCCTGATCTTAGTGGAAATGGTTTCAGTTTTTCACCATTGAGGACGATGTTGGCTGTGGGTTTGTCATATATGGCCTTTATTATGTTGAGGAAAGTTCCCTCTATGCCTTCTTTCTGCAGGGTTTTTATCATAAATGGGTGTTGAATTTTGTCGAAAGCTTTCTCTGCATCTATTGAGAGGATCATATGGTTTTTCTCCTTCAATTTGTTAATATGGTGTATCACGTTGATTGATTTGCGTATATTGAAGAATCCTTGCATTCCTGGAATAAACCCCACTTGATCATGGTGTATGAGCCTTATAATGTACTGTTGGTAATCAAGACAGTATGGTACTGGCACAAAAACAGAAATATAGATCAATGGAACAGGATAGAAAGCCCAGAGATAAACCCACGCACATATGGGCACCTTATCTTTGATAAAGGAGGCAAGAATATACAGTGGAGAAATGACAGTCTCTTTAGTAAGTGGTGCTGGGAAAACTGGACAGCTACATGTAAAAGTATGAGATTAGATCACTCCCTAACACCATACACAAAAATAAACTCAAAATGGATTAAAGACCTAAATGTAAGGCCAGATATTATAGAACTCTTAGAGGAAAACATAGGCAGAACACTCTATGACGAGAGTCTATAAATCACAGCAAGATCCTTTTTGACCCACCTCCTAGAGAAATGGAAATAAAAACAAAAATAAACAAATGGGACCTAATGAAACTTAAACGCTTTTGCACAGCAAAGGAAACCATAAACAAGACCAAAAGACAACCCTTAGAATGGGAGAAAATATTTGCAAATGAAGCAACTGACAAAGGATTAATCTCCAAAATTTACAAGCAACTCATGCAGCTCAATATCAAAAAAACAAACAACCCAATCCAAAAATGGGCAGAAGACCTAAATAGACATTTCTCCATAGAAGATATACAGGTTGCCAACAGACACATGAAGGAATGCTCAACATCATTAATCATTAGAGAAATGCAAATTAAAATTACAATGAGATATCATCTCACACTGGTCAGAATGGCCATCATCAAAAAATCTAGAAACAGTAAATGCTGGAGAGGGTGTAGAGAAAAGGGAACACTCTTGCACTGTTGGTGGGAATGTAAATTGATACAGCCACTGTGGAGAACAGTATGGAGGCTCCTTAGAAAACTACGAATAGAACTAGCATACGACCCAGCAATCCCACTACTGGGCATATACCCTTAGAAAACCATAATTCAAAAAGAGTCATGTACCAAAATGTTCATTGCAGCTCTATTTACAATAGCCAGGACACGGAAGCAACCTAAGTGTCCATCAACAGATGAATGGATAAAAAAGATGTGGCACATATATACAATGGAATATTACTCAACCATAAGAAGAAACGAAATTGAGTAATTTGTAGTGAGGTGGATAGACCTAGAGTCTGTCATACAGAGTGAAGTAAGTCAGAAAGAGAAAGACAAATACCGTACGCTAACACATATGTATGGAATCTAAGAAAAAAAAATGTCATGAAGAACCTAGGGGTAAGAGAGGAATAAAGACACAGACCTACTGGAGAATGGACTTGAGGATATGGGGAGGGGGAAGGGTTAAGCTGTGACAAAGTGAGAGAGTGGCATGGACATATATACACTACCAAACGTAAGGTAGATAGCTAGTGGGAAGCAGCCGCATAGCACAGGGAGATCAGCTCGGTGCTTTGTGACCACCTAGAGGGGTGGGATAGGGAGGGTGGGAGGGAGGGAGACGCAAGAGGGAAGAGATATGGGAACATATGTATATGTATAACTGATTCACTTTGTTATACAGCAGAAGCTAACACACTGTTGTAAAGCAATTATACTCCAACAAAGATGTTAAAAAAAAAAAAAGAAATTAAAAAAAAAATGATGGGTAGGTACCTGCATTTTGAAAGGAGAGTCCCAGTGCCCAGGAGAGGACTGAGGCAAGGAGGCTCTTGTGGCTATTTGGGGGGGAAGGTCTCTCATCTTTAGTGGTCATACCCACGGCTAACTTTGAGCTAGAAAAAGCTTTGTCATCGCACGTGACCTCATATCAGCAAAATGTGGGGAGAGGGAATATGTGGGTTGTCAGAGATCTGACTTGAACACATGGAAGTCAGTTTTTCAGATTCAGAATTTAAGGCTCTTAAGTTTCCGAATGTCCAAATGTCCTGGGTTATTTACTTGGAGGCAATAATTTCTGTTCTTCAAGCTTGTGCTGGAGTTGAAAGAATAGGAGTCATAACTTTGGTTATGTGTCCAGTTTCCGAGAACCAATAGGCATGTGGCCAATGACCACTGAGCATTTCTATGCCTCAGTTTTCTCGCAATAAGCTAGAGGAAATGATCTCTGCTCTGCCTCATTCGCAAGGATAACATGAGGACCACATGGGACATATCTGAAGGCTCCTCATAAAGTGGAAAAAATTTCTACATTCTTAAGCTATTTTAAATCACAGGCTTTGTAACTTTATAAATGACATGGATCTGCTTCCCATAAAAATATACCCAGCTATATAAAAATTGTACCCACAGTTATTTCAGACAGTTCATGGAATTCCTGAAGCCACAATGAGTCCTAGCTTGAGAAATCCTCTTGTGAATTACTTATGGGAAACTCTCATAAACTTCCTCCCCACAGGGCCCAAGACCTCTTCACCTCTACATGGAATAATTTTTCTTTCTTGCAGGAAGCCAAGAAGATTATTTCCATCTCTTATTTAACGTTTGCAAGGATCTGCATCTCTTCTTAGACTTGTCATGTATTTGCAATGAGAGGTGAGAACATAGGAAGTCTGCAAATATCTTGTGAAGAATCCTTCCTCATCTATTTTATGATTTCTAGAAAAGACTGGGGAGAAATGTGCCCAAATTAAGTAAGGGACCCACAATTTCTGCCCCAAAGATAGTTCCAAAAAAGGCAGAACACGACTCCCTGACTGCTGCAAAAAGTTACCCAACTGCCCCCAACAAGGCCTGCCTATGGTTTTGAGAACTGATAGCCCACCCTCATCACCAAGCATGGTTTCTCCCATGCCAGGAGTGTCACTCAATCAAAACCTCCCACATCTGTCAGGGGAATGACATGGCAACTGTCATGTCTGGAGGATGCGAGAAAAAAACAAAAACTGAAACTCTTGGTGGGTCCCTGTCTCCTGGGATCCAGAACTTCTATCTCCTTGTAATGAAAAGAATTCAGCTAAGGTCTGTCCCACAGAAGGGAGCCATCCCTGATTCTGGCAGCTCTGCAAACAGCCTTTCCACTTCCTGTTCCTGTGTTCTCTCTTGGTGTACACACCTTTCCCTGGGAGGAAGGGCTGGTACACCCACCTGTCAGAGGCCCCTGCTCACACTTCCCCTGACTGCACTGTGCTGTTTTGAATTTTTTAGGTGAGTTATAAAAGAGCAATTATACAAATCTGATTAGGTAACGTCATAAACAAGTGTAGCTCCTGCCAACACTAATTAGGGGCACCATCTCCTCGGGTGCCATGTGCACGGCACCCTTGTGCTCAGAGTGGCTGATGACAGGTGTCCTGGGTATGCAGACAGGTACCCCATGGAGGTAACTCCCATGTGCCACCCTCCCAGCCACTGAAGGACCCGGAGTGACCATGGCAGAGCTCAAGTGCTGACCTTGACTAGCCCCCATCTTAACACCTCATCTTGCCCGTGACCAAGACTTGCTGACTCTGTCTTTGCAACTGGAACTTTGTGATCTCGAATCTGTCTTTTTCTCTCCATCCCTCTGCCTTGACCTTGGATAGGGCTTCCCCTGTCCCCTGCCTGGTGTACTTATACAGGGAGTCAGAAGGATCCCGGTGATCAAACTCACACACGTGTAAACACGTGTAAACAGTCTTAGGCAGGAACGCACATTTGGCCAACAGCGAGATAGTTTAGGCTGGGGGTGGGGAAGATCCAGGGATTGATGTTATCTTAGCACGTTGTCCTGGTCTCCCTGGCTGCCCCAGAGACACACAGGCCAGCAGATCCAGCCGTCGCTGACTTTCATGAAACGGGCTGGGTCAAGGCTGACCCTCCGTCCGCTGCCCACACATCCCTTCAAGTCTCTGAGCCTCAGCTGCTACTTCCCTGAACAACATAATCAGCTCGACGAGACGCATCTCTGTACACCACCCTTTCCTAACATGCTTACAGCTTACAGAGTTGCGCTCTTCCTTCCCACGATCCTCCGCAGACGTGCTTCTCCAACTTTCACATAAGCCAGATGACCCAGAGAGCTTGTTCAAATGCAGAATCTGATTCAGTAGTGAGGGCTGAGGTCTCCCCAGCTGAGGCCCATGCTGCTGGTCTGTGGACCATGCTTTGAACAGGAAGGGTCTCTGAGTGTTAGCATGGGACCTCTGACAAGGGTAGACTGCTCGCATCTTTACGCAGGATGGGACTTCAAGCCTTGGGCTTCATTTTAGAATCTGCTCCCTCTTTCCCCAGCTCTGTCCACTAAACCTGCCTGCTAATCTCCTCGTCTCTGCTCGGCTATCAACCATCCCTGCTCCCCTCAATTCTGTTTGCAAGGTCTCCTTTACAAATAGAACCCACATCTCATTGTGTCACTCCCTTGCTTAACATTCTACAGTACCTGTCCATTGTGCTTAGAAACCAACTTCTTTGTGGGGCATCTGTGGCTCGTTAGAACCTAGCCCTGTCTCCCCACTGCTGTCTTCGTGTCTCAAGCTGCTGCCACAGCAAACACGCTGTGGTCGCAGGCGTGCCACAGCTGTGTGTCTCCAGGCTTTGAGTGAGATGCTCTGCACTGAAACCCCTCCTTCCCACCTCCCCCTTCTGCACCCAGGCAATTCTTACTCCTCCTCTCAGGCGTGGCCCCGAGCCCACTGCCTCGGAGTACTAGACCCACGCCTTCGTGTTGTCAGTTTACTCCTTTGTTTCCCTCATTTGACAGAGCTCCATGAAGGTGGGAGCTGGGTGTCCTTTTCATCATGTACACAGGGTGCTGTTGACAGCACAGATCACAGGCTTGGCTCAGAGAAGGTTCTCAGTAGCTCAGAAGGAGGAGGGAGGGAGGGGGGAAAGAAGGATGGAAGGAAAAAAGAAGGGAAGGGAGGAAGGAAGGAAGGGAGGGGGGAGGGAGCCAGCAGCTGCTCTTGGTGACTTTCTTGTCTCTCCCCTTGCCACCCTAGTCAAGGAACCAGGTGTCCATCACCAGGCTAGAGTAAAGATGCTGTCTCCAAATTTCGAAACACTTTTAGCTTTTCCTGCCAAAATTTTGAGGAAAGCAAATTAGCTCTTCAGACTCTTACTCACAAAACATTCATTTAATAACTAGGCAAACTACCAAAGTATAGAAACAGATGCTGAATAAATAATATAAGCCAGAGAAAATTTTCATGGTAGAAGATATTTATGATTATTCTTTCTCAGAACATTTTAGAAATGTCAAACTCAATGGCCTGGCCCCAGAGGAGATGCCAAATTTTAGTACCAAGAACGATGACGTTACCTTCCGGTAATGTCACTCATTTGTACGTTTCTTCCTTCCATAGACAGTGCCTGAGTGCCTACCAGGCAGGACTCAGTGAAAGCCAGCCAGGAAGGACGTGGCACTGGCACTCACAGAGGGGACCACGCACCGACACAGCCCCACACGCATGCAGCCCGTAGGGGTCACAGCCAACATGTGCTTGGAACAAATGTCACAGCATGGGCACCTCGGCCACACGGAGAACCAGCCGGTGGGGAAAAGGCTCTTCAGGGAAGTCGGCTGCTTAAGAAATCTTTTATAATTTCATGTTGTCAGCTCTGGATTTATTAAAGGTCACCAAAAAGCAATATTCTTTCCCACTGAAAAACCAGGCTTTGAATTAAGGTCTGCCTAAAACCACGTTTCACATTAATGGAGACTATATGATGAAAATGGATTTTAATTTTAGTGTTTTCCTCTCAAGTTTGGGGAAAAGAGTGATTAATTAAAGAGAAGGCTTTCCTCTCTTTTCTCCCCCTGGGTGGGTTTTCACAGCCATTCAGCCTAATTATCCCTGGCCGGGGCCCTCTTGTAGCTGAGCACAGCTCAGAGAAAAGTGCAGAGAAAAGTCTGGCTGCAACCCCAGGGGCTGAGGACCTTACAGGGACAGTGGCTCCCATATTACTCCAGGGAAGCCTGGAACAAACAGCATTACAACAAATGATTATGTAAATTTGACTTCTAAAATGTAATTAAAATAGATCTTGCTCATTTTTTCCCTATGAAAACTTCATGAAGCATTAGCCCCAGCTGCCCAAAAAAGGCACAGCCAAACAGTTATGACTCTCAGCTGAAACCATCTGACGTGGAAATCTTCCCTAGCTTATTCTCAAATGATGGACTAACCCTTCCACTGTCAGGGTTTGGCACATTCTTTGGAGGGCCCTGGATGAATGCGGTTTCTGGAAAGCAGAACCAGATCTGGCTCTCTCAGTGTTCCTAGATCCTGGTACGGCACCGGCACCAGTGAACTGCGCTGAGTGAACGCGTGATGGCTCAGACATGCTTGCTGCCGGCGCCGAATGTTTGGCTCTCAAATATTGTCTGTCGCCCCAGTAGGCTGTCCGCTGGTCTTGTTTTGATATATCCCTCCATAGCACAGATTATTCCCAGGTTTCCAAGAAAAACTGAAGCAGGCTCTTCGCGTAAGCCAACTGAGTTGATCTCTGAAAATGGATTGCTATTCGCTTGATCCAGAAAACCCCACAAAAATCATGTAAATCAAGAGGTTCAAATCTTTGTGTCCACTTTACAAACACCCATGTAACTGCCCAGGCCATCAGGTTTGCATATCCAATAAGCCACCGTGTATGTGAAAGATGTCACCTTACAGGAGCAGTGGGTGGCATTCTGTCCCTACAGTGGTAGAGCTGGCAGATGTGTCTAGGTGAAACAGTGGGGCTGGACACAGGGCTGGTGGCCCCCACAGAATGCTGTTTTTGCTGCACATGCTTAAAAATGCAAAGCGTGATGATAAACTTAAGGGTTGAGATGTAGATTCTCTGGTCACTGAGCACATCCGGGTGAACAAAGCTACTGTATCTATAGAACTCATGGTCGGATTAGCCCTACATGAGCTCCACCTGCCACATTGAGATGATTCTTATTAAAGAAGAACAGATTGTCCCTAAACTCCAAGAGGAGGCTGCATGGAAGAAAAAGATACCCCAGAAGAAACTGTAGAAACAAAATCTTATGGTTCAGCATAAAATAAAAGCAAAGCAAAGTTAAAAAAAAAAATTAAGCAGTTACCTTTTGAAAGGGGCTCTTGCTGTTTCTTAAATTGACACGATTCCGGCTGGTGTCTGGGGTCACACTGCTGTCTTTCTGGGTTCTCCTCGCCAGTCACGGGCCATAAGCCAGGATGCATGGCTGGGTTGGTACTGCTGCTGCTGCCAGCCTGCTGCCCTGCTGGCCGAGGCTCTCTGGTGACTGTCCTAAACTTAGGCTTTTCCAAGCCCCTCCCTGAAATCTGTAACCTCCTGTACTCCCACGTTCTCTTAGCTGGGACCCATGAGTTAAAGGAGTTTCCAAGAATGGTGAGTGATGAGAATATCTAGAATTTAGCACGTAACAGAGGAAAGGAAATAGGCTTTCATGCCAGACCACCTGGAGCACAAAGTAACTCTCCCTTTAGAAACCCCCTAACCTTAATTTTCTCATCTGTAAAATTGAGATAATAATGCCCTCAGGTTTGGAAGACAATTAAATTAGAAAAAAATCTGCAAAGTACCAATACTGTACCTGGGACATTATAGGTACCCGATATGGAAGTCATTTGCTGTTATCCCCCTAGCCCAGGTCATGTCAGCTAGTTAGACCAGAATCCATAGCCCTTGACTCCCCCTGACCATTTCCTCCTGAGGGCTCCAGCCCCCAAAGTAGTATGGTGCTCCATAAGCCCTCGGCACAGCATCTGCTCAACCCTCAGCTTTGTCAGACTTCTCAGACTACAGGCTGGACACATCGACTAAATGTTCTTGTGTGAGCTGCAGGGCAATTGCTCTGGCTAGAACATCTGTCTGTGTCAATTTATCTTCATGTAAGCTCAGATTTTCAGCTGGACTCATTTGAACAGAGAGGTAACTTTGGAGACAGGACAGACTCTCTTGAGGTTCTGTCTGTTGAAGTGACATCTTCACAGAGGTAGGGCTTGACTTGTACAAGTTGGCTGGCATCTCAGCCCTGCTGTGGCTCCTGGAGTCGTAAGGAATGTACTTGGGAGAAGCAGGGTGGTGGGAGTGGGGGACTGTGGCCGGGAACAAGGAATCAAAGACCTCATGGGCAAACCCGTCCTCAGACCCTCTCTCTCTTCCCATAGATACTGTGGTGGTTAATTTCATGTGTTATCTGGCCATGAGGTACCCAGATTAAACATTATTTCTGGCTGTGTCTGTGAGCACGCTTTGAGATGGATGGGCATTTGAACGGGTGGAGGGCCCAGTACAGTAGATTGCCTTCGCCAATGTGGGTTGGCCTCATCCAACCCTTTAGGACCTGAATAGACCAAAAGGCAGAGGAAAGATGAATTTATCCCTTTTTTTTCCTGCCTCACTGATTGAGCTGGGACATCTCTTCTCATCCTCTCCGACCCTTGGACTGGGACTTAAACCACCAGCTCCTCTGGTTCTCAGGCCTTCAGAGCTGGACTGAATTAAACCCCCAGCTTTCCTGAGACCTCAGCTTGCAGACAGCAGATCGTAAGACTTCTCAGCCTCCACAATTACATGAACCAATTCATTCATACACACACACACACACACACACACACACACACACACACACAGAGGTTCTATTTCTCTGGAGAACCCTGACTAATACAGATACTGAACTAAAAAAGCATGAATTCCTAAAGTGTCAGTGCTAAGAGGTCTCCTAGAAATCATCTGATCCACAGCTGTCATTTCAAACTAGGCCAAATGGAGGCCCAAGGAGGGAAAGTGACTTGTCCAGGGTCACATAGTTACTTGGTGGGAGTGGGAAAACCGTGGTTGAAACCTGACCTTCAAATCTGTGGAATGTAGCTCCTTCTATCTCCTCTGTGTACACGAACAATTTATCATAAACTGATCTTTTTTTTTCTTTTTTTTTTTGGCGGTATGCGGGCCTCTCACTGTTGTGGCCCCTCCCGTTGCGGAGCACAGGCTCCGGACACGCAGGCTCAGTGGCCACGGCTCACGGGCCCAGCCGCTCCGCGGCACGTGGGATCTTCCCGGACCGGGGCACGAACCCGCGTCCCCTAGCATCGGCAGGCGGACTCTCAACCACTACGCCACCAGGGAGGCCCTATCATAAACTCATCTTCAAACGTGTTATGGAAGCCCTCAGTTGGAGAAATTCTATAAGGATTCCTTTCGTTCTTGTGCAGATCCTTTAGCGGTCGGTGTGCACAGGTGGAATTGCTGTGGCCAGACCTCAGCCCTGGAGAGGGGAGATGAGCTAACATCCGAGTGTCCGTGGTGCCTCAGCCCCTCCTTCGCATCCTAGCGTTCCAGCCGTCCCTCTTCTGACTGCTGACGGATGCCTGCCACGTACTATTGCTGGAAGTTCTTAGAGTGAGTCTCACATGTGCTCTAGAGCAAGCCCACTTAATGCACCACGGCCCGGCGGAGGCCTGCTGCCCACAGCATTCCAGGAAGATCCTTAGTCTCCTCTGCCTCTGCCCAAACTTGCCACCTCCCCTCCTCCGGGCTGGGGTCCACTGCTGCTCTACAGACCCAGCCACTGCTGCCTGCAGGAATCATGACAAGGTGCCTTGTTCCTGGCGGGTGGCACTCCCCCATGGGGCCCCTGGGCAGTACGGCTTGTGTCCTTACTTCAAAACGGCCCCTTCGGTTTAACCTATTTTTCTGTAGGACGTCAAATCAAATGCTTTGTTCTGCCCCGGGAATGGACGTCACTGCCTCTCATCTCCTCTCAGACACCCACAGCCAGGTCTTTGAAGTTTGCCTCTCACATGACCATCAGTTTGTGCCCTCAGATGCCTGGGAGGTAGCGGGTCTGAAACGTGCTGACGGCCGGAAGCCCCTACCGCTCATACATCCTGTTTGATTAGAAACGTGATCTCAGTCCTGGCAGCATGTTAGAATCACCTCAGAGAGCTTTTAAGGAATCCTGATGCCTGGCCCAATCCGGGCTCAATTAAATCAGAGTCTCTGCGGGAGGGGCCTGGAAGTCAGTGAGTTTGCCAAGCTCTGGGGGAGGCAGCGAGAGTGGGTCCTGTGCGGGACTAGCTGGGCTGGGGCGTGGGGAGCCTGCGGGGTGCTACGCCTGCTCTGTGTCGTCACCTCCTGCCACATAAGGGGGACAAAGGTTTTGTCTGGGGAGGGTTTGAGGAGCGGAGGTGTCTCACTGTCCATGTGCCTCATGGCCCTCCACACACTGAAATGCCTGCATTTCCCACTCAGGTGATACCATTCAAACAAAAACAAGCAAACAAAAAAAGCAAGCATGCCAAAAAACATTCGCAGGGGAGAACAGCAGCAAAGGAAATAAATCACATCATTTTGTTTCACTTTAGAGACCCAGGTGTTCTGTGTTCTTGTGCTTGTTTTTTTAAATGAAAGAAATCTGTCTGATATACAGGTTTGATGTTGATGTTTTTTTAGGCCTAGGGAAAAAGTGGCTTAACACAAATGTAGCTCTCGGCGCTATAAAGATGCCACAGCTTTCCAAAGGTCACCTCTCGCCAGTACGGTGACAAGTAGGGGCATGAACGGTCCAGTTTGCCTGGAACTAAATAATTCCCCAGGACGAAGGACTTGTAGTGCTAAAACTGGGAAAGTCCCAAGAAAACCTAACAAGCTGGTCATCCTACCAAGAGTGAGGTCCTCATTGCTGAGTGGCTGGGTTTTCAGCGTGGCCACAAAGGAGACACAGGGTTATGAATGGACCCTCGTGGGGCAGACATCACTGACAGCCAAGTCATGACCCAAGGTCTATGTGAAGGACCTCTCATGATCATCAGCTCACTTTTCTGAAAATCAACCAAAATCTCAATGGCATTCATTCCTAATTAGAAGGGAATCTTCATAAGCCTGCCATGGTGGATGTGTTCCGCTCTCTACGTTTTCTGGTATCATTCATAACTACAGCCCCTAGGTATTTGGTGCCAAGAATCTTTTTTTTTGTTTTTTTGGCACGTCTGGTGGGATCTTCGTTCCCTGACCAGGGATTGAACTCATGCCCTTGGCAGTAAAAGCACCGAGTCCTAACCACTGGACCACCAAGGAAGTCCCTGGCTCCAATGATGCTTTCATCCATTATTCACAGTCCTTACAATAACTGAAAATAGCATTATTATTCCCATTTTAATAACCGTAGGATTGGATCCCAAATCTACGTGAATCCACAGCCCGTGCCCTGCTTACTACATTTGCTGCCTCTCAGAAATAAGTGAGTGTTCCCCAGGACATAAGCAGCCCCAATAGATGGCTGCTAAGGAGCCCAAGACCCCCTCCTGGAGTTCCCCAGACTTGCCATCCCACCTGCCCAGAGGTACCCCTGTCACTCTCTGTCCAGCCCTTACTTGGACTGATACATTAGTTTGAGATTTCCCACTGTCACTGAGATTTCAATATAGTAATAGTAATGATAATAATAAAATCATCATCATCATTATTATAAGAATACCACCAACAACAGTGTTAAATGCATTTACTACGTGCCAGGCACTTTGCAATGCATTTTACAACATGTTTCATGAAATCCTCATCCTGTGAGGGGGGTATCGTGACCACTGTTCAGCTGAGGAAACTCAGGCTTAGAAAGACAAAATAAATCATCAAGGTGTACACAGCTACCTAGGGGTTTCAGATTCACATGTGTCTGATTCCTCCTCCTGGCTCAGACAGGCTGGGACGGGGAAAGGCATCTGGAATGATGCTTTGAACTCATGGCAGTGAAAGTTCCCCCGCTAGCAACTGCACACATAGAACAACAATTATTTAGCAGGAATATCCTCTGATTGAAGGGGCAGGAGGTACATTCAATTAACATTTCATTCAGAGTCAAAATTCATGACTCTCCTGGGGAAAATAATAAAACGTCACCTTAATCATAATTAAAAATGATACTCAGCTTCCATCTGATAGGCATCTAAATCTATTTTAGTGTTATTAGTGTGGAAACAGATCCTCCATCAGTGTTGTTCCTGGTTCATAAATAAACTAAAGTAAAAACAAAATAAATTTTAAGTTGGAAGTATCCACGTAAATGCATTTTTACAAGTTGTCTTATTTACCGTCACAGATTCACAGTTTATTGATGGCAAGCTTAAAAAAAGCTACAGATATCTGCACTGCATAATAAGAAGACATTAAGAAAATAAGAATATCACAGATACACATGCCCCCACTAGATGCTATCAGCCACATGCTAGAGCAGGGCCCACGCTGTACAGCAGCCTCCCTCAGTGCCAGGAACACAACAATTAAGTGGGAATTCACAAAGGGCGAGGTCACTGTCCAAAGCCACCACAGATCCCTGAAGCCAGGAAGTGTGGCACCTCCCTGAGTCAGAGTGAGACCATGTCACTGCAGAGCTGCACTGCCTCTAGAGAAGGAAAGAAGTATGCACCGGGACCAAGGACATCCTCAACTCCAAAACCTGCCCGTCTTACATTTTCCTTCTTGGAAGTTAATAGTCTCTGGCACATGGCAATGTGTTTCCCCTAAGGTCTGGAAGCCCTAGACCAGTCCAGTACACTGGACCCTCTCTCTGCATTACCCTCCCCTCTCCTTGTCAACCTGATAAACTCATGGTTTTTCTTCCAAAACCCACTTCAGTCATCACATAGGTAAAGGGTTAAATATTCCTTTTCCTTTGCAACCTTCAAGCCCTGTACATCCATCAGCTGTCCCACTTATCCAGAGTTGGGTGATTTCTTTATTTAAATGCCTGTCTCTCCTTCAAGGCTTTGAGCTTCTCGGGGGTGCAGCTGAGTTTCTTTCATGTTTATATTCACCATGCCTAGCACAGTGCCTGGCACAGAAGCAATTACCTACACACGTTCACCACACTGGATTAGAACTAAATTGGTGGAATATGTCTTAGCCCGGGACTTACGTCTATTTGGACTTTGTCACAGGTGTACTTTTATCGAGTTATTTATCCATTCAACAGACATTCCCTAAATACCTACTGTGCTCTCAGCCTTGAGGACTAAAAGCCAAGTATAAAACACTTTGCCAGCCCTGTAATGTGTGGTTGTCAAGTTAGGAGACAAATGACATGCATAGTAGGACAACTTGATCAGCGCTTCCAAAAATGTGTTCTGAGAACCCAAGACACTGTGAGGAAGAGGGTCCGTGGTGAGGTCAGCATGGGGACCCTCCCAGCGCTGCTTCCTGGGGAGTCACCCTGGATGTTAGCACAGCTCAGGTCTCAGCAGTCCTGCAGCAAGATATACCACCATGTTTTTAAACCCTGACATTTCAAATTTTATTGAGATTTAGAACTTTAAAAAATGTAACATAGGGCTTCCCTGGTGGCGCAGTGGTTGAGAGTCCGTCCGCCTGCCGATGCAGGGGACACGGGTTCGTGCCCCGGTCAGGGAAGATCCCACGTGCCGCGGAGCGGCTGGGCCAGTGAGCCGTGGCCGCTGAGCCTGCACGTCCGGGGCCTGTGCTCCGCAACGGGAG
>NW_006771578.1:4735702-4761014 GCF_000442215.2 Lipotes vexillifer
ACACACACACACACACACACATATATATATATATATATATATATATATATATATATATATGTAACATAAAATGAACATTCTGTAGGAGCAAATGTTACAGAGGACAAATTGCAATTTACATCAACCTAGAACTATAAGCCTAATGAAACATAAACACAAATGAAAAAGGAAACTCCCTTCCCTCTCCCAGAGTCTACAGTCCAAGTTCTTAGCACTTCCTGTAAAGGCTGAGACCATGGAACCTGTGGAGGCCCTGCAAGTATACAGTGGAGATCATTACCTGTGTGTCTCAGCCACACACAGCCCAAATGGGGCACTTTCACCCTGTACTGACATGAGGAACAAATAGGTATCCACAGAGCATGCACTTCTTTGCAATCATTCACACATATGTACACATGTCCTCCATCTTCTCCACCCCGTGTTCACCAGAACCTCCCATCCTTTAGTGACAGACAGATGAGAGCATCATTACCCAGGATGCCTCGGGAAATCAACTCCCCTTCATGACCCACGTGTGGGAAGCACAGAACTAGCCAATCATTTACCCATCAATGGCTTTCCTCCTAAAGTCTGGATCAAAATATTGAGTCTCATCATCAATGTCTTTAGATAGTGAATAATTCCACCCTGACTTGGGAGATGAAGGCCAAAGCACACTGCTGTTCCTGTCTACTCCCAGTGGGCTTTGTCACCTATGCCTCCCATGTCTCTGGCTCTGTGCTACACTCCAACATGATGGGGATGGGCTGAACTAGGAGACCTGAGAAGCCCTCTGCCCCTAGAGTGTGTTTTGGAAAATGGAACTGATGCATTTAGCAAACATGTGCTTCTGAGGATCAGGGAAAGAAAAAAGTGCAGTAGGCTGCAGTGACTTGGCAAGGGTTCTAGAAGAATCAGGGCTTAACAATGAGTCAGGGAGAAGAGAAAGAAGTGGGCATTGATAAAAACAAGCCCAGAAAAGGTACAGATAACCCTGGCAGTGTATGTGTACTCCTGTACATGAGTCCAGAATGAGGGAGACATGGGTCAGCCCAGGCTCTTCATCCGGGAGGGGTGGTGGTGTTGCAGTGGTCCTCTGGGAGAGAATCACTTGGGGACGTAGCACTTTTCCTCCACAGGCTGTTGGGCAGTGAGGACTCCATCAGGCCCTATCGCCCCTGTGAATGCCAGACATGGCAGCCTGGGGAATGGGAGTCATGTCCTCTCATAAAGCTCAGAGTCCCGTGATCTCTCACTGCTTATAAGTTTCCCCACGGGAAGGTGATGGCTGAGTGTGAAAACCCCACAGGGTCCATAAAACCCCTGTAGTGTCCAGCCACGAGGGAAGACATTGTGGTGGAGGTTGTGTCTTTATCTCATGCAGGGAAAAGTTAACTTCCCTTGTCTCTGGGAAGCCAGAGGACAGAGGATGGATGTTTGGAATAAGGCATGCCAGGGTCCAAAATGTAAAGTCAGTTTGAGTAAAAAATACTCTCAGAAGTTGGCCCATGGTAGACCATGTCCACCTTTACCAATATTGTTTTTCAAACGTTCTTAATATTTCTGCTCATGTTTTTCATAGACAGGTTTTCCTGGAAAATATTAAAGATGCATTTAAAAATGACAACATTTTTCTCAAGGAAACTTTCACTGATTCCTGAAATAGGGCAGGTTTCCCCCATTTTTATGTATTCATAAGGTACTATACAAGTCCTCCCCTCTGTAGCACATAAGGAGAGCTGTATTTTTTTTTTTTTTTTTTGCCCACACTGCATGGCATGTGGGATCTTACTTCCCTGACCAGGGATCGAACCCAAGGCCCCCTGCAGTGTTTTTTTTTTTTTTTTGGCCACACTGCATGGCATGTGGGATCTTACTTCCCTGACCAGGGATCGAACCCAAGGCCCCCTGCAGTGGAATCATAGAGTCTTAACCACTGGACTGCCAGGGAATTCCCAAGGTAGCTGTATTAAATAGCATATGTGCTTGTTGAAGGCCTGTCTTTCTTTCTGACAGCAGGACTCTACCTGTCTTGTTCACTGATATATCCCCAGATGCTAGCACAGTTCCTGATCACAGTAAGCACCCAATCAAAATTTGTTAGAAGAATGAATGAAGGCATAGTCTAATCCCTTCTGCCGGAAGAGTCTGAGACACTAGGATCAGGGCAAGATGCCTGGGAACAGTTACAGGACATTAATATCAAGATGAGAATTAAGTGCAAGATCAATTTCCTCCTTAGTCAGCTCTTGTTTATTCTAACAAACAGTTCTGAATGAGTGACCTGGACCACAGGCCAGGGTCAGTGGATTCATGACACACTGACTCCATTCTCCTCTCCCTCATCCATGGAGATACTAAAATTTAAGTCCTCACAGAACACTTACTTGCTGAACATGGACATGGCCTGAGAATATTTTACAACAGAGTACTCCCAGCGGTCACTGCCAATTGCTTGGAGATGACGGGAGATATAAAACCTATTTAACATCCTGAGCATAGGTGACAGGGACGGGCAGGCACTATTTGACAAAATGGATATAAGTTACACCATGAGATGGCACTCTTAATATTCCTTTTTTAAAAACTAACTTGCTAAAAATATTGAGAAACAGAACACATAGAATGATAATTTACAAATCATAATTCCTACAGCTGATTTCATGCATTATCATTTTTCGTGTTCTGTCACATTGTCAACAATTACAAGTTCCCATCTCCTAGGATGTCAGTGCATTACAACCTGATGATGGGGGACGCATACCACTTCCCCCACTCTTAACCTCCTAGATGATGGTCAGCATGTCATCTGGGAAGAGGAGGGTTCTCTGATAGACAGGGTGAGTGTAGAGGCAGGGAACCTAGTAGTGCCACAAAAAATTTTAGCTTCTTCTTTTATCCTAGCTTCAGAACACCCCTTATCCCCTGGTCAGTCTTTATTGCTTCAATCTCTTGAAGCTGGCTCTCTAGCTCTCTATTCTGCTGCTTTTCTAGGACCAAAGTTAAGGATCATCTACCATGAGTAAAGGCCCCACCTCCTGGCCAACTCACATGTGTCAGCACACTGGCAGTATAAGTAAGATCCATGTGTGTATAATTTTACATCTGTATAAATGTCATCTGCCCTCTCAACAAACCTGTCAAGTTGGCAATATTGCACAATCATTTTCAGATGAGGAAATGAGGTTTAGGGAGGATATGTAACTTAGCCAAGGTCTCGTAGCTGGTAAATATTATAGCTCAGTGGGGCTCAAATCTTGTCCTTTGTTTCTAAACCTCATTCTTTTCCCACAGTGTCATGCAGTCTCTCATGCTTATTTTCTTCATTTATGATAACTTGCTCTGTAAGGACTACCATAAAAAGAGCAGGATATCCAGGTGCAATTAAGGGAGAGCTATGGCTGAGGCTGGGGCCAGGCTTGTAGAAATGCCAAGGCCAGAGGTAAGTGCACAGATGGAATGTCTGTGCCCAGGAAAGGAAGAAAGGTAACCTATTCTCTGGCATGAGATCCTACAAGATAGGAAATCTTTTGTTTCTTTTATAAATGTTTATATATCTATGTGTGTATATGTATACATACACACATGCATATATGTATACACACATGCATGTATGTATACACACAAATATATATACACATATATATCATT
This sequence comes from Lipotes vexillifer, assembly GCF_000442215.2. Taxonomy (NCBI): domain Eukaryota; kingdom Metazoa; phylum Chordata; class Mammalia; order Artiodactyla; family Lipotidae; genus Lipotes; species Lipotes vexillifer. Next base: position 4,739,336 of record NW_006771578.1, read on the forward strand.
TCATGTCTTCTAAGATGCATTTTTTTTCATATTTTATCAATGAATCTTACAATCAGTAAATCAATGGCATCTCACAATTTCTGGCCAGGCTGTAGTCATGCTGTAGTTTTCATTGCCAGTGTGTACACATCAAAATTTGCAGAATGACTTTTAGCACTTGGAGAAAGTTCAGGATAGAATAATGAAGCACTTTTTAAACATGCTGTATGAGCAATGCTCTAATGGCATGAAGGATAATATTGTAGGCAAAAACTTTGGATTGGACAACTCTGAATGACAGGTGATTAGAAAATTCAGCCTCTAAATGTGAAGGTAATTTGAAGGCTCCTCAACCATTTAATTTTACTTATATTATTTTAAAGTATGCATGGGGGGTATAACAGTCTACTGTTTGTTTTAATAAGTCTTTTAATAAGTATAAAATAACATTTTTTTCCTAAGTATTAGGAAAAGGTGTCATAGATTAGCTGGCAACGCTTTTCCTTTCTTAGTGGTACAAATAATGGTGCATCTCACATTTGATGGCATCTTAGCATCAATAAATAGAACTCACGTATGTATTGTGTACGTATTCATATGTGGGTGTGTCTATTCTGCAACCTTGAAGAAAAATTTAGTTGCAGGTCTGGCCTGAATCAAAATTGTGAAGTTATCTCATTTTGCTTTTCATGCCACCAACCACCCTGCCCCACACTCACAGCCAGTATTTGGGAAGACTGGCAGCAAAAACTGCAATTATTAAGGCCTTCCTGAAACCCCGATGTGGCAAAGATTGCTGGGATAGACTATGAGAGGCAGAGTACATCTGAGAAATGCACAGATTTGTTTTTTCACTTTGATTTCTCCCCCCAGATGAATGTCTGCAGTTCAGCTGGGTAATCTGACTTCCCTTTTAGGTCCACATCCATTGTACTTTACACCATGAATGCTGAAAAAAACCTCTAGAATTCAAGTCCCCTTCTTGCCTTAGTCATTCTATTATTTCAATGTGTCACAAATTTTTTGCAGCTGAACCCAAGGCTCTGAGGCATTCTTGAAATAGTCCTTTTAAAGCTGACATTTTTAAATCACCCCTAACTCAAATTAAAATGGTTTTGACATGGTTTTCTGAGAAGGCACAGTGCTTAATAGCAAACACTTCTGATGTATGAAGCAGGATTCGTCAGCCTAATTCTGAAAAGATGTCATAATGAGTATGCCGCAATAGATGTTTTAAAACTTGCGCCAAATTTGCTTCTATATTTTTTTTCTCCTTTTAACATCTAGGAACATGAAGGGAAAGTTCCACTTCTGAAAATGAAGAGAAATCTCTCATTACCAATTACAAAACATGATGCAAGAAAAATGGATAAGGTTCAGACTTATTATTTCTTTGTCCTAGTGGAAGTAAAATATATCAAAAATAGTTGCTTCTGGACAGTATAGATTTTCTTCCACTCTGTGCAGAAAATGTTCTTAAAATAGAACACAGAGAACTTAGCTGAAAACCATGCATAATTCAGCATAGAGAGTTAACCATAATCTCTTTACTCTGTTCAGGTAAATGTTTTGTGCTCTGAAAACAGGAATTTTCCAGATAGTGGTGAAAAGTCAGGTTATATTTTTCTTCAATACAAGAATCTGTCACAAATGGAGGCTCTGGCAATCTATCCTGTGGCCCCAAAGGGTCAAGGGAAATGTTCTCAGATCTGAGACAGGAGGCAAATACAGCATTGGGATTGATGCTTGGAGAAGCACCCATGCTTAGTTCTGAGCACAGGGATGGGCAGAATAGGACTGTTCCTTTGAATGCTGGATGATTTATGTGAAAACACACATTGATTTCCTTCTTCTGTAATAGGGAAATACCAAACTATCACTTATACAAATTTTGACTTGATTTACAGAAATACCTTTGAGACAGTAGTGCCTCAAATTTAAGAACATGACTTCACATCTCTGGCTACTCCAGTTGTCAACCATGCAAGCTTGGGCAAATTACTCAACCTCTTTGTGCCTCAGTTTCACCGCATATAAAACAAGGATAAAAATAGTATCTAATAGGACTTCCGCTTCCCACCGTGATGGAATAATAAGAAACGACTGCCTTAAAAATCCAGAACACTGGGGAAATGTATATAACACTGGTTTTCAGATATTGCGCAACAGGTAACACAGCACAGTGATCCCTAGGAGAAGAGAAGTATGAGAAAACTACCAAGGCTGAGGGGAAAAATACTGAAAAAAAGCAGACAGAATAATCCACGGAGCTCAGTGCTAGGAATAGTTTGTGTTCCCACCATCCAGGGAGGAAAAACCTCGCAATGCGTGAGGCATGGAGTAATGCCTCAGTAATGAGGACAAATTATCCCTAGACTAACAGCTGATCTGGCCCCATTTAATGAGGCTTAAAAGCAAGGCTTGAAAAACTAAAACTGATTCCAAGAAACTTAACTGCATTCCAGAATGAAGTCCCAAAATATTTAAAGGTATAAAAAAAGTCCCACAACTCAACACCATAAAATTCACAAGGTCCAGTATCTAATAAAAATTTACCTGGCATGCAAAGAAGCAGAAAAATATATGCAATATAAGAAGAAAAACCAGTTGATACAAACAGACCCAGTAGTGGCACAGCTGATAAAATTAGTAGTCAAGGACATTAAAACAACTATTATAAACATATTTCATATGTTTAACAAGTAAAAGAAAAGAAAGCACAGGCAGATAAGGAAAGATATGGCTGCTACCTCCCCTTCATATGTGTGGCTTTTCTCTAAAAAGTCCTTTTCTCAGAATTTGCTTTTCCCAAGTATTTTATTCTCCTTCATTCCCTTTCTTCCAGCAAATAGAGCGTCTTCACCTTCTTTAATTTAGCTCAAAGCAGGGTTTAAACCTTGGATGAAGACAAACCTCCCATTCACTCATAGATTGGGAATACATTAGTCCCCACACTAGGAGGAGGCTTAGGAACCCCAAGGATGGTCTGGGTCTTCCCCTTGGGGCCCCTACCTCACTCAGCTCCACTGGCAAAACAGCTCTGGAACCTGTGGGCACAGACCAGGTAGACAGCAAGGGCTCCTCACAGACAGCAAGGGCTGCTCACCAGAGCACAGTGGAAAGGGAAGACCAGCCCTCTGCCAGTCACAGCACACTAGAAGATTAATTAAAGTCACTCGGACCAACAGGTGGGTCCCCAGACCTGCACAGCACTGGACACATTTAGGCCCTGATTTATCACTTCCACTGTGTTCACTGAGCATATGCATTTAGATGTCTCTCCAAACAGACTGATCCATTTTTGCTCCCAGCAGCACTCAGGCTCTCCTGTACCACCACCCTTCTTCTTGGGGGTGGGGTGGGGGGAATGTTACATGCTAAAGAGGGAAGTCTTCAGGGAAGGGAGAGGGTAGAAAGAAATGGTGTGGGACTGTCAGGGCCCTCATCTGGCCCTCAGAAGCCAATCACTGGGAGGAGCACTGCTATCTGGGGCAATTTACATTAATCAGTCCACGTGCCCAGCTGTATGCAGACAGCCATGGGCTAAAAGCGTGGAGGACAAAAATGAATGTGTTTTGCACGTACTGTGTGCAAGAAACGTTTATTAAATTATATTTAATCCTCACAACAACCTTGAAAGATACATATTCCTATTTTGTAGTTGACAAAATTGAGGCTTCGAGAGGTTGAGTGAGTCACACAGCTAAATAAAGCCTGAGGAGACAAGTCTCATTTACAGAGCAGTTGTTTGTCCTAGGGCTGTATGAGCTGTGGAAAAGAGGACAGCACTGTGGCTGGGGACCGCAGTCCTGGGTGGGCTCCTGTAGGGAGTAGCACAGCTGCTGGTCTTTGAGAAACAGGCTGTGAAGCCGGATGAGAGAATTTGACCTTAGGGGAATAGCATGATAAAGCAAAAGAACAAGAATGATCAGGGCAGTGAAGAGGCCCATTGATGGGGACAGAGGCTGAATGACATCAGAATGGATGAAACGGATGAATGTCAGTTTTGATCTCCTCACATGGGCACTGATATATATAGATGATTTTATGCAGACAAGGAAGTTTTAGGAAGTCTGGCTGTTCCTAGAGAGCTAAGCTATTCCTTTTGGGGAGGGAAGTCCAAAATCCGGGAGATCTCCTTGGAATTTCTTGCTATGCTACTAGAATACAACTGAATGAGATCATAACAGCTGACATTTATTAAGCATTTAAAATAAACCAAACACTGCAATAAGAGTTTTCCCTGTCCCATCTACTCTCCACTATAACTTTGGTAGTTGGACATTACCTTCACTGAGCACATTTCAAAGAGGAGGAAACTGAGGCCCAGAGGCTTAAGTACCTTATTTGCTCCAGTTCACACCACTGAGCAGTGAGCCAACCGTAGGCACAGGCAGTGAGATTCCAGAGCCTATGCTCCACCTCCTTACAACTCAAAGTGCGGGCTGCAGAGCAGCTGCATGGGCCTCACCTGGGAGCAGTAATGCTTGTATATGAAGATCTTTCTCTTAATGAATATGAAAGTACTGAGAAAAACATAAAGCGTTATCACAGGGAAAGTATTAGGAATACCTTTCAGCCATTGGATTTAAGACCATGACCCTTTCTTGGGTTATACCTTGCCTATGTAAATCTCAGCACAGAGCTGAATGGGCCCAGATGCTCTTGAGCAAAGCTCTATAGCAGGCGTTGGCAAACTTTTCTTTTTTTTGTAAAAGGCCAGGGAGTAAATATTCTAGGCTTTGCAGGCCACATGTTCTCTGTCATGACTACTCAACTCTGGCATGAAAGCAGTCATAAACAGCACATAAACAAACAAGGGTGGGGCTTCCCTGGTGGCGCAGCGGTTGAGAGTCCTCCTGCCGATGCAGGGGACACGGGTTCGTGCCCCGGTCCGGGAAGATCCCACATGCCGCGGGGCGGCTGGGCCCGTGAGCCATGGCCGCTGAGCCTGCGCGTCCGGAGCCTGTGCTCCGCAACGGGAGAGGCCACGACAGTGAGAGGCCCGCGTACCGCAAACAAAAACAAACAAGGGTGGCTGGGTTCCAATAAAACTTTATTTACAAAAACAGGTGGTGAGCTGAATTTGGCTCTCAGTTTATAGTTTGTCACCCCTATTTTAGAGCACCAAATATTACCCTCTGAAAGAGGGGCTATGGAAGGGAGGGAAGGTAAGAAAAGATACTTCAAAGTGAACAGACTTTCTCCCAGCCACCTAGATGCAGGACATTTCAATGGCGGCAAGAAGTCTTTGGATTCTGGGTGTCCGGGTTGAACATTACAACTACCAACGGGGTGAAGAAGAATATCCGACTATTTATGACAGGGAGACTCTGTGCCCCTTCATATCCAACTCTTGTTAGATGAGCTCTATAAAGCAGAGGGAAATGTCAACTAACATCCATCAATTCTTTTTCATTCATTTATCTTTACTGAATGACTACTACATACCATGTAGTATAAATAAACACAGGATAAATTATGCAGTGTTCCTGTTCTCAGAGAGCTCATAACCCAATGGGGAGGAAGCTGTAAATAGGTAGCCTACCAATGTGCATGCTAGCTTGGAGGTAACCACGGGGCATGGCGTGAACTTGGAGGAGGGCATCTTACACAGACCAGGAGAAGGGAATCAGAGCAGCTTTCTGGAAGAAGGTAACCCTCCATTGATACTTGAAGGCTTGGAGGATACAGAATCAACTAAGTGAAGGAAGAGTGGCAGAGTAAACAATGTGCAAAGGCTAGAGGCAGGAGGAAGTGCAGGAGGCTAAGGCAACCTGAGTGCAAAACCAGAGAGTTAGTCTGAAAAGGGAATAGAGGGCGATGGGTGAAGGAAAACCTGCGGCCAGATTATCAAAGGTCTTTGCACCCTCTGAAGGAGGGGGGCTCAATTCTTAGGGCAATGGGGTGCATTGAAGCCTTTTAAATCGGAGAGAAAAAAAAAATGCATGGATTTCCATTTTAAGAATCCAGAGAAATGTTACTAAGGTTTCACTATGGAAAATGGATGTACTGGGGGGGAGTGGGTGGGGTGCAGTACAGAGGAGAGGCCAATCAGGAAGCTCTGGCAGTGACAGGGCTCAAAAAGGAGGGGTAGTGCTAGAAGGAAGGATTATAGAAGGAGAACTGATAGAGCTTGGTGAGGTTTGAAATGTCAGTGGTGAGAGAGAATTAAAGACACTCAAGTTTCCGGCTGAGTAACTGGGTGGGTATTAGTGTCATTTATAGCAACATTCAATACAGAAGGAAGATCAGGTTTGGAGGAGAGGTAGTCAGATCAGCTTTTGACTCCGAGTGTCTGTGGGACAGACTAGTGAAGATGCTGAGTAGGTAGGTATATGGGACTGGAAGTTACCGGGGGCTCTGCGCAGGAGGTAAGGAATTTGGAACATCAGCTTTTAGGAATTGTGATCAAAGGGATGGCAGAGAGGAGACCACACAAAGAGGGTGAATAGAGTAAGAGCAAAGGGCCTTGGAGGAATCCCAGGGCAGAGATGGTCAGAGTAGGGAGACCATGAGGGAGAAGGGAAAGGGCACCCCTGATGAGGGAAGGAGGACCAGGAGAGAGTGGCATAACATCATTGCCAAGAATGGCACATGGATTATCTCCTGTAATGTTTCCAACAGCTGTATGGCTAGATCTGATTATTCTTATTTTACAGAAAAGAGAACAGGGAATCAAAGGGGAAAAGTAACTTGACTAGGTTTGCAGTGCCAGTAAGGTTTGGAGGTGGGATTGAAACATGTTTGTTTTTTAATTTGAAACCTATGTACTTCTATCCCACAAGCTACATTACAGGTTTCAATAATAAAATGAATGCCTTTTATTTGTATATACTTTGCTCTAGACGTTGTTAGAAACATTTAAAATATATTCACTCATAATAATCCAATGATATACAGTACCAATAATGTAGTACCATTATTATCCTTATTTTTCAAATGAGATAACTGAGGCATAAACTTGTTTAAGACTGTGCAGTTAAAAAAAAAAAAAGGCAGATCTTGGATTTGAACACAGGAAGTCTGGCTCTCAAGTCTGTGTACCTAACCACTACACTATACAACTTGAATTGATCTGAAACCTTTCATTCAGCAAAGGCTAATGGAGTGACTACCACATTCCAGGCATCGTGTCCAATGCTGCAATTAAAAAATGTGCTAAAACATTACAATTCCTACCCAAACAGATCTTACAGTCCAGTACCTCCTAGAACTGATTCTCGATCATATTTAGAAAAGGCAAACAATGAAGACACAATAGAGTTGAGTGACAGAATGTGGAGGAAACTTGAACTGGGGACAGTTGAGAGAAATGCAGGCTTTTATTTAACACCTCAGCGTGGAGTACTTTTCTAGACCTGAGATGAGCTATAATGGGCAGACTAGTTGAAAGGGCACAGTCACTTACGGATATTTCAGACTTGCCTTGACCTAAATTTGTCTCCCCTTGTGTTTTTCAGTGGAAGGTATTTTTGTGATGGTTAATTCACTGTTCATGAGACAATCTGCACTTTTTAAAAAATCATAAAAGCTTTTTTCAATCTCCTTTTTATGGTGGGAATAGACTGAGACGTTTAGAATTTAGAGGGCTGGGATTTATGGAATCATGGAGTTCATCTAGTGCTGGATGATTGGGAGGATGTTAACAACTCTGGAGCCAGGAAGGGGAAGAGTGTCTACTTCAGGTGGGAAGGACTCTTGGGTAACATCACCCAGGACAGTGGGAGCCTCCCCACAAAGAAGCTAAGACCCTTGTTTCTTCTTAATAATGGTCTCTTCTATCTCTGGATAATAGCTCTTTTCCCAATGCTCACCATGGGATTTCACTGCTATGGAGATGAGAAAGGTCTGAATTCAGAGGAATCTACAATAGATGCCGCAATGTGGAGAAACAGTAGTTACTTATAAAAAAAAGAGAGAGAGAATAATTCCCCTATTTATTAAAAGCCAAGTTTGAGCTATCTCATTGCCTTCAGGAACTGCCAGGCTGACCTGCCAATGAAGTCTCCTGAGAACCTATAAGGCTTTTTGTCCTCATACTATTATGGGAGCTCCCAGGGAGACTACAATATCCAGAGGGTGGTTTGGGAAGGATTCCCTCTACAGATAACTAAAGGTCATTTCTGAAACAGCTGTATTTACTCTTTGAGACATGCTTCAGCGACTGGAGTAACCAGTCATTGAGGGTATTACAGGTAAGTCTAAAATGCCCATGGGTTTGACCTATTTCTTTGCATGTAGACTAGCTGCCTATTGGACCACACAATACTACTATGTGTAACCTTCCCAACAAATACATTTGCCTCATGTCAGTGCTGTCAGGATGTATTTTGCCATACATCAGAAATCAATGCCAAAACTAGCCCCTACCCCTGCTTACTGAGACCTGATATTTCATCAGTGCCCCACCCATCCATTTATCCGTACATCCCAGTCATCTAGGAAACACTGGATGACCATTTACTTTACTGAGCCTTACTCTGAGGGCAAGGAGATGAACCAGACACATCCTCCAAGCTGCTCACAGACTATTAGAGAAGAAAGATAGGAAAGCAATACTTGCAATAGAGTGAGGTAGATTCTATGATAGTTGTATATCAAAAACAAAAAATAGATTGAGCTCCCATCTCACATCCTGTTCAGAGTGACAATCATGGGAGAGAGCACAAGTGTGAGAGAACTAGTCAGCAAAAGTCTCTGTCTATATCCCCATAGGGCAGAAAGAAATTCTTCATTGTTAGAGCTTTACTTCTCACAGAGCAAGAGCTTATTTTGCCTTTGTAAGAGAGACCTTGATAAGGAGAAGGCTGGAAAGTTGGGTCTAGAGGAGTCCTGGAGGAATTTGTGGAGAAGGCAAGAGTGGATACAGTATTTCCAGGCTTTCACAGTGAGCATGGCAGCTTCCCCACTTCCTTCTTCACTTCCTTGTTTCCTTACTTCCTTAACGCCTGAAAGATTTTTAGCTCTCTTGAATAATCACATGAGGAACAACAATATATTTTTTGCTTTGTCAAAGGAAGACAACTTAGGATGCTAGGAACAAGATAGTGGAATGAGAACCCTCAGAACCTCCTTTTCCCATGAAGATACTGATCCAGCAACAATACATGAATCAATTCCCTCTGTCAGAAAAGCAGAAGCCAGCTAAAAGGATCCTGTACCCCAAGTGAGTGCAAAACCAGCTGTTATAACTATAAAATGTTTTATGTATGCCCCATGGTAACCACAAAGAAAATACCTATAGATGATACACAAAAGAAGATGAGAAAGGAACCAAAGCATGTTTGCACAAAAAGTCAACAAAATACAAAGGAAGATTGCAAGAGAGAAAAAGAGGGACAAAATTGCCATAAGATAGACAGAAAACAGTGAACAAAATGGCAATAGTAAGTCCTTCCCTATCAATAATTACCTTAAATATAAATAGTTTAAACTCCCTAATCAAAAGACATAGAGTGGCTGAATGGATTCAACAAAGCAAAACAAAACAAAGATTCAACTATATGCTGTCTACAAGAGACTCACTTTAGATTTAAGGACCATATAATGAAAATGGAAAGATGGAAAAAGATATTCCACATAAATGTCAACCAAAAGAGAGCAGGGATGGCCATACTTATATCAGATAAAATAGACTTTAAGTCAAAACTGTCACAAGAGATAAAGAAGGACATTGTATAATGACAAAAGAGTAATTCATCAAGAAGATATAACAATTATAAATATATATGAACTTAACATCAGAGCACACAAATATATGAAACAAACACTGACAGAATTGAAGGAAGAAGTAGATAGTAATACAATAATAGTAGGAGACTTCAATACCTCACTTTCGGTAATGGATAGAACATCCAGAGAGAAGATCAATAAAGAAACAGCAGATTGAACAACACTATAGACCAAGTGGACTTAACAGACGTATAAAGAACATTCCACACAACAGAAGCAGAATACTTATTCTTCTCAAGTGCACACAGATAATTCTCCAGGATACAGTGTTTCAGATCACAAAAAAGTCTTAACAAATTTAAGAAGATTAAAATCATTTTCTGACCACAATGGAATAAAACTAGAAGTCAATAGCAGAAGACTAAAAAATTCACAAATATGTGGAAATTAGACAACACACTCTTGAACAAAGAAAAAATCCAAAGGGAAATTAGAAAATATATTGAGACAAATGAAAATAAAAACACAACATATGAAAACTTAAGAGATGCAGCAAAAGCAATACTAATAGGGAAGGTTGTAGTAGTAAACACCTACATTAAAAAAGAAGAAAAATCACAAATAAACAACATAAATTTATACCTCAAGAAACTAGAAAAAGGAGAACAAACTAAGCCCAAAGTTAAGAAAAAGAAGGAAATGTTAGAGATTTGTGCAGAACTAAATGAAATAGAGAATAGAAAAGCAATAGAAAAAAAATCAATAAAACTGAGAGTTGGCATTTGGAAAAGATCAACAAAATTGACAAACCTTTAGTTAGACTAACTAAAAAGAAAGGAGAAAAGACTCAAATAAATAAAATTGGAAAGAGGAGACATCTCAACTGATGTCACAGAAATAAAAAGAATTACAAGAGACTGCTATGAACAATTATACACCAAAAAAATTGGATAGCCTAGAAGAAATGGATAAATTCGTAGAAACATGCACCCTACCGAGACTGAATTATGAAGAACTAGAAAATATGAACAGACCTATGAATAGTAAGGAGATTGAACCAGTAATCAAAAACACCCAAATAAAGAAAAGCCCAGGATAGCTTCACTCAAGAATTCTCCCAAGCCTTTAAAGAAGAATTTCTGTCAATCCTTCTCAAATTTTTCCAAAAAATTGAAAAAGCGGGAATACTTCCAAACTCATTTTTTGAGGCCAGCATTATCCTGATAGTAGTGCCAAAGACACTGCAAGAAAAGAAAACTACAGGACAATATCTCTGATGAATACTGATGCAAAAATCCTCAACAATATACTAGCAAATTGAATTCAACAATACATTAAAAGGATCACACACCAAGACCAAGAGGGATTTATCCCTGGGATGCAGGGATGTTTCAACATATGAAAATCAATTGATGTGATATATCACTTTAACAGAATGAAGGATAAAAAAATCACATGATCATCTCAATAGATGCAGGAAAGGCATCTGAAAAAATTCAACACCTTTTCATGATAAAACACAGAACAAACTAGGAATAGAAGGAAATTACCTCAACATAATAAAGGTCATATATGAAAAGACCACAACTAACATCATAATCAAAGGCAAAAGACCTGAAAGCTTCCTCTCTAAGATCAGGAACAAGAAAAGGATGCCCATTCTCACCACTTCTATTCAACAGAGTATTGGAAGTCTCAGCCAGGGCAAATAGGCCAAAAATAACAACAACAAAATAAAAAACAAATAAAAGGCATACAAATCAGATAGGAATAAGTAAAACTGTCCCTATCTGCAGACAACATGGTCTTATATGTAGAAAACTCTAATTATTACACACACACACACAAACTGTTAGAATTAATAAACAAATTCAGTAAAGTTGCAGGTTACAAAACCAACATGCAAAAATCATTTGTGTTTCCATACACTAACAACAAACTATCTGTAAATGAAATTAGGAAAACAATCCCATTTACAATAGCACCAAAAATACTAAAACATTTAGGAATTAACTGAGGAGGTGAAAGACTAGTACACTAAAAACTACGAGAGAAGTTAAAGACATAAACAAATGGAGAGACATCCTATGTTCATGGATTGGAAGACTTAATATTAAAATGTCCCTACTATCCAAAGCAACCTATAAATTCAATGCAATCTCTATTAAAATTCCAATGTTATATTTTGCTGAACTAGATAAAAAACCCCAAAATTCATATGGAACCACAAAAGACCCTGAATAGCCAAAATAATCTTGAGAAAGAAGAAAAAAGCTGGAGGCTTCACACTTCCTGACTTCAAAACATTATAAACATTATAAAGCTATAGCAGTTATATATATATATATATACACCAGTGAAACATAATAGAGAGCCCAGAAGTAATCTATGCATATACAATCAAAAGATCTTTCACAAGGCTGCCAAGACTTCACCATAGGGAAAAAAATAGTCTCTTCAACAAATGGTGTTGGGAAAACTGGATATCTACATGCACAAAAATAAAATTGGACCCTTATCTAACACCATAAACAAAAATCAACTCAAAATGGATTAAAGACTTAAGCATAAGACCTGAAATTTAAAAAAATCCTAGAAGAAAATGTAGGGGAATAGCTTCATAACATTGGTCTTCACAATGATTTCTCAGATACAATACCAAAAGCACAGGCAACAAAAGACAAATTAGACAAGTGAGGCTCCCTCAAACTAATTAGACAAGTGGGACTATGTCAAACTAAAAATCTTCTGTGTAGCAAAGGAAACAATCATCAGAGTGAGAAGGTAACCTATGGAAATGGGAGAAAGCATTTGCAAACCATATATCTGCTAAGGGGTTAATATCCAAAAAATATAAGGAATTCCAACAACTCGAAAGCAAAAACCCAAATAACTCGAATAAGAAATAGGCAAAGAACTTGAATAGACATTTCTGCAAAGAAGACAAATGGCCAATAAATATGTGAAAATATGCTCAACATCACTCATCATAAGGGAAATGCAAATCAAAACCACAATAGCTATCACTTTACACCTGTTAGAATAGCCACTATCAAAACAACCCCCCAAACAAAAAATAAACAAACAAAATAATAAGTGTTAGTAAAGATGTGCAGAAATTGGAACCGTTGTGCACTGTTGATGGGAATGTAAAATGGTTCAGCTGCTATGGAAAATAGTACGGAGGATCCTCAAAATAGTAAAAATAGAACTACCATATGATCCAGCAATCCCACTCCTGGGTATTTATCCAAAGAATTGAAATCAGGATCTCCAAGAGATGTCTGCACTCCCATGTTCACTGCAGCATTATTCGCAATAGCTAAGAGGTGGAAATAACCTACTACCCTTCTTTCCCCACACCCTCCTTAATCCTGGCAACCATTAAGCTCTTCAACAATTTTGCAATTCAAAAATGTTATATGAATGGAATCATGCAGCTGTAGCCTTTTGGGATTGGCTTTTTTCACTCAGCCTCATGCTCTGGAGACTCAGGTAAGTATCTACAGTTCATTCCCAATGTGTTTTCAAAGGCATTTTCACACCTAGGGGAAGTTCTTCATGAGCTTGTGTGAATATGCCAATAAAATCCCTTGCAATGTTATAGGAGGAAACATATTCTCTAGAGTCGTTCCTTTTTTTTTTTTTTGTAACATCTTTATTGGAGTATAATTGCATTACAATGTTGTGTTAGTTTCTGCTGTATAACAAAGTGAATCAGCTATATGTATACATATATCCCCTCTTGCATCTCCCTCCCACCTTCCCTATCCCACCCTGCTAGGTGGTCACAAAGCACTGAGCTGATCTCCCTGTGCGAGACAGCTGCTTCCCACTAGCCATCTCTTTTACATTTGGTAGTGTTTATGTGTCAATGTTACTCTCTCACTTCGTCCCAGCTTACCCTTCCCCCTACTTGTGTCCTCAAGTCCATTCTCTACATCTAAACAACCACCTTCTGGAGGTTTCGACACTGCAGTAATGGCCACAAACATTTTGAAAATTTTCCAGTGTGATTTTTGTGCATGTGAACTTGAAAAGGGAATAAAAATGTCAGTGGCCATATTCATCTTGCATAAAATATTTGAACTTTATGCTGCACTAAAACAATAAATTGTCTCTGTAATAAGACATGGGTGATTAAGCAAGAGAAACAATTCATGTAGCTTGAGTTGAAAAGAAGCCGTGCAATTGAAGTAATATAATCACACCCTAGGAACTCAGGGAGGGGTTGTGTGCCCAGCAGAGGTGACTGGTTTATGCTTCTTTGTATAATGTATAAGGGAAGTGTAATTTAATTTGCAAACAGCAATCTTTAGAAATCAATTAGGAGTTTATTCCAAAGAAGGCAAACACCAGGCAGTGATTTACAGACTTCTCTACAAGAGAAGGGAAGTTCAGCATTTAGTGCTCAAGTCTTGCCTTATACATCTCCGCAGGACTGACTCCGGGGGTGGAAGGATGTGATGGGACGACAAGGAGAGGCGTCCTTCTTTGCAAGTAGCCCCTGCTTGGGCTCCTTGGTGGAAGAACAGACCCTGGTATTTCTCGTTATACTGTAGACTTGCTTTTTCCTTATATTTCTCAGAACATAGGCAGTCAGTCTAGTAAGAATTAGCAAACGAAGATTTTGAGGTCATGTAAGTTTGAGGAATGCTGGTTTAGTCAAAGTTAAGGAGGCATCTAGTGCTCAGACCCTTTGATATGAGGCTGTGCATGGGAGATCTACAGATTATTATGAGGAAGATTGTACAGTTATAATGACTGATTTTAAGATTGTAATCAGGATATATTTTTTAACTTGTCTGACCAGGGGACCTCATTTACTTGTGAAGATTTACCCAGACAAAAGCACTCTGGGTCCCACTCTGAGGGGCCTTGTTTCCTGTCTGTGGGGCCTGTGTGCACAGGGACACCATAAAAACAAGAAGATACGCTCTATGCTGGGGGGACTTTGCATTGTGTTTCTTGATGTATCAGTACTCGCTAGGACAGTGCCTGGCTCATAGTAAGTGCTTACTGAACACAGGCTGAACAACTAAAAGTAACTATTATTGCTTGGGGAATTGTGCTAAACATTTTTTTTAATATATAACCTCATTTAACTCTCAAAACGATACAGAGAACTAGGTCTCATTGTTACTTGCTTCTATAGATGAGAAAACTGAGGGTTACGATAGTTCATTAATTTTCCCGAGGTCATACAGATAGGAAGGGGCAGGCTGGGGCTTGAATCCAGGTTATATGACTCCAGAGCCCACGCTGGTAACTGTTTCTCTACACTTCTTCTAGGAAGGAACAGATACGTAGATAAATGAATCCAAAACCCATGCAGGAATCACTCACAGGAAGGGAAGTAGCCCAAGTGGCCCTACCGAAACACCCCCCTCCTCTGACCTAACTCATGCTTGGACATGGCCTTCCAGAATACTCAGGGATAACACACATTTCCAGAACCCTCCTGGCTGCAGAGGCTGGCACACATGCCTGCGAGAACTGGAGTGTCATCAAGAACCAGAATCACTTGGCTTGATCTTCATTTAGTTACATGGGGTTCTCTTAAGAGTCCACACTGAACACTGAGGCATTTGGAATCAAACAGCCACAGAAACAGGGGTTAGAAGGTGTGTGGGGGGGGCAGTGATGAAGGCCATGGAAGCAATTAAATAATCGCTTCCAATCAGGAATTAGGAGTATTAATTTTAGCACAGTAGATGGAGGCTCAGGAGAGAGGGCGTCTCAACCTCTCAACGTTCCCAGTATGTCTCCATGATGCTTCTACCCACACTGTGGCAGACAAGAAATAACAAACTTGCCCAGGAAAGTGGACGTTGATATGGTAAAAAGCCTTGTGCAGAGAGGCATTCTGAGGATCCCTCTTTGGAAACAGGAAGTTCGTCTCTCAGAAAGTGCTGAATCAGCACCCAAGCACTCAAGGGTCTCTTGAGCTTAGGCCAAAGGCTGGCAAAAGACTCCAGAGGCCAGCTCTGCCACTGGGAGCTCACCTTTGCTTCCTCCTGTTGATGCTTTCTCCATGCATTTTGTGTTGGCTCCAGGTAAGAAGTCACCTCTGACCCAGGATGGGTAGGACATTTCTTGGTCAACACGACTGCAACTCAGCAGAGGACAGTGGTTAAGAAGAAAAACTTTCAGGCCAGATTGTCTGGGTTTGATTCTTAACGCTTCCACTTTCTAAGTGTGTCTGCTTTGAGCCAGTTATTTTATTTCTCTGAGCCTCAGCATCCCCATCTATGTAATTGGGATAAAAATGACAGCATCTCTTACTATTATGGCAAGGATTAAAAGATAGAAGAGACGTAAGGTATTTACATGTGAGGCTCGTCTTCTGCATGACTATATGTCTTGCTGACCCTCTGGTTTTCAGATCAGCCTCAGTGTGTTTAGTGTGGCGAGACAGCCTCTTGGTATTGGATCAACTCCAGGGCACTGATAAATTCTACTTTGGGGAGCCTCAGTGCCGGGGTCCCAGTCCTGGCTGCCCTGTGAGTCCTGTAGACCCTGGATCCTAGGTCTCAACACAGGTGCCATCCAACCTTCAGCACAGTTCTACATCAACCCCCAAAGGATGGAGATGTCACTGGAATTCCCGAGGTCTGCTGGCCTCAGAATGAGATGCGGAGGCTCCTAATCTAGCCTGTCCTCCTGCCTCTCAGCATTCCAGGTTTCAAGCATTTGCCCCACATTCTGATGGGATGTTCAGTTCTTAGCTGCAGACATACTCAAGGACTGTCTAGAGTGATAATTGAGAATTAAAGTCATAGGCAAAGACTTGAGGACAGCAATTGTGCGTTTAAATTGCTTGTCCTGCTGAGTATCCATCATGTTTCAAGCCGTAAGAGCCCTTAAATGATATTATTAATTCATTCTTTCAATAATAGAAAACATTTTTTCAGCAACTGGTAAAGGCCTAACATTGTAGAGACTCAAAGAATAAGACTTGGCCCTTGATCTCTGCTTTGAATGGTGGTACATTTGAAGTTAGACCCAATATGGGACTGGGTTCATGTGTGTCCAGGGCCTGGCTAACTCCTCACCTGTCCACCACTCCCCCCCTGCTCTCAGTGTGGTCTCCTTACAGCCCCAAATCCACAGTCCCACAGAGACAGTACCTCAATTTACTTTCTGGCTTCCTGGCCCCAGAGGCCAAATTTATTAATGTAGATAATAATATTGACCCCACCAGCTGGTTGTGAGGACCCAAGGACACAGTGTAGGTGAACCTGCTGGGCACACAGAAGAAATGTCATCCTCCTTTCCTCCCCTGGATGGAAACTGCCTTGTCTCTGTCACAGATCAGCACAAAATGATATTTGGTCTTGTTCTGTTCTTTCTTGCCTCTGAGTTCATGCATCTGCTTTTGCTTTTGGATTTTCAATTAGATGGAATGCATTATGGAAGCAGATGCCAATTCTGCTCATGTATCCTTATGATGTATTTCTACTGAAGACATTTCTACTGAATTAAATGGAAGTGGCTCTTGGAGAATTCGCCTCTGAATGCACCCAGAATCTTCTTCTTGAGTGATGGTGTTAATAGTAATAGACAAGGGAGGGGCACTTGCTATGCTGCCCAGGCAAGGATGCTTGGTTCCAAAGCTAAACACTTCTAGACCAATTTACGGCTAAAATTGGAAACTGTCTGTAAACTAACTACAGGGTTCAGGTGGGAAGACAAGAGGCCAGATTCCACATGTGGTCCTGATAATGTCCACAGCTCTATTTTCCCGGGGAAACTGCACTCCCCGCTCCCACCAGTGTTACAGGCTAGCGACCAAATACATCATGACACTGACATATAGCATGATGAATATAGTGAGATGACACTTGGAAGGTGGGCCACCTCCGCCAGGGGGTGCTGTGAGCAGATTAGACCGCAGGCCTCTGAGGACTCCTGCAACAGGTGACAGAGCACACTCTGTACCCCTGCGACGCTTAAAGCTGAACTGATGCATCTGATTGTTTTCATCTGGGAGTTATTTTCCTGGTAGCAGGGAAACCATGAGAGGCAGGATAGCATAGCATCTGGAGCCCGGCGGCCTGGCTCTGCCACTTATAGATGTTGACAACATACCTGAGCCCTCACGTCTTCCATCCTCCATCTAACATCTATAAAATGAGGAGAATAAAAGTGCCCACTGCCTGAGGTTGCAGTGATGCGGAATGAGTAAATATGGCCAAAGCTCTCGTAACAGCATGGAGCACAAATCCCATAACCTAATCAAAAAATGGACAGAAGATCTAAATAGACTTTTCTCCAAAGAATACATACAGATGGCCAGCAAGCACATGAAAAGATGCTCAACATCACTAATCATTAGAGAAATGCAAATCAAAACTACAATGAGGTATCACCTCACACCAGTCAGAATGGCCATCATCAAAAAGTCTACAAACAATAAATGCTGGAGAGGGGTGTGGAGAAAAGGGAACCCTCCTACACTGTCTGTGCGAATGTAAACTGGTACAATCACTATGGAGAACTGTATGGAGGTTCCTTAAAAATCTAAAAATAGAGCTACCATACGATCCAGCAATCCCACTCCTGGGCATATACCCAGAGAAAACTATAATTTGAAAAGTTATATGCACCCCAATGTTCACTGCAGAACTATTTACAATAGCCAAGACATGGAAGCAACCTAAATGTCCATCGACAGAGGAGTGGATAAAGAAGATGTGGTACATATATACAGTGAAATATTACTCAGCTGTAAAAAGAGAATGAAATAATGCCATTTGCAGCAACGTGGATGGACCTAGAGATTATCATACTAAGTGAAGTAAGTCAGACAGAGAAAGACTTATTATATCACTTATATGTAGAATCTAAAAAAATGATACAAATGACATTATTTACAAAACAGAAACAGACTCACAGACTTCAAAAACAAATTTATGGTTACCAACGTGAAACATAGTGGGGTGGGAGGCATAAATTAAGAGTTTGGGATTAACATAAACACACTATTATATATAAAATAGATAATCAACAAGGGCCTACTGTATAGCACAGGGAACTCTACTCAATATCCTGTAATAACCTATATGGGAAGAGAATCTGAAAAAGAATGGATTAATGTATATGTATAACTGAATCACTTAGCTGTACACCTGAAACTAACACAACATTATAAATCAACTATACCCCAATACAAAATAAAATTTAAACTAAAAAAAATAAATTTTCCAGAGGAAAAAAAATGAAAAAAGAAAAAACCAAAGCCGTAAGTAAGCAGCAGATGTGATAGTGACAATGTTGTCTTTCAGAGACGTTCCTGTCTACCTGAGATGGCATGCCCTCAGGGAGGTGCGGAGGTCAGCCAGGAAGCTTGTAAGAAGGCAGGCTTCCAAGCAGGTGCTTTCCTGATGAGTGTTTTACCAAGCGGATGTGCAGAAGCCCAGCTGCCCCTACGTCAGAGTTGAATCCACTGGCCAGTCTGGAAGGGCTGGGTACTGCTCCTCCATCAAGGCACCACGGGTTTTCCTTCCCACT
The DNA here is from genome assembly GCF_000442215.2 of Lipotes vexillifer. Lineage (NCBI taxonomy): Eukaryota > Metazoa > Chordata > Mammalia > Artiodactyla > Lipotidae > Lipotes > Lipotes vexillifer. The sequence goes on from NW_006771578.1 coordinate 4,758,503, forward strand.
GTATTTACCAGCCTCCAGGACACCAAGACAGGACTTGCTCCGAATGAAAAGTGAGCAGCATCCATAAAATATTTAAAAATACATCAAGAAAGAGAACTCTGGAAACAAGGTTGCTCCTAGATAAAAAAGCCACCCTTGTTTTCTTAAGGAGCTCAAAATTCTCTGAATGAAGGAGCTGTGGTTTGAAAGGTTACCTGTAGGAAATCTGGAGCTTTTAAAGCCCTGAGCTTTAATTAAAGCTCACTCATAGGCAACTAATGTGTGAGCCCAGAGGTCCACTGCATGCTCTCTGGGAAGGCAGGCCAGAGAAGGGCTTTGATGAGAGGAGAAACTCCTGAGTCCTTGGCACCCATGTGAGAGCCGTGTGCCCCCGTTCCCGTTCCCTTTCTTTAGGAAAAGTAAACCCCACTCTTCAGAGACGAATGCACCCGGGCACCCGAGTGTCCATCATTCCTGCAGTTCATGTATGACGGTTGCTATGGTGCTACCCAAATGGACCATAGCGTGGTTGGAGTTGATGCGCTGGTGGTATTTTTTTTAATTCTGAATTATTAAAATTAAAAAACAAATAGGTCCACGCTCTTTCTACAATAATCTTGTGTGTGAACCAAATGCTGCCACTTGGGGTTTCCTGCTCCACCCAGGGTGGGCTCCCCTTTTGCCACTCCACCACCTCTGCTCACGCTGTCCAGTGGGATGGTTCAGACTATCGCACCATTTAATCCTGCCTCACGTGACTGTGTTTGTGGAGGCTGTTTCTATATCCTCATCCCTCTGGGAACGCCACATACTCTGTTATCAGAAGCAAACTCAAGTCGTCATTTCCCTCAACGGATTCACCCCAAACACTATCTTTGCTCCAGGTGTCATGGGTCTTGGGCTGTTTTGTAACACTGTCACCTGCCTTGAAAGGTGTCTGGGGAGAAAGCTCCTGTGGGCTAAATTTGGCCCAAAGACATGCTTTCTTGACCTGCTCAGTGTTTTAAAAGATCTGAACTACTTGCTGAAATGTAAAATTCAGGAGGTTTAGATGGATCAACTCAGATTCCCCTTGAAAATCAGGAGAGCTAACAATCTGGGCCAACGAGGCAACAATTGCTGGGTCCTGCTTTCCCTGAGAGCAGACCTTCCCCAGCTCACCACGATCCCAGGGCTCCTCTGTCTTATACTCTGCCCCCTCACTCAAATTCACATCCTACTTGATTCTTGGGTGGGGTCTTTCCAACCCAAAAAGTAAGAACTAAATAAGTGAGCAAAGGTTTATGAGTGCCTGGATTGCACTGAGAGCACCACCCCAGAGCCCTAACAGCTTTGCAACTAAGGGGATGCAGGCTGTTGCATCTTTGCTTACAGAGCATTGATGAATACAGGCAAAGAAATAGCAAGTTCAATGACTCCAGAGTTTTGCTTCCAAATCTGCCAGTATGTTGTGAGAAAGCCCCTAAACAAAGAAGGTAAGAAACCTAGGACCAAAGCACCCAAGATTCAGCGTCTTGTTACTCCACGTGTTCTGCAACACAAACGTCGGCGTATTGCTCTGAAGAAACAGCTTACTAAGAAAGATAAGGGGGCTTCCCTGGTGGCGCAGTGGTTGAGAGTCCGCCTGCCGACGCAGGGGACACAGGTTCACGCCCCGGTCCGGGAAGATCCCACATGCCGCGGAGAGGCTGGGCCCGTGAGCCATGGCCGCTGAGCTTGCGCGTCCGGAGCCTCTGCTCCCCAACGGGAGAGGCCACAAGAGTGAGAGGCCGGCGTACCGCAAAAAAAAAAAAAAAAAAAAAAAAAAAAAGAAAAATAAGGAAGAGGCTGCAGAATATACTAAACTTTTAGCCAAGAGAATGAAGGATGCCAAAGAAAAACGCCAGGAACAGATTGCCAAGAGACGGAGGCTGTCCTGAGAGCTTCTGCTTCTAAGTCTGAGTCCAGGCAAAAATGAGATGTTCTAAGTGAAATAAATAAGATCAGACACAAAAAAGAAAAAAAGGACTGGAATCTCTTAGCTAATAGGGGTGGCCATTTTTCTGATAAGAACTGGGAAATTTCTGCTGATAGTAGCTTAGTTACATAGACATTGTGTTTTTACAAGATAATAACTGTTATATTTCTTGTCAACATTTATTTAGTTTTGTTTTTATTTCCTGAGTTCCAGCTCCATGATGAGCTCTTGAAAAATAACCACAGACCCTATTCCTGGTCATCTTCTGCTGGAGCAGATAGAAAATGGATCAGCTCTTCTATGCTGAGTCATTAATTAAGACTTTGGGGACGATCTGGTTCATTGCAGGGCCACAAGAGTGCTAATGTGCTTCGGAGCTAAAGCAGGACATGGTTTGGTTTCTTCCTTCCTTTCTGCTTTAGAGAACTTTTAAAATTTAAAGCATAATTTCCAAGCTTCCTCGGCACTTGACATTTCTTAAATAGTTTCATTTTCTAGCCCAACAACAGTGCTCTTGCTTTCTAAGGCAAATATGGCTTTTTTTTTTTTTTTTTTTTTTTTTTTTTTTTTTTTAAA
>NW_006771578.1:4761050-4795048 GCF_000442215.2 Lipotes vexillifer
TTTTTTTTTTTTTTTTTTTTTTTTTTTGCTCTAGAAGCAGCTGACTGGGAGAAAACCAAAGGTGAGGGAAGGCTATCTGAAGAAATATGTCGTGTGCTACATACAATTTCTAGGGCCAAAACCCCTCTCTCAAGACACCAACAATTTCTATTCCTTCCAGATCTTGAAAAGGTACAGAAAATATCATAATCATATTGTAGACCAAGATTTATTTTGCTTTTTGCATTTTCCTACCTTTAAATTTTTGTCATGTACAAAGAAATCAACAAAACTGTATTTTAATGGTGACTACTGAACGATGATCAGTTTTTCTTGGATCTCAGCAAATTGTGGAGGAGGTGCCACTGTGGGCTGAATGAGGATGAATTCTAACAGGAAAAGCCAGTTCTCAGGGCAAGTTACAAGTCTGCTCCACCGACAGCCATCCTGGGTCAAAGTGGCTTAGTTTAGTTTGTCAAATTATTTTTGAGTGGTGAAAACATCCCCAAACTTGATGAAGAATTGCTTTTAGAAGAGTGAAATAACAACCTGTGCTTTTTAAAATAACCTTTTCTCTGAGGATACAGAAACCAAACTGGAACATGTAACAGACCCTCAGCTCCAGCCAGAGCCAGCTCCTGGGGAATCAGGAAGTCAGCCAACTCCAACTTGAGATCCCCTCCTTTCTCTGTTACCTGGCAGTTAAGAAATTGCCCCCCTGGAGTCACATTGCTGGGATTCCAATACCATTTACTAGCAGTGTGACCTTGGGCAAGTTATGTAACTTCTCGGGACCATGGTTCCTCATCTGTAAAATGTAATGATAGCACCTCCTGCATGGGTTTTTGTAGGATTAAATGAGTTAGTACATATAAAGCATTTATACTAGAGCGTGGCACATGGTAAAGTCTTAAATATGTCAGATTATCTATGGAGCATCCTTTCACTCCACTGTCAGTTGGCTTCCCAGGTTTTCTTACCTGGTCTTGGATTCATTGTCCGGACATATCCCTCCCACTTCACTCCCATTACCATCAAAATCTAATATCTGCATGGAACTTTGAAGTTTACATAAAGCACTCACACTCTAAACCTCACATACTCTTTAGATCAACCCCGAGTATTATTCCCCACTCTGCTTGATTGTTTTGGACAACTTAGCATCACCTTCTCTCCTCTGTGTTTTGTCCTGTATCACAGGCCTAGAGTCCTGGGAACTAGATTTCCTAGAATTCTAACCAGCAGGTAACAGACTTCTATCTTTGTAGGAGTAACAGCAGAGAGGCACATGTGGGAGAGTTTGAAGGTGGAGGAAGAGCAGAGCCCTACTGCCCCTAAAGCCACGGGGGGTGAGCAGCCATGGGGGCTCTCCAGCAGAGAGCAGATGGATGGACTGATGCCAGGTGCACTGGGCATCCTTCTGCAACTCACCCCCACTGGTGCTGCAATTCCTGACTTCCTAAATGCTAGTGGTGGCTTTCCCTTTCCTTCACCCCACAGCTTCTCTAAAGACCTTATGTCCTTTAATCCCCTCTGTGAAATCCCTTCCTGTTGGAAACACCTGGAGTGTTAGCCATTTCCTTGACCAAACCCAGACTGATATACTTGCTTTATATTAAATAACACACATTGAGTATGTACTATATACAAAGCACTGTTTTAAGCTTTTCATAAATTACTTATTAAATCTGACACTAATGCAGTTTGAAAAGCAGTGCTATTATCCTGATTTTTCAAATTAAAAAAAATGGGGCACAGAGAGGTTATGTTACTCGTGCATGATTATTACTAGGCTCTCCCCACTCTCTTAATTTACTGAATGTTTGTTCTATGCCTGGCGTTGTGCTAAATGCCGACACGAACAAAGAGTCTCAGGTTTCCCGAGGTAGCACTGGTAGTTAAGAGCTAAACAAGGATTCCCATCCCTTCCCAACTCTGCATCCAATGTTTCTTTCTCTCCAACCTCTGATACCCCTTACATGGAGACAGCTATCATGCGGATAAAGACAGATAAACTGTTATGGATAAGGGGTGGCTGGCTAAGTACTAGTTGTCTGCCCCGTGTTCTACGTGCACCTTACATTTTATGGAGGAAACTGTTTTATTCCAAAGAACGAACCTGTAGTGGTGGGTCTTGAAGGTCGGGGAGAGTTTGTGATTTTGTCATAGAAGGAAGAAGCGGGGGTAAACAGGGAAGGAGAGAGGAAATGAAAAGAAGAGGAGGTGAATGCTGTAAGAGGGAGTGAAGAAAAGAACAAGGGAAAAGGATGAGGGCAGAGGAGGTAGAGGGAGGGAGAAGGAAGGCAGAATGATGGGCAGCTTTCCTGATTATCAAACCTACCAGTGGCACAGAAGAGGGCAGAAAGAGAATCTCCCTACCTTCTGTCTCTACCAGGGGATTCAGGCCCCTGTCATTGCAAGATTTAATAACTAAGTGCATTTACTAAAATATTCATCCCTCTGCCCTAGATTTACATCATAATGCACAATCCGTAAGTGTTAGTTATTTTAGTTGCTTGATAAAAATCGGATACATTCAGATTAACGCACATATAATACATAGTCTAATTCTATTACGTTGTATAAAGACTTCCAAAATATATGGTATCTGTGCTTTTCCAAAGTGTAAGAAAACAGATAAGGCTTCAGACAGTCAAAGAAAGATTGCTTTCATTAAATTATGCAGTTATTGAATTTCTCCCCCTATGCTGTACTCTCCCTGGTCTCAAAGCTATCTGCCACATGAGTAATCACTTGTGGTGGGAATTTTCCCTCAATCTCTGGATGTGATCCTTGAAAACACCATTTAAGTAATTGGGAAATTCTTTATTGAAGGCCTGCAAGCAGTGAAGATGTGTTAGAAGGAGGTCAGATGAGCTGGTAAGTGTTGTGCTAAACTATTTGGGAAAGATGCAAGTTCTGACTCTAGTCCCTGGGATACCTTGAAGCTAAAGAATATTGATCACTGACTCTGTGCTGGGCACTCTGAAAACCCTTTCAAAGTGGGTAGGCATGTTCATCCCTTTTTTAAAATATATAACAGATAAGAAAGCTGAGGCTTGGATAACATTATCTAAGATAGACTTAGAATGGCTATTTTGGGGATACCTTATAGTCGTGGTTCTTTATTTTAGATTAGAATGATAAACCAAACTGCCAGGCTTGGTTGAACTTTCCAGATCACCAAATCTTGAACAGATTGGCTCAAGGATGGGAATTAAATTTGGACCTTCAACCTCCTCTGGGGTCTGTGAGTTCCCTCTGCTCTCATATTCTTCCAGTAAATCCTCTTCTGCTTCAGCCAGCAGGGTGTGTTTCTGTTGTTTGCAACCAAAGCATTCTGACTGATAGGGAACAGAGCTGGATTTGAGCCTCGATTCTCATGAAGCCAATGTTAACCCTCCGTGAAGGAAATGAGACTCCTCCTCCTGCTGACCCCACCAGGGGCCCTACATTCACATCACAAGGTCAGACCTTAGACTAGGTGAATGAGGGTAGACTAGACGTTCTCCTGGACCAAACAGGGAAGACAAGACATTGGGCACCAACTGCTACTCCCCAGGACAGTGCTTCTGCCTGGTATTCTGGGCATCTCTGGGCCTGCTTGCCTAAGCCTGGAGGGGAGGTGCTCCTCACTTTACTCCGATAAGAATCAATAGGCATCTCTAGTTTCCTTGGAACTGGCTTCCACCACTGCTCACGCCAAGCAAAATGGTCTGGGAGAGGGATCATGCTCTCTGTCCCCTTTGCTCACTGGCATTTTCTAAGGGCACTCGGCATCATCTCGGTGACCCTTTCCCCCTGCCCAGGCCTGCATTCCAGGAGAAGAGATCTCACCCAAGGTCATCCCAGTGTCCACTCCCAGAACAAAAGCTACTCATCCTGCCTCCTCTTTCTTTGGGGCCTAAAGCTATGCAGATCCCGGGTGACGTTAATACAAGTGTAATGGTGAGATGAAGGGAGAGGATGATCTCAAAAAGCCCAGAGCTGGCTTGGCTTTACCTAGGGTGTTGCATTCCCTCCTAAGAGTGACACTCTGAGAGAGGATTTTCCAAACTGGGTGCATTCAGGAGGCTGCCTGATGCTCACAGGGTCTAGAAACCAAATGGCAGAGGATTTGGCAAAAGATTAAGAAGAATTGTTAGTGGGGCGACATGCTAGTTCCCATCACGCATTCGGAGGGCAAGTGTGGCCATGAGGAGGAGGTACACTTAGTGGCTGAGGTTCCAGAGGACAGAACTAAGAAAGAAAGATGGGAATTAAAAGGGGGAAGATCTTGGTTTACTATGCGAACAAATGTTGTAATTAGGGTTGCTTTCTCTGGTGCTGAGCATTCCGTTCGTTTAAGCATCTGAGCAAAAGTAGGAGATGTCTGCCCAGGGATGCTACTGGAGGGACTCCAGGCTCTAGAAGATAAGATCTGATCATATGATCCCTGAAGTCCCTCTCTCTTGAAGATTCCAGGATTACAATGTACTTAAACGCTGATGGACAATAGGGGAGTAACTAAATAAACTGTTCTATCCATGTTCGGAAATCTTGACAGCCTCTAAAAAGAATGAATCAGAGCTAAGGGTGCTAACACAAAACCAAATTTACAACATACTGTAAATTTGAAAAAGCAAGCTGCAAAGAGATACTTCCATGTCATACTGTACATTTTGGAGGATATGTGGGCACATGAATACAACCATGCAAACACACACACACACGTCAGGGAAATTAATACAAAATATAGTTGAGGAGTCTGGGACTGGAAATGGTAGGTAAGAGGAGTTTAGACTCATTTGCAATGTTCCTCTTCTTTTTTCTTTTTATTTGTTTAAACAAGGAGAATATATTAATGAACTACTTCTGGTATTAAAAATGAAAGGAAAATTGCTAATGGCTATGAGGTTATAAAAATGAAAGGAAAAGTGTTGATAGCTATGAGCTATTTCTCCCAGTTAAGGAGTCTGAAGTTCCACCTTGATTGTTGGTTGGTTGGTTCATTTATTCCTCGATAGCCATTGAACGCCCCCTGTGCACCGGCAGTGTAAGGAGACAGGGCGTGGTGGAAAGACAGACGGAGTTCTCTCCCCTCAAGGAGCTTATGGTAGGGGAACCAGGAACTACAATAGAGTGTGGCGTGCACACAGCCCAGGCAGGAGGCATCAGGATCAGCTTCCCAGATCCTGAGGACTGAGGCCTGGGGCAGGGGATCCTACAGTGGGGGATAAGTATTCTGGGTATAAGCAACATTATGTGGCAAGGTCTAGAGTGAACAGAAGGGCAGCCTATTTGAGAACATGAAATAAGGTTGTTATAGCTGCTGGGAGGTAAGTGGGACAGAAAAAGATGAAACTAAAGATACAGGCAGAATGCAGACACTAGAGGGACTTACGGGTCATGTTTAAGAGTTTAGACTTTAGCCTAAGTCAGCAGGGAGTCGCTGAAGAATTATAAGCAGATGAGAAGTTGAGGGTGGAACTTCCGGCTCGCTAAAGGTGGTCTCCGGGCCGGGTGGCTCTGGGCAGTCCTCAGAACACAGCATGTAAGCTTTCCACTTACATCAGTCTGGATTTCAAAGAGGTACACCAAATCAACTTGTAATCATCTGTATGCAGATTAATTGCTTTGTGGATAACCTGTGGCAATTGCAAAACGTTAACCCATAACTGATCTTCCATTCTTGCACAGGACAGTGATGGCTGCCTTTCTGTCATTAGTCACCAACTCCTCTAGGCCTGCAAACTCATTCTAACACTGGATGGAGCCTAACCAATCCAGAAGGAAAATCTCTGCCCAAAATGATTAAAATAATGCATAAAAAAGCCAAATGTAATGACTGCTCATTCAAGGGAATGCCCACGGCAGGAACCCATCACATTCCTGAGGAGTCAAATGTCCATGGTTGATTCAGCGCAGCCATGCAGGAAACAGGGGACAGGGAAGGGGTTTGGTCATTGGTGTCACTTCACTGCTGTGCAATGGAGTCCTGGCTGCTCACTAGATCCCTGATGTCTGACAGGTCACTTAATCCCTGGGCAACAGTCTCTGCATCTGATATCTAACATGGATGATACAGGGGAAATCTATGCAGATTTAGAGTCAAAAGTCAATAGGTATGCTGAGAATTGGAAATCAAGCATAGTCAAAATTACACTTGAAAACTAAAACAACAAAACCTTACATCCTCTTTGAATTGTGAACACCAGGCACTTGGAAGCCCAAAAGATTCCATATTTTTTTGTTTTTCTTTTCCCATATTTTCCTGATTACTGGAGGTGAAGGTCTAGTTCGAAAGGCTGAGGGAGACATGGTGAACAGGGTGAGGGGCAGGGGATGTAGAGATGAGATAAACGTAGGTTTCTCTTTTACAATCCACATCTGCTTTCATTCAAGTAAACTGAATGTGCACGATGATTCAGCTCCATTGTACCACCGTAGCTATTACAGCTACTTAAAAGTTTTTTGTTGTGGGGATAAACAGATATATATGAATTAACCCAGCATATCTTATGTGATTTGGGGCCTCTCCGTCTGTCTATTGGTAATAGATAATTGAGAACAGACTGCTCATCCCTGCAAACAAATCACTCTAGAATGGACCTTAAAGAACAGAGCTGGAAGTTTCTTTAAAATCATCGAAACTAAATTGCTGAATTTATGGAGGAGGAAACTGAGGCCAGGGAAGGGAGTGATGTACCAGAGCCACACTGCTGGTGAGTGACAGGGCTGGGACAAGGTCCCAGTTCTACTGACCGTCATATCTCCGATTCTACCACGTGGAGCCTCCACAGGAGGCTGGCTCTATCCATCCCGGGAATGAGGCAACCCTCTCCAACCCTAAGTCTACAAAACCTTTCTTAAAAGTCATGCTCACTGTAATGTAAAGAGCAGAGTCTCTAGTTACTGTTGAAGCACCTGAGAGTAGGAGTGCGGGTATTATGAATTTGGAGACTTGAAGCTTCCTAGGAAGCTGAGGGGATGCTGCGGTATCCTTGACTTCATGGATGTCTAAGTATCTTTTATAAACCCTCCTTGTCCCCAAATTTCATCCCAATTATTGTAAATAGGTCCGCTCTGCGGGCGTCTATAAAAACCCTCCTCTCTCAAGCCCACTGCGTGGACAGGGCCCACCAAGATCTACTCAAGATGAAACATCCAGGCAAGTGGCATCGTCCCTGAGGAATGGGGCAAAGACTGGTCAGGACACGGGTGGCTTCGCCGTGATGAGTTATCCAACCAAAGGGAAGCAGCGTGATGTCTTCTTGAGCCTGTACAACATCAGCTCAGGCTAGTGCACCATTTCCCCGAGGATGACACGAGCAAAACTGAACATTTCTCTCAAACTTTTAGAGTCTGTACTCCAGGTGGGAATGCCTCTTTCCTGCTGGGCGTGTGTCATGTCGGTTGACTGGCTCCTTGATGCCAAACACCTGCCTGAAAGTGTGTAATACTTCCAGATGTTTCTTAGTATCCAGCATGCTCCAGCTACGGCTCTTTCCATCCATTTGAACACCGCAGCTCCGGTTCTAGGGTCTCACCCTTGAGAACATTCTGAATGATCACTCACGGGAAGTGGGGATTGGTAGATTTAGGAAGCGCGAGGGAAGGGCTCTAGTGTCAGGCAAACGGAAGGTCAAATTCTGATCCTCCACAGACACAACCAGTAAGTCCCTTTGCCCCAGTTCCTCATTTGTGAAACAGGAACATGGCAGCAACCTCCCAGAGTCATTACACAGATGTGGTGATACATGCAAGGCTCCTAATAAAAGAGGGTGACACAATCGGTACGCAGTGAAGAATGGATTTTCTCAGAAGAGACAGGGGAGGTTCCATCTTGTTCACCACCGCATCCCCAGCACTTAGCACATGGCAGGAGCTCAATAAATATGAATAAGAGAGGGAATGTATGAATACCTGAATGGCCCTGTAGGTACTTAGCAAGTCCTTGAAATCTACGTGAGAACTCGATTCATTGTCTCCAACTTACGCTTAAAAAGTTAGAACCACTTCAAAGTTGAACCACTGAAAAGCCCTCTTCCACTACTACTTGAACTGAGTCCACTGCATCTTACCACACTGGCCTCTTCATGCCACTTGTCCTCTCCAGCTTCCAGCCCACAGGGAGGGGGGTGTATAGGGGACCCTGTTACCTTCTCAGCCATTAAATACTGGGGTGCTCTGCTCACTCAGCCTGGGGAGCTTCAGGTTCAGACAGCAACACAGACATCGCTGCACTGCAACATGGATCCCCTGTCTGGAAGGGCCCCTCATTAGCAGCAGCTGATGCAGTCTCACTTGGTACCCCTTGGAAGTACGAAGGGTGGCTCGTACCATAGGTGGGCGCTCTTGGAAGAAGCCAGGACTTCCGTCTTTCAAATGGTAAACTGGGGGAGCTCTTGGGAATAACCTTAATTCTTTCAGGCCATCAGAGTTTATTCCCTTTAGTGCTACCTTACGTGTACGAAGGCACAGCAAGGACCACCCCTCACAAAAGCACCCAAATCTGGCCCTGGAAGTTAACCTCCTGCCAGAATTGAGAGGAAAGTGCTCTCTCTCACTAATCAAATGAAAATGAAAAGGATCCATTAATGGCCACCTAAGCTCTGTGGTTGAAAGGAAGTAACCTGCTGACCCAAAAGTCCATTCAGCCCCCCACATATCCCCGATCCAGAAGTGCAAAGTCAGTACCTACCCAAAGACTGAGCCATCTTTTTTCTACTAAATGGTTCCTGGTTTGATAAGCAGAATGCTGTCCTCCACACAACACCTTCAAGTCTCCACTCTGACTCCTGCTGACCACCACCAAGAGACACACATCATTGTTTTTACTCTACAGATAGTTGAAGTCCCTAAGTTTCAAAAATCTGAGAGCAAGAAATGGGATTCGGTAGATGAAATCGCAGTGACATATTTTTCCTAAATAAATGGTTCTCATAAGAAGCTGCTGTGATGGTCACAAAGATATGAAGAAACTTGGGAGCAGTTCAAACTGGGAATTGTTATTTTCTATCCATTGTATGCTGGCAGAGTATAAAATAACCAGAAAGTGGTGACTAATTATTATTAATAATAATAGGTTAGATTAATTGAACTATTTCTATGTGCCAGGCATGGCTACAAGCTCTGTACAAGTATTGATTCATTTTATTCTCCTAATTACCTGCTGAGAAGTAAAGAGAAGTTACACAGCTCACCTGAAGCCACAAGGTCTTTAGTTGCAGAACTCGGTTAAAAGATAACAAATAATGGGAAACCCCAACAGAATTAATTAAAACAAGATGAGTGAAATAAGGATTGCAGCAGAACCCCAAAATGCAGGACTACAATGAAAATTTCTATTGGTAGCACATGAAAGCAAAATGAACACTGGAAAACTGCATGAGTGATGAAAAAAATAAAACAAGAAGATGTCTAAGAAGGCAGGTAAATGCCAAAGCAACACATGAGAATATCAGAACACACAATACTCACAGAGGGCGGAGATTCTAAGCATTATCTGTATGAGGGGGAAACAGAATCAGTAAACAAAGATACTGTAAATTTCTCTTGGCTAAAAATGAAAAAAGAGAAATAAAAAGCTAAAACAAAGCAAACAAAAAAGATTAATCATAATCGTAAGATTTAAAGATCTTACTGTATTCCAAAATCAGTTAAAAGAAATCTTTTCCTGGATACAGCCAGCTAAATTTACTAAATCAAGGATTAATAAGATTACTTTTAAGACAATTAGTAAAATACTTTTACTCATAAGAAATTAAGTTAGAGCCTCACCAATCCTACATCAAAACAAGTTTCAAATACAGGTATCTCTGCTTTTTGAAAGTTTGCTTTACGCCCCTTCACTTTTTCGAAAGACCTACGTTAGTACCTGCTTTCACTAACTGAAAGAAATCCAAAGAGGACTTTCACTTTTGCAAAAAAAAAAAAGGCGAAAAGCAAAAATAGCATCTAGTGTTTGTTTTTCAGGGAGCCTATATGCACCTAGACCAGAATGACACCACCAAGCTCTTTAAAGCCCAGGGAACTATACTCAGCACCTCAACATCAAGACACCATAATTTTGAACTGTGTCTGTGATCATCTGTGCTTTATCTTGCTTTATCTTGTGTAGCCGTTAGCAAGATATGTCCTAAGATAACTGCTCTTTGCTTTATGTCATTCTGGCTTATGAAAGCCTTGAAAGAGATGCTCTACCTTCGGATAGTGGGGGAAACCTGTAGCTTAAAGAGTTAATTTAAAAATGAGCCATGTATAACCTTGGGGGAAAAACTGTATTAGTATTGTTTGGATATTTGGATGAAGAACATTTTTTCTTTTTACTTAGAGCAAAAAGTAATGGGAGGGACTTCCCTGGTGGCACAGTGGTTAAGAATCCACCTGCCAATGTAGGGGACACGGGTTCGAGCCCTGGTCCAGGAAGATCCCACATGCCGTGGAGCAACTAAGCCCATGTGCCACAACGACTGAGCCTGCGCTCTAGGGCCCGTGAGCCACAACTACTGAGCCCGCGTCCCACAACTGCTGAAGCCCTTGCGCCTAGAGCCTGTGCTGCACAAGAGAAGGCGCCGCAATGAGAAGCCCACGCACCACAACGAAGAGTAGCCCCCACTCGCCGCAACTAGAGAAAGCCCGTGTGCAGCAACGAAGACCCAACATAGCCAAAAATAAGTAAATAAATATATAAATTTGTATTAAAAAAATACCATTATAAAAAAAAAGTAATGGAAAAAAAATCACAAAAGAAAACGTCAATGGATTTGACTAATACAGTTTAAGATTTATATCCAAAACAACCTAATCAAAATTTAAAAGCACAAAAGAGCAATATTTCTTACAAAAAGTACAATAGGTTACTATTAAAAAGAATAAATTAGAGATAGATATTTTTTGCATTTTAATAGGGAAGCAATAAGCATTTACAAATATATGAATTAAAAACTTACAAAACAAAAAATATATATACCCATAAACATTTTGGAAATGTTCACATTCCCTAGTAATCAACAAAATGCAAGGTAAAACTGCAGTTTTTCTTTTGGGGCAAAACAGAGGAGAGAGAGCAGTTTGTTTCTTAATTGTTAAGTGAGTTCTTTTCTGGAAGCCAGTTCTGTACTGGGTACCAAGAATACTAACAGTGTACACATCTGACCCACCAATTCAACTCCTAGAAATATATCCCATGCACCAATAAAACAACTGCATCAAGGGGGTATCCAGGAGGACTTCTCCAATCCCAAGATGCTCAATCTGCTCTGTTCTAGACTATTTTAAAAACTACCATCAACCTCAGTCCTCACAGGTGTTTTGACCTTCTGAATTTGTGGATCATGTTCCCAAACATCATCTTATTTACTTTTTGAAACAACTCCCTGAGGAAGGCATTATTATCATTATCCCCACTTAAAGACACTGGAAGACAAAACGGGCAGGTCAATGACCTCTGAGTTAAAGGTCACAGAAAGTTTTCTCTGCTGGCTGAAATCATGCCACGAAGACATGAACATATAATGACAGAATGGGAAGCATGGATCACCTAGACCAAATCCTTTCTCTTAAAAAATTTCAGAGAGGGGAAGGTTCTTACTGAGGTTCACGTGGTGATTCTGGAACACTCTTTCTCTTGCACTAACTCATTGGAAAGCACAAACATTCCTGGGAAGGAGGGCCTGCTCTCAAACTCTTTTCTGTTTGTTAGATTATTAGCGAAAACACAGGCATCTTAGAAGTTGGAAATGGGACGTGTGATGGGTCAGTTGTGATGGAGAAATAGGAGGTTAAGGAAGCTCTGAAAAAGGGTCTGGGAATCTCCCAACATTCCACCCTTGCACAGGAGGGCTCTGGTCACACAGTGATCCTGGGGATGGGTAAAGAAGTAGGAACAGAAGAAAGAGAGAACCAATCCCAATTGCTCACTCCACCGCTCAGGTCAGGGCAGGCTCTGATATCTCCCGGGACTAAGAATTCGTGGTTCAAGTAGCTGCGTTGTAGACCTACCTCTGCCATTTCAGGCCAACCAAATGCCTGTTGGCCCCTGAGAATTCCCTGGAAGGACCCTGGACAGCGTTCCACCAGCATTCCAAAGAGAAAAGCCCATCAGACCCTCCCTAAACAGAGATGCTAACAGGGCACGTACAAATGTCTCCCTGGAGAGTCCATGGTGGGCTTCCCTGGGAGATTTTAAAGCTGATCTCAGCCTCTCTCCTTAGCTGCTCTGAATCCACTTGGTAGTGCATTTATCAAATCCTTCATTATTTAAAAGAAGACGCTCTGAAGAGTTGGTTTGGGGAGCTAATTCAGGCCTAGAAGAGGAGTCAGGTTTGGCTTTTACTGTCAGGTGTCCTCACATTTGATAAGAGCAGATGGGTATTAATGAAGCCAGATTCCACCTGGAGCACTTCAAGCTCATTTCCTGCTGGCTGGGGCTGCAATTCCTCCATCGGTTCCTTTGGGGATACTTTGCCAAATCCCTGCCCTGCCACTCATCCTTAGCCTCCGCCTTGGCCTCTGCTTCCAAGCTGGGGAAGGCTGGCCCCATCCATGACAGCAAGCCCTTCCCTCCAGGCATCTGCCTCCTGCTGAGCCCAGGTCTCCACTCTGGAGAAGGAGAAAGTGTCCTGTGGGTTCCCTCCCTGCCTCTCTCAACTCCCCGACTCCACTACCGATAACACACCCACCTACCCTCCCACCCCAGTGAGCAGGCGAATTTGGAGTTGTTTACAGCTATGGGTCTCAGCAGCAGTATTTCCACAGGCAGCAATCTGTTACTAATAAAAGCAAATGTTCTGAAGTTTGTGAATGATTTCCTTTCTATTTTTTTTTTTAAGTAGGAGTGGATTCAAGGTTATATGGATAATAAAATCTCTTACCCCTGTGCATTCTGGTGCATTTTTTTCAGGGACAGAAGATGGAACTCCCAGCCCCTAGGGGCACAGCGCACACTCCACCCAGCCCCTGGGCTGACCAGCGGGCACCACTGGTTTGGAGTTTGTGAGGCCTGGCTGTTTGTATTGATCAGGGAGTAAGAGCTCCTTAGGGCAGGGACCTTGTCTCATTGTCCTCTGGGCTCCAGCCCCAGACACGGTGCCTGCATACGGTGGGTGCTCAGTCCTCATGGAGTGGCAGAAGGTGGTGCTTTGACTGATGAGCTCATGGACTAACTAAGACCTGCACCGTGAGCATGCGTAGAACATGGCCGTGTGGAGTCAAGTCTGAGCAGCAAGGGCACCCAATCCAGTCTCCTCACCCGTCCTCTGTGGATTTCCTCGCCTCATCTGCTTTCCAACCTCAGTTTACTATGTCTCTGATACCTCACCTTTTGTGACCCAGGAGGTACCTGGAATCGCTTTTCTCTGAATCCCTGATTCATGGTTTGGCTAAACTGACCATTTATCACGTGCTCAGGTGCTCCTCGAGCACATCCTGCCTTCTGAGCACTCCTCATGGCTGGGCATAATGTCCTCTGCCTTTGCATATATTCTCACCTTCCGGCGTCAAGTTGAACCACACATAGGTATAATGAAAAAGAAATGTAAAAAACATGGCATTTACATGGGTGTCAGAGGGACCTGAGTTCAGATCCCAGCAAATCCCTTTGGATGCTGTGTGACGTTAGGCAATTTACATAACCTCTCTGACTTTCACTTTTCTCAACTTTTAAGTGCACATGACAATGTTTACCCTGTCATAGGCAGGACAGAGGCCACATCTTATAGAAAATGTCTGCCCTTTTCTCACACGCCTCCTGACTCCCCTACTCCCCACCATATTTTGAGCCCCTAAGGATCATGAGCAGGTCAATAATGCCGTGAGGTCCACCAATGCATTGTCATTAAGTGTCACCAGCTCCTTCCAATGCCTCATAGATCCAGAACAGGGGACAGGCAGGTCTGACCCATCACGAGCACTACTGCAGCCTGGCTGCCTGTGGGACAGTGACCAGGGTAATAAGACCCCAGGCAACTGCAAGGACCTCAAGGTGGCTTATGCTGCTGCTCAGATGGGGGGAGGGGAACCCATCAGCACATCTAGCTCTTCCGGGAAAGGACATTTGGACATATCTGGAGTGACCAGCTGAGCATCACACTGTTACCCTTTGTTCCAGATCCTTCACTGCACCCCCAAGTTCTGCCCAGGTACCACGTTAAGTCAACCAACTAGCCAAGGAATGAGCCTTTTTCCAAATTAACACAAAACCACAGACACACGTGCAAATAATTCTAAGAGCTAATTCACCGAGAAGTTATGATGCGCCAGACACCATTTTCCGTGTATTCATTCATTAATAAACCCCTCAAATCTGGGGCATAGGTATTGTGATGACCTTCACTTATGGGTGAGGGGACGGAGGCACAGGGAGGGTCAGTAACCTGTGCAAGGTTGGAGAGAAAGAACCGGATGATGACCCATCAGTTCTGCTTCTCTGGGCCATCACGTCTTCTGGGAGGGTCCCAAATAGCAATAGCCCCCACTTGTAGATCCCTGCTGCACGCCAGAAGCTATTTCAGGTATTACAATTTCCATATTCCAGAAGGGGAAATTGAAGATTTGAAAAGTTAAATGACTTACTCAAGATCACACAGACAGAATTTAAAGTCGAGCCTTTTTCTAACATGCCACACTGCATCCCAAAGGATATTTTCCTTTGGAAAATGGAGAGCAGAAGGAAAGGGGAGATCCACGGAGATTAATCGCCAAAGGAAGTATCCTCATAGGGCGGTCCTGGTTGCCTCCTACTAACGAAGACCCAGAAGAAACACCCTTCTCTCCTGTCTTTGTTCCCTCCGCCAGCATCTGCCAGTTAGGCAGAACCTGGGAGCTTCCTTCCTTCCCATGTTAAGTGCAGGTTCCACGTTAAGTACAAATCTTTGCAGCGTGTCTCTCTTCCTTCTCCTCTGTCTTTGAGCATAACGCTGTTCATTACCATCCCTGTAACCTCTCCAGGATAAGCACTGCCAGGAGAAACCACTGTCTTGTCAGAAAAGTCCATTAAGGCTGTCAGGCTCCCTAACAAATCAATCAGGCACTAGGAGGCCTTTCAAAACGATATCATTTGCTATTCAGGCGGAAACAAATAGCTTTCCCAGGTGAGCGGCAGAGGTGCGGGCCACGGGCCAAATTGCGCCACGGTCTCAGGAAAGAGCTGACATTTTCCACCAACAAATGGCACAGGGTGTGCTTATCTCTCCTGTATTAAAACAAAACCACACTTTTCTTGACCCCTCTTTCCCCATCAGCTAGTCCCCGGTTCTTTGTGGATAGGGACTCACCGTCACCAATTTCTTTCCTCTTGTTTTCTATTGCGCCAACTCCAATCAGACCTTCCTTCACCCTCCCCTGAGACTGCCCTTGTCAAGGTCATCAAAGACCTCCGTGTTGCTACGTGCAATGACCGTTTCTCAGTCCTCACTCAGCTTCCTTGACCTAGCAGCAGCAAGGGATCACTCTCTGTCTTTGTCAGAGATACTAACTGCTGTAACAGCCAACCCCCAAATCTCAGTGGCTGAAAATCATAAAGGATTATTTCTCACCTGTGACATATTCCGGAGTGTGTGTGCATGTGTGTTTGTGTGTGTGTGTGTGTGTGTGTGTGTGTGTGTGTGTGTTCGGGGTACAACTCCAGAGTCATTAGGGGACCAGATCCTCCCATCCTCAGGCTCCACTCTCCCCTGAGGCCATGGAGAGCAGGAGATTTTGTTGGCCAGGCCTGGAGGTGGCATACCTCACTTCTACCCACATTTCACTGTCCAGGACTCAAGGCACATGGATGCACCTAATTTCAAGGGAAGGTGGGAAATATAGTCTAATTCTGTGCCCAGGAAAAAGAGGAACTGGTTTGGGAGCATCTTACTAGTCTCATCCATGCTCCATCCACACTGTCTTCACTTTATTTCCAGATCCTTTATGCTCTTGCTTTTTTCCTAATAACTGGTTATTTCTGCTCAGTCTCCTTTGCTTGTCCCATCTCTTCCCTCAAACATCTGAATATCCCATGGCTTAAAAGACTAGCTGTATACCAACAATTCTCAATTTATTTCCCCAGTCAGACCTTTCTCCCAAGCCCTAAACTTGAGTATCCAATTGCTTACTTCATATCTCCACTTAAATGCTAGAAGACATAGCAATGGATTATTCTAAAGTGAATGCCCAGTATTCCTTCCGAAACCCACTCCATCCACAGCCTTTCCAACTCAGGCAATGGCACTTCCATCTTTCTAGCTTGGGCCCAAAACCTTGGTGCCATCTTAGACTCCTTTATTTCTCTCACATCTCAAATGTAACATATCAAGAAATCCTGCTAGAAGACCTAAATAGACATTTCTCCGAAGAAGATTTACAGACTGCCAACAAACACATGAAAGAAGCTCAACATCATTAATCATTAGGGAAATGCAAATCAAAACTGCAATGAGATATCATCTCACACCAGTCAGAATGGCCATCATCAAAAAATCTAGAAACAATAAATGCTGGAGAGGGTGTGGAGAAAAGGGAACACTCTTGCACTGTTGGTGGGAATGTAAATTGATACAGCCACTATGGAGAACAGTATGGAGGTTCCTTAAAAAACTACAAATAGAACTACCATACGACCCAGCAATCCCACTACCGGGCATATACCCTGAGAAAACCATAATTCAAAAAGAGTCATGTACCAAAATGTTCATTGCAGCTCTATTTACAATAGCCAGGTCATGGAAGCAACCTAAGTGTCCATAGACAGATGAATGGATAAAGAAGATGTGGCACATATATACAATGGAATATTACTCAGCCATAAAAAGAAACGAAATTGAGTTATTTGTAGTGAGGTGGATGGACCTAGAGTCTGTCATACAGAGTGAAGTAAGGCAGAAAGAGAAAGACAAATACCGTATGCTAACACATATATATGGAATCTAAGGAAAAAAAAAAAAGGTCATGAAGAACCTAGGGGTAAGACAGGAATAAAAACACAGACCTACTAGAGAATGGACTTGAGGATATGGGGAGGGGGAAGGGTAAGCTGTGACAAAGAGAGTGGCATGGACATATATACACTACTAAACGTAAAATAGATAGCTAGTGGGAAGCAGCCGCATAGCACAGGGAGATCAGCTCAGTGCTTTGTGACCACCTAGAGGGGTGGGATAGGGAGGGTGGGAGGGAGGGAGACGCAAGAGTGAAGAGATATGGGGATATGTGTATATATACAACTGATTCACTTTGTTATGAAGCAGAAACTAACACACCATTGTAAAGCAATTATACTCCAATAAAGATGTAAAAAAAAAAAAAAAAAAAAGGAAATCCTGCTAGCTCTACCTTCAAAACCTGCCCACCAAAAAATAAATAAATAAATTCCACTAGTTCTCACCTCCTGTTAGACGCCACCAGCATTCCCAGCTGGATTATTGCAGTGTCCTCCTGCCTGGCTTTCCTGATACTGCCTGCATCCTCCTACAATATATTCTCAATGCAGCAGCCAGAGAAGTCCTACCAGAGGTAAATCAGTTCATTCCACTCCTCTGCTCCAAACCCTGAAAAGGCTCCACTTCACTCAAAAAAAAAAACAAAACAAACAACTGAAGTTCTCACCACAGTCCACACCCATGACTCTGTTTCAGTCCTGTCAATGAAAAACCTTCCTGGCTGCCCACTGAGTACAAACTCCCAGGTTGGCAGAGAACGTGCTCCACATTTTTGTCCCATTGGGGACCAACCACACCTTTTTCCCCCAGCATCTCTGCTCCTGGCTTCCCTTCTCCTTTTGAATGAAGCCTCTGGGACCCAGTCATCTTTCAATGGCCATTTCAAGAATTACCTCCCATAATAAAGGTGAACTGAGATCACATTAGTCTTTAAAGGCCACAGTGGACTTGAGGGCATCTCTCATGTCAGCTTCCTCACTAAGTAAATGTTTAGGGGGCAGGGCCTTTGTTATATTCACCTCAAGCAAAAAGGATAGGGCTTTAAACTCATTTATCTCCCTTTGATTTAAGAGACATTTTACTCTGTGCAAGGATGGGGGACCTAGAGGCAAGCAGGTCACCTTCCCCGACCTCAGGGTGGTCCCTGTTGAGAGAGGAGAGAGCTGGATGAACAAGCAATTCCAAGGTCATATTGTCAAGGTCCCATAGAGGGAAGTATTGGGTGATGGGTCAGTGGGATGGGGGGAGGAGCTGGGAAGGCTTAGCAGGAGGCGGTCGCTGACCCAAGGCCTGAAGATGGGATAGGTGTTGAAAAGAAGAGACAGGTGTGGGAGTAGCAGGCATTCTAGAGTAGAGATCAGTGAGGGACTCAGTAATATTTGTTCAGTTCAATCTTTGAGAAATGTTCTGTCTCTTTCAAATGTTTGAATATATACATACAATGCCTTAATGAGATTGAAGAATTACTTGGATGCCTTAGAACAGGGGGCCCCAACCCCCGGGCCATGGACTGGTACCAATCCACGGCCTGTTAGGAAGTGGGCCACACAGCAGGAGGTGAGCGGTGGGCGAGCGAGCGAAGCTTCATCTGCCGCTCCCCATCGCTCCCCACCGCTCACGTTACCGCCTGAACCATACCCCCACCCCCTGCCCCCGTCACCCTGGTCCATGGAAAAATTTTCTTCCACGAAACGGGTCCCTGGTGCCAAAAAGGTTGGGGACAGCTGCCTTAGAACCAGACACACTTTAAAAAAATAATAATAATAACAGGATCTTCCATTTCAAAACAGCCTTTTAAACACTTCCAGATGCTTTCATAACCATGATACATTCTGGTTTTTGTTTTTCACTACTGTTCTGTAGATATAAAGAGCACGGTAATAACACTCCCATTTCACAGATTTAGAAATAAACTTGGAAATGTTGTATGGCTTGCTAACATAGACAAGCTAATTGTTTTAAACACAGGTCCCCCCTCTTCCCCTCTTAAGACTTTCTGCTACATTTGGGGGTCATTACCTGGAGTCCAAAGATGCATTGGTTTAGGGGCTCCATGAATCCCTTAATACTTAAGCGAAATTCTCCGAGCATTTTTCAGGGCACTAAGCTCTCTATATTTCATTACATATCACGGGGACTGTGATTTTAAAATGTGTACAAACTATTGTACCATACTACAGTCAAGGCATGATGACCTTGACCAAGGACAAACTTGGGACTTGTTCATACAGCTTCTTCCTAGAATGAAGCTCCAGGTTACATGTAGAATACAGACTTCTCTGAGCTGAGCTGCCTTCATGCCTGCACTAACGGTCTCCTAGGAAGGACTTGGAAATAGTCACCAGCTGCTCCAATCCTAGCATAATAATGCCCTTCAGCCAGAACTTGAACTCTGTTTGTGTACAGTGTTTGCTTTCAATGCCACTAAATTTAAAAGACCATTGCAATTTCTAACACCCATTGTCTGATTTGGATGAAATGCCATTGAAGTCTAATTAAGTGATTGCTAGAGGCAAACTTTGGTGGGTCCACCTGATGGTCAGGTACTATTAATTTGTTCATCCCTGTGGGTCTCTGGAGAACAACTTTGGAGTGCCTCAGATTCACCTGCAGTGCTTGTTAGCCATTGTCCATAGCTCCTCCAAGCCCACTGACCCCATCTCTAGAAGGCCAGCTGTGGGCAAGTGTGAGGACTCTGGGATGGAAGGAGATAATTGGGAGAAAAAATGTCAGTGCGTCCCAGTCATCCCTGGTGACAATAACCAAATGGGCAGGAGCCTGAGTGGCTCCAAGTTTGAAAAGCACCCAGCTGATTGGAAGCACTGATCTATTTGGTGGTTTTCAAATCTGGCTCTGCATCAGAATTGCCTAGAAAGTCTCAAGACAATTCTGATTCCCAGGTCCACTTCAGACCTACTGAGTTGAATTCTTTAAGGAGGAAACCCATGAATGTGATTTTTAGGTCTGTAGGTGACTCTTATGTTCAGGCAAGGGCATGGATGATTAGATGAAGGATTACTCTGATGAATTAAACCTGGACAGCCACAAAGATCATGCACTTTGTACGTGGTAGACTGATTTTCCACTTCTGGCCCTGATGCCCTTGTGGAAACTTGAGAGAAAGCGAGGGAGTTAGCATCTAGATGGAAGATAAGCAGGCAATAAATCATTGCACCTGTGGGGTTTGATCAGGTCTTGGCGAACCAGACCTGCGTATCAGATGAGAATCAGACCTGGGAACCAGAAACAGACCTACCCGGGAGCTGACAGAGTCAGGCAAGTAATCCAAAGCCCCTGTGTCTCTGTTTATTCATCTCTAAAGTGGGGATAATATTAACTTCAGCCTAATGAGATTGTTCAGAGCAGGGAGTGGGCATACTACCACCCATAGGCTAAATTCAGCCAGCCTGGTTTTTTAGCCCACAGGCTAAGAATGGCTCTTATATCTTTAAATGGTTACATTTTAAATGGCTGTATTAAGTACCTATCTAATAGGTTTTTTTTTTTGTTTTTGTTTTTTTTGCGGTATGCGGGCCTCTCACTGTTGTGGCCTCTCCCATTGCGGAGCACAGGCTCCGCACGCGCAGGCTCAGCGGCCATGGCTCACGGGCCCAGCCGCTCCGCGGCATGTGGGATCCTCCCGGACCGGGGCACGAACCCGTGTCCCCTGCATCGGCAGGCGGACTCCCAACCACTGCGCCACCAGGGAAGCCCTACCTAATAGCTTTGATATTACCTTTTGACCTGCAAAGCCTAAAATATTTACTGTTGGGCCCTGTAAGAAAGTTTGCTGACCCCTGATTTAGAGAGTTAAATGAAAGAATTGATGTGAAATGCCTGGCGTGTATTTCATGTTATTTACAAGAACTTTCAGGATCTGAGACCTCCTCCTGGCTGGCAGCCAGCAAGAAAGAAGGGACATCAGTCCTACAGCCACAGGAAGTTGAATTCTGACAACAACCAGGGAGCCTGGAGGAGAAGCCCTGTTCCAGGTGAGAACGCAGCCCTGCCGACACCTCGGCTTCTGCTGGCGAGACCCTGAGAATAGGACCCAGCCACACCATGCCCACCCAGTCTTCTGACTCTCAGAAACTGAGATTGTAAGCAGATGTTCGTTTTTCTTTTTGTTTTTGGCCACCGAGTGGCTTGCAGGATCTTAGTTCCCCGACCAGGGATTGAACCCAGGCCCTCAGCAGTGAAAGCGCAGAGTCCTAACCATTGGACCACCAGGGATTTCCCAGATGTTGTTTTAAGGCACTAAATTTGTGGCACTTCGTTAAGCAGCAAGTGAAAACTCAGACAAGCCTTCAGACACCAAAAATCTGACTTTTCTCACCAGGAAAAGGCACTCTGACTTTCCCCTCACTCTCTGGAAATCTCCTGCCTACTTTTGTCTGCCTTCTCTTTCAGGTTCCCTGGCATCCATGGAGCCCCACCGACTATCCCTCGCACTCAGGTAGTTTGCAGTCCTTGGAATGCAGGCCCTTGGGTATGCCACTCAGCTGTGCATGACTTCATCCATTCCTCAGGGGTTCCCTGAACCAGGTTCAGGGGATACTGACACGAACAAGCCAGGGCTCCTGCCCTCAAGGAGTCACTAGTTCAGGTAGAGCAGGGTATGGTAACACCTTCAGTGCAGCATACATGGAGCAGGAGAGAGAACTGTGCTGGATCTGTTATGCCCAGCAGTGCTCACTGAGGCATCTGTGTGCCAGACACTCTGCTCAGCCCTGACGATACAGAAGTAATTCAGCCTGCAAAAAGCTCACCTACTCTTGTGACTCTGGCTCAGCCTCACAGCCTCGATGGCTACAGCAGTGTCATTCACCTCCAATCCAGCTCTAACATGCCTCCGCATCGAGACATTGCCAGGTCCTTTAAGGCAGGAACTGAATCACACCCATGCCTACATTCTATCCCATGACTCATAGAGAGTTGAGAATTCAATTTACCAATTCTCAAATGCCCTCTTCTCTAAAATTTAAGCAAATTCCTTCCTGTTTTTCTTCCACCGACCTTCACAAAAACATTACCAATGCATCTTTAATACACTGAAGGTCTGTTCTCCACAATTATAAAATGCTGAAGTTAAATCCTCATAAAATAAACACAAGTGAAGTGATTGAAAGGTTTAATCCTTTGCCAAATGTGTGGGTTAATCTACGTGTATGTAGGTGTATATGTGTGTAGTGTGTTGGCAAAGCAGTAATTTTTGGCCTTCGAGTAATTTTTTCCTCAGATCTCCACTGGCCAGCTGGTCCAATCCAGGAGAACAGAGCCACGGTAAGGCTTATACGGTCTGCCCAAGCTGAGGGCTCGGCTCTTCTTGTGGTTGCCAGGGTGTGTGTGGCACAAATACCTTAGTCCCATGGTTAGCTGATCTGCCTTCCCCAAAGGCACCATTACATACCATGAAATACGCAGCTGGGCCAGCCCATGGTGACACAGCCATTGGCTGGTCCAGAATGGGCAATTTAATTATGGCAAGCAGTCAAAATTTAACAGGACCATCAACTAAGACCCAAGTACAATGAGGTGAAGACATTTTTTTCTACTGCAGAATGCATAAAATGTCCACGCTATACAGTGTAGTGATGCCATGCAAAATCTCTCCTTACTTTTGCTTGAAGCCTCAGTACATTTGACACGCATCTTCGAGACCACTTCAAGAGCCATAAATTAAATTCTCAAGTTTCTCAGGATCTGTAGGGTATGAAAGCTGGAAATACCTTAGAGATAATCCAATCTAATAGTCTATCCTCTTGATTTACATACGAGAAAACTGAGGCTCAAAGAGAGGAAGTAAGTTTTCCAAAGTTACGTCCTGAGCTACACGCAGAATAGAAACTAAAACAGAAGCCTCCTGCCTTCCAGAGCAGGGTTTCTCAATCTCGACACTATTGATTCTTTAGGTCAGATAATTCTTTGGTGTGGGGAGCTGTCACGTGTATTTTAGTATGTTTTGCATCATCCTTGGTCTCTACGCACTAGATGCCACAGCAACCCTCCACCCCATTAAGAAAATGAAAAAACGTCTCCGAACATTGTTGAGTGCCTCCTGGGGGGCAAAGATCACCCCAGCAAAGAAGCAGTGACCTGAACGAATGATGCCAACTTATGTGAATTCTGACTCTAAGATGTACCTGGATGTATGATCTCAGCAAGTCACTTAACCTTTCTGAGACTCAGTTTCCTTATCTTTAAAGTAAAAATAGTGCCAGCTTTACAAGTTCGCATGATTGGTGAATGTAAATGAAATTATGTAGGTAAGCGTGTCAGTAAAGTGCCAAACACACAGTAGGCAGGCAGTGGCTATTATTTTTATGAGTTGTGATAGTTTGATACCAGTCTATTTCCAGCAAGCTCTTTCTCCTGTCTGCAATTTGCTGTAAATGCCACTGAACAATCATTTCCTAATGGGGACAGCTACCTTGGCAGCAGTAAGCTGAGGCTGGGGCCTCCTCACATTTGGAGGAAAGGGAGAGTGCTTGTGAGTCAGGCAGGGTTGTATTTGCTGTGCAGGAAGACAAGCTATGTGCTTTTTTGTTTGTTTTTGTCATGTCTTTAAGCTTCCTTATCTCCAGCTGCAGGGTTCTGCAAAATTAAATTCAATTAGTATTTGTCATCCTTTTCCTGGCTGAGTAAGTCAACTTCTTTTATTGCTGAAACTCATAAAAAAAAAAAAGTGGAATTGCCAAAGAGCTCTGAAGATTTCAAGGTTTTGAGATGGAAAGGCCTGAGTATAAGAGAGGAGAAGGAATTTTTTTCATAACAAAATAACCATGGTGTCATTGTGATCACAGGTAATGTTCAGGTATGAATATAAACAGAAAGTTCAATGCTGGGGTTTTCAAACTCTGGCTTTACTACAAAATCTGTGTGTGCAGAAACATAATACTGTCCAATACATGAGAGTGGGACAGGTTTCGTTGTTCTGGCTGCCTCTCTCTGTTTGCACCCCACCGTGGGTGTTTATGCTGGTTGGGAGTTCAGGGGACTTGAAGAAACATAAGCATCTTCAGAGTCAGGACTGATCATCTCATATCCACCCCAATGACCGAAAGGGGTCTAAGGAATTTGTGATGGTGACTTCCTGGGTTCATCCCTGTCTCCTTTCTACCCTGGAAATGGCAAGTGGTACCCATTCCATTCCAGCCCTTGGGTTGACCAGGCAAATGCATGCTGAGACAGCTCTCTTTACCTTCATTCCCATCTCCAGGCCCTGTCCATGCAATGATAACTCATGCCCGAACCCTACATCCAGACGTCAGCCCTCCTATTTCCTTGGTTTTCATTAATGTGACTCTGGATTTTTTTCCCAAACCATCATGAAGATTGGGAAAGCTCTGCTATCTCTGACAATGATCAGGACACACCGATGTAGCTAGGAGGCTCCTGTTCTCTCTCTTTTGACTATCATTGGAGCCAGTGGAGCTGTCCCCAGGTATTCCTCTTACAGAACAAGAAAGATGACTTTGGATTCCTGAGGAAATCCACTAGGATTAACCATCAGAAAGATGGTCCACCTAGGGAGCTGCCCATAAAGTCACATCTATTTCTGAAAACCTCTTCTCCATCATGATGTCCACTATAGGAGGGTGTGTTTTGTTTGCTAGTGTAAGCTCCATAGTGAGAAGTCCTTGACTGTCTCATTCACCACTGTAATTCACATGCAGTAGACTCTCAAAAATTTCTTACGAATGAATAAATGAACAAATGTGGGATCGGCAAACATCCCTCTTTGGCAGTGTGCAAACCTCCAAGTGTACCAAACCCACAGTCCTTCATCCTTCACTGCCTGGGTAGCTTAAACCAGAGGACACATGCTGGTGGCCTGGGGCAAAGTTCAGCCACCAGTGTTGTTTAATCTGTAGATTGTCTGCCCACACAGTGCTCTATAGATAAAACTGAATTATTTACTTTTTAAAAAAATTTTGGGAATTTCACACAAAATTCTGGATTTCTGGCTTCTTTTGGAAAATGACAAGGCCTGGTAGACTTGGGGTTACACTTACAGAAGAAAATCATTAGACTTTTTCCTATTTACTAAGCAAAGTTAAAAATCCTGGAGATATATATACATAGGAAGACTCTGAAAGTTGGAGAGAGGCAAACCAGTTAGGGAGCTTGGGGCCCAAGAAACAGCATGATGGTGAGTTCTCTGGGTTTTCTTTTTGCCTCGTATATCCCAAACTTGAAGCTGAAGAAGGCTGCAACTCAGAAATGCAAATAGGAACAGCAAAAAAGCAACAAAATCCCAAGCAAAAGGTTGCTTTCTCTAGCCAAAGGACCAGAAAAAGTGCTACATAGCAAAGCAAATAATTTTCATACAATTGCCACTCTATTCAGATAAATGCTACATAAAAAACTGTGACCTCATCTCTACCCATGCCATAAAAGGCTGAGTAGGGATCCTAGACCTCCAGTCTCATGATGCTGTAATGAGGTACCCCACCATCCTGGCTAAAGTTTTGTCAGGGAGGGTCAAGTAGGGTGCTGGGACTTTCATCCCCAACAGGCAGTAATGATGACCACCCTACAGTGTCAATGAAGACCATGTGGGGAGCCTGGGTGTCCACGCTCACCTGACAGTAATGAGGAGCCCTCCCTGCTCCCCACTGGGATGGTGTCAGAAGAGGCTTAGGAAAGAGTCAGGACTTTTACCGTTGCTCAGCTGTAATGAGGCTGTCTCCACTGCAGTATCACTGGAGACCACGTGGGAGGCTGGAATTCCCTCCCCAACCCAGAATTAATTAGAAAGCCCCCTCAGGTGTTAATGAAGGCCAGGTAGAGAATCTAGACTCTTACCTCCAGTTGTCAGTAAGGACATGGTGCCCACCCTTCTCTCTTGCTCAGTGTCAGAAAAAGCCAATTAAAACAGATGGTATAGATAAGATTTAGAGTCTCACAGAATAATATAAAAATTTTCAGGTTGCAACAGAAAATCACTCATTATACCAAAAATTAACAAGATCTCAAGCTGAATGAAAAACAGAACATCAATAGATGGCACTGCTGAGATAAAGGACATATGAGAATTATCTGACAGAGGTTTTAAAGCAGGCATGATAAAAACACGTGAATAGTCAATTATAAACATGCATGAATCAAAATAAAATACAAAGCCTAAGCAAAGAATTAGAAAACCTCAGTATAGAAATGGAAGATATAAAGAAGAACCAAATGGAAATTTCAGAAGGGAAAAACACAATGACTTAAATAAAAAGCTCAGTGGATGGGCTTATCAGGAGAATGGAGAAAGGAATCAGTGCACTGGAAGAGAGAAAAACAGAAATGACCAATCTGAGCAACAGAGGGAAAACAAACTAAAAAAGAGTGAGAGAGAGTTACAGAGCTTCAAGGACTCATGACAAAAGATTTAACATTCACATCACTGGAGTTCTGGAAGAGAGGAAAAAGAGAGCAATGCTGGAAAAATATTCAAAAAAAAAAAAAGTAATGGCTGAAAACTCTCTTTTGGACAAGAGACACAAACCTATAGATTCAAGAAGTTGAGTGAATGTCAAACAGGATAAACCCAAAGAAGTCTAAGCCAAGGTGACACAATTAACTTCTGAAAATATAAGACAGAAAAAATATTGAAAGCAGCCAGTATAACACTTTATCTATAGGGGAAAAACAATTAGAATGGCAGGGGATTTTTAACCAGAAACCAAGGAAGTCAGAAGGAAGAAGCACAATATTTTTCAAATGCTGAAAGAAAGTAATTGTCAGCCTGGAATTCGATATCCAGCAATAATATGATTCAGGAATGAAGAGGAAATCAAGACAATCTCAGAGGAAGGAAAACTAAGAGAATTGGTCATCAGAAGACCTATTCTGAAAGATTGGCTAAAGGAAGTTTTTGAAACAAAAAATAAACTGTAAAAGAAGGAAACCTGGAACATCAGGAAAACAGAAAGAACATGATAAACAAAAATATGGGTAAATTTTGGAGATTAATCCTGTGTCAGTTGCTTCATTTGCAAATATTTTCTCCCCTTCTGAGGGTTGTGTTTGGTCTTGTTTATGGTTTCCTTTGCTGTGCAAAGGCTTTTAAGTTTCATTAGGTCCCACTTGTTTATTTTTGTTTTTATTTCCATTTCTCTAGGAGGTGGGTCATTCAAAAAGGATCTTTCTGTGATGTGTGTCATAGAGTGTTCAGCCTATGTTTTCCTCTAAGAGTTTGATAGTGTCTAGCCTTACATTTAGGCCTTTAATCCATTTTGAGTTTATTTTTGTATATGGTGTTAGGGAGTGTTCTAATTTCATACTTTTACATGTACCTGTCCAGTTTTCCCAGCACCACTTATTGAAGAGGCAGTCTTTTCTCCATTGTTATTCTAACCTCCTTTATCAAAGATAAGGTGACCATATGTGCATGGATTTATCTCTGAGCTTTCTATCCTGTTCCATTGATCTATATTTCTGTTTTTGTGCCAGTACCATACTGTCCTGATTACTGTAGCTTTGTAGTATAGTCTGAAGTCAGGCAGCCTGATTCCTCCAGCTCAATTTTTCATGCAGCTCAATAACAAAAAAACAAACAACCCAATCCAAAAATGGGAAGAAGACCTAAATAGACATTTCTCCAAAGTAGATATACAGATTGCCAAAAAATACATGAAGGAATGCTCAATATCATTGATCATTAGAGAAATGCAAATCAAAACTACAATGAGATATCATCTCACACTGGTCAGAATGGCCATCAACAAAAAATCTAGAAACACTTTTGCACTGCTGGTGGGAATGTAAATTGATACAGCCACTATGGAGAACAGTATGGAGGTTCCTTAAAAAACTACAAATAGAACTACCATACGACCCAGCAATCCCACTACTGGGCATATACCCTGAGATAACCATAATTCAAAAAGAGTCATGTACCAAAATGTTCATTGCAGCTCTATTTACAATAGCCAGGACACGGAAGCAACCTAAGTGTCCATCAACAGATGAATGGATAAAGAAGATGTGGCACATATATACAATGGAATATTACTCAGCCATAAAAAGAAACGAAATTGAGTTATTTGTAGTGAGGTGGATGGACCTAGAGTCTGTCATACAGAGTGAAGTAAGTCAGAAAGAGAAAAACAAATACCGTATGCTAACACATATATATGGAATCTAAGGGAAAGAAAAGGTCATGAGGTACCTAGGGGTAAGATGGGAATAAAGACACAGACCTACTAGAGAATGGACTTGAGGATATGGGGAGGGGGAAGGGTAAGCTGTGACAAAGTGAGAGAGTGGCATGGACATATATACACTACCAAACGTAAAATAGATAGCTAGTGGGAAGCGGCCGCATAGCACAGGGAGATCAGCTCGGTGCTTTGTGACCGCCTGGAGGGGTGGGATAGGGAGGGTGGGAGGGAGGGAGATGCAAGAGGTAAGATATATGGGAACATATGTACATGTGTAACTGATTCACTTTGTTATAAAGCAGAAACTAACACACCACTGTAAAGCAATTATACTCCAATAAAGATGTTTAAAAATATGGGTAAATATAATAGACTTTCTTGAGTTTGCTAAATTACATTTGACAGTTGAGGCAAAAATCATAACATTCTCTGATGTGATTCTAATTGCATGGAAAAAATATTTAAGACAATTATAAACAGGGGAGAGTAAGGGGACCTAAATGAGGTAAGGTTTCTATATGCTGTCTGAACAGACAAGATAATGACACCAGTAGACTCTGATAAGTTATGTGTACATATTAGCCAGAAAAACCACTAAAAAAGATACACAAAAAGATACACTCAAAAACACTATAGATAAATCAAAATGAATTCTGAAACACATTCAAGTAATTAACTGGAAGGCAGGACTAAGAAAACAGAGTTGCAAAAAGACAGAGAGAACACAGAGAAAATAATAAATAAAATGGCAGACTTAAACCCTAAAAATGTCAATAATTACATGAAATGTAAATGGTATGAATACAGCAATTAAAAGACAGAGATTGGCGAGTAAATTAAACAAAAGATCCAACATATTGTCTACGAGAAACTTACTTCAAATATAATGAAAGAGGCAGACTCAAAGTTAAGTAATAGAAAAAGATATAGCATGCAAACAATCACAGCAAAGCAGGGTCGCTATATTAATACCAGATAAAGTAAACTTAGCAAAAAAATTGGGCTTCCCTGGTAGCGCAGTGGTTAAGAATCCACCAGCCAATGCAGGGGACACAGGTTCAAGCCCTGATCTGGGAAGATCCCACATGCCGCGGAGCAACTAGGCCCATGAGCCACAGTTACTGAGCCCATGTGACACAATTACAGAAGCCCACGTGCCTAGAGCCTGTGATCCGCAACAAGAGGAGCCACCGCAATGAGAAGCCTGCATGCTGCAATGAAGAGTAGCCCCCACTAGCTGCAACTAGAGGAAACCCATGTGCAGCAACGAAGACCCAACACAGCCAAAAATAAATAAATAAATAAAATTTTTAAAAAGAGCAAAAAATTGCTAGAGACAGAATGACACTATGTAAAGATTAAAGGGTCAACTCACCAAGAAGACATAGCAATTCTAAACGTGTATTCACTAGACAACAGAGCTGCAAAATTTGTGAGGCTAAGACTGAAAGGAAAAAGATAGAAGTTGAAGCTTTCAACAGCCCTATCTCAACAATTGATAGAACTGGACAGGAAATCAGTTAGGATATAGAAGGAAATCAACAACACTATCAATCAACAGGCACTTTTAGAACACTTCGCCCAACAATAGCAGAATATATGTTCTTTTCAATCACCTGGAGAACTTATACAGAGACAGATCCTGAGCCATAGAACAAACCTCAAAAAAGTTAAAGGAATTAAACTCATACAAAGTATGCCCTCTGACCACAAAGGAACCAAAGTAGAAATTAACAACAGAAAGATAACAGAAAAATTTCCAAATATTTGGAAACTTAGCAAAACTCATGGCTGAAGGAGGAGGTCTCAATGTAAATAAAATTAATACATTGAAGTAAATAAAAATACATCAAAATTTGTACAGCACAGGTGAAGCAGTGCTGAAAGGAAAACAGATAGCACTTAAAACATACATTAGGAAAGAGAACCTATGAGAGAATGGGCTTGAGGATATGGGGAGGGGGAAGGGTGAGCTGGGAGAAAGTGAGAGAGTGGCATGGACATATATACACTACCAAACATAAGGTAGATAGCTAGTGGGAAGCACCCAGATGGCACAGGGAGATCAGCTCGGTGCTTTGTGACCACCTAGAGGGGTGGGATAGGGAGAGTGGGAGGGAGGGAGATACAAGAGGGAAGAGATATGGGAACATATGTATATGTATAACTGATTCATTTTGTTATAAAGCAGAAACTAACACACCATTGTAAAGCAATTATACTCCAATAAAGATGTTAAAAAAAAAAGAGAAAACATCTAAAATCAATAATCTACACTCTTACCTCAAAAGCCTAGCTAAAGGATAGCAAAATAAGTCCAAATGAGTAGATGAAAGAAATGTTAAGATGGGAACAAAAATCAATGAAATAAAATATAGAAAAACAATAGAGAAAAATCAGTAAAATAAGGAGTTGTTTCTTCAAAAAGATCAGTAAAATTGACAAACCTCTAGCAAGTTTGACAAAGAAAAAAGAGTGAAGACAAATTTTCAATATCAAGCGTGAACTAGTATATATCATTACAGGTTCTTGCAGACACTAAAAAGATGATAAGAGAATACTAAAAGCAATTCTACACAAATACATCTGCCAACTTCTATGAGATGGGCCAATTCCTTGAAAAACATAACCTATCACCACTCACCCAATGTGAAATAGATAATTTGAATAGCCTTATAACTATTAAGGAAATTTAGTTTATAATTGTAAAACTCCCCAGAAAGCATTTTCACTGAAGGACTCTAACATTTACAAAAGAATTAACACCAGTGCTACACAATCTCTTCCAGAAAACAGAAAGGGAGAAAACATTTCCCAATTCGTTTTATTAAGATAGTATTACCCTGATATGAAACCAGATAATGGTATTTGGTTTCGTATCAGATGAAGATGAAGATGAAGATGACAGACAAATAAAGAAGATGGCAGACTAATATCCCTCATGAATATGGGAGAAAAAATCCTGAATAAAATATTAGCAAATAGGGCTTCCCTGGTGGCGCAGTGGTTGAGAGTCCGCCTGCCGATGCAGGGGACACAGGTTCGTGCCCCGGTCCGGGAAGATCCCACGTGCCGCGGAGCGGCTGGGCCCGTGAGCCATGGCCGCTGAGCCTGCGCATCCGGAGCCTGTACTCCGCAGCGGGAGAGACCACAACAGTGAGAGGCCCGCGGACCACCAAAAAAAAAAAAAAAAAAAAAAAAATATTAGCAAACAAAATTCAGTAGCATGAATTTTATAGGTAGAATTATACACTATGACTAAACAGGGTTTCCTTTAGGGATGCAAGGTTGGTTTGATATATGGAAATCAATCAATGTTATCACCATATTAACAAACCAAAGAAGAAAAACCACACATTCATATCAATCAATACCAGAAAAAAAGAATTTGACAAAATCAAAACCCATTTATGACACAAGGACAAAAAAACTCTCAGAAACCTTGGAATAGAATTCTGCCTCAACTTGATAAGGAGAATCTACAAAAACCCTATAGGTTATATTATACTTATTGGTGAAAGAGTGAATGTTTTCCCCTAAGAGCTGGAACAAGGCATTTCTAGTCAGTGCAGTAAAGGAATAAAAGGAAACAAAACTGTTTCTAATTGCAGATGACATGATTGTCTATGTAGGAGTTCAGCAAGGTTGCAGGACACAAAGCATAAAAATACACTTATAAAAGCAATTGCACTGGACTTCCTTGGTGGCGCAGTGGTTAAGAATCTGCCTACTAATGCAGGGGACATGGGTTTGAGCCCTGGACCGGGAAGATCCCACATGCCACAGAGCAACTAAGCTTGTGTGCCACAACTACTGAGCCTGTGCTCTAGAGCCTGTGAGCCACTACTGAGCCCGCGTGTCACAACTGCCAAAGCCTGCACACCTAGAGCCGGTGTTTCTCAACAAGAGAAGCCACCACAATGAGAAGCCTGTGCACTGCAACAAAGAATAGCTCCTGCTCGCCGCAACTAGAGAAAGCCCGCACGCAGCAACGAAGACCCAACACAGCAAAAAAAAAAAAAAAAAAAAAAAAAAAAAAAAGCAATTGCATTTTTATACACTATCAGTGAACACATGAACAACAAAATTAAAAATACAATATCATTTACAGTTGAGCCCTCTTTGTAAATTAAGTTCAGACATTTAGAGTCATGTCTGATGGACTACATGTGGGCGTGAGAGGAGGGGTGAGTGGAGACACCCAGTGGAAACCAGACAGCAGGCAAGAATATCTGCGCTTGTGAGAGAAAAGAGAAACACTACAAATGAGAAAAAATTCAGATGGTAGAGGGCAGAATCAGCGGCAGAAACTTGAGTGGAAGGTTATGTACCACAGCACAGCTCTGGCCTGCATGTGAACCTATCCTACATACCTAAAGCTTGGGAGCACCCATCCATCTCTGGGAAGGGAGGACAGAAAGAAGTGTAAACACTAGGAGTCGAAACAACATTTCTGCGGGAACCCTCAGAAAGGGTGGACCAGAAGAGGAGAAAGGCCATTTCCTCCTTGCCTGGGAGAGAGGTGGTGAGGGGAGGTGATGAAGCCCTATTACTGGGCCAATCAGCATCACGGTGGATCCCTAAGTTCAGCGTTAGAGTAACAAGCATCATAGGTGGGCAGTGATGGAGCAGCCACTGGTGGAGGCTAAGACAGAATACACACCCAAATGGTATGGTCAGCCAAGGGCAGACACCACAGGGGATGGGAAGCAGCACTAAGAAGGATGGTCCAAAGATTGCTGAGGTGGAGGGACCGCAGAGGGGCAGGCAGCAGCGGGGCAAGCTGTGGTGAGTGTTATATCTGGCATCTCACCTATTTAGGACTCTAAGAGAAAGACACAAAAAAGGCAAAGGGCCAAGGGGTGCTCTTGGACACTGGACTTGGGGCCAAAGAGCATCATGTTTTTATCCTTGCAACCTTCAGCAAAACGGGCCAGGAGTGGGCTTTGCGGATATGCCCACGCTTTCCAAATTGTTTTCCTTTTTCTTCTCTGACCTTGAAATTTTGCTATTAGTATCATTAATGTGCAGAAAGAACTCCTGCTACACTAGGATTCGCCTTTCTATGAAAAAAAATACAAAATGGTATATTTTAATAAAGTCCCAAGCTGACCATTGCCAGGGATGTCATTTACCATGGCACTCAGCTGGAACTTAGATAAATAATAATAATTTTTTAAGTTTGTAAATCATATTGAACTTGGCTTAATAGGCCCTCTCTCCAAACCTCTGAAAGGATGGCCCATAGAAAACTAATTAGTTTATACAGACTGTCAAGGTTCATGGAGGACAGCTGGCCTCTGATGCCTCATCTGTGATTACAGGCAGCTACAAGATCATAAAATCGAGCTCTGAACTCACGTCAAGGTATTCAGTGATCTCATGCTAGACGCTGTGCCAAAGCAGAAAAACTGAACTATAAATGCCTGCCTGTACTCCTGTTGGAATCTCACAACAGGCGAAGACATTTAGGACTTGCATTTATAGGCCCCTAATTCCTATTAAAGTAAAACCACTGACCTTACAAATCCATGTTCGTAATTAATATTTGTGATGGGGTCCGATTCCAGGCCTATTCAATATGGCTACTGTCGTAAGCTGCAGAGATAGCTTCTAGAGAAGGGATTTGAATCAGTATTAACTTGTCTAAGCTTGGCTATTCAACGGTCCAATTATGGACAGCTGCAGCTGGTTTTCAATTATCACTGGTTTCACCATGATGATCACCGGTTACGGCTTTTTAAGAGGATTTCTTCAGTGTTTTCAAATTCCCAGTGCCTTCTTCTCTATGCTGTTTCCCTTATTCTAACTTTCTTGGGCTCTTTTCTCTCCTGTAGCTCAAACAATGCCTCATGCCCTCAATATAGGAAACCACATTAACAGGTGGTTTTTATTTGGCCTCTGGTTTTCAGAGACAGAGACATAGTAGTCATCTCAGGGCAGAGTGGAGATACAAGTACAGAGATCA
>NW_006771578.1:4795115-4825202 GCF_000442215.2 Lipotes vexillifer
AGGAAACCAGGACCACTCAGGAACTGAGGCCACAGTTCCCATCAGGGCCCACTTAAGACTCTGTTCCCTCTGGTCACATCTGTTTCTCCCTGGGAACAGCTGCCTCCTCTCAGTCTGCTGACCAAGCCCTTATACTGTGATTTGCATGTGTCACAGAAGTTTTATCTGCAACCCTCACCCTCCAGTGCGGCCCCTCAGTACTCAGACAGGAAGCCAACTGGTCTACGTGGTCTTTTCTACCCAGGTAGCAGGTCACAGGCTGGAGCTAGCCAAGTCATCAGCCACCTAGAGTCAGATGTCCACCCCAGGTCCAATCACAGTCAGGCAAGGGGGCTGGGTCATGTGACCTGGAATCTGGCCACCAGGGGCAGTGAGTGTGAAAGTACCAGAAACATGCAGGCATCACACTTGTCAATAAGGCCATAGATTAGGAGTCCTTTATGCTCGGATGTCTTTGAGCTTGGAGCTGGAAGGGTGCCTGTGCCTTTTGAATTGTTTCTCCAGCAAAAGCAAAGGCTTTGTTTTTGTTTTGTATGTTTCCCGATTTGTTATATAAGGAGTTCTGGACTTTGGACTTCAGTTGGGCCCATTGTCTTTGGCTGAGCTGGACAGAGTCAGGGACACTGACATAGAGATGCATGAAGCTAAGAGTGTCCTCAGGGACTGAGGCCAGGGACTTGACCTCAGGGGCACTGTGCCCACTCCCACTGAGTCCACCAGGCATGGGATGAAGCAGAACCAAATGATGGCAAAACAGAACAGTGGTTAACAGGGAGCAGTAGAAAACAGTGCACTGGGGAGTCCTCCTGCAGAACAGAATCACCCTCGAAATTGGGACAACTGGCAACATTTTTCTGGCAGGAATATCAGGACTGCTACAGGCAAGTCCAGTGATTGCTGTGTGGCTCCCATTTTCCTCCCTTTTGAATCAGAATTTTTTGTGTTTTTCCTTTCCCTGGAGGGTGTGTAGAGGAAGATAAATTATCTTTTTAGTTCACAGTTCTCTGGATCAAGAGGAGCTGCATCCAGACCTGAGGAGGATCACAAAATCTTGGCTTCAAGCTAGATGCCATGACTGGATACCACTTTTGGGAGTCCCAGGATGCAGTGAGCATATTTTTCCTGAAGAGGGATGTGAATAATTGTGGCCTAAGAGTAGTGACAGAATGACTGCACCGATGACCCTAACTTGTCACCTCTCTGTGCCATTTGGTACTTTGCTCCCACTCTGGGCTTGGCCATGTGACTTGTTTACCTAATGGGACAGTAACAAATTGTCCCAAGTAGCGGCTTGCAAAAGTCCTTGCACATTTCTGTGCTTTTAAGCTTCTCTGCAATCAGCGCAGGAATATATATGCTCTGGCTAGCCTGCTGACACGCCTAAGATTACATGCAGGAGAACAGTGTCATCCCAGGCAAGGCCACTCTAGAGCAGCCAGCCTACAGCCTGCCCACCAGCTGTCTGCAGACACCTGAATGAGCCCAGCTGGTATCAGCTGAGTCTGACTCAGATTAGCACAACTGCCCAATCAATAGGTAAACTCATGAGAAAGAATGAATGGCTCTTGTTCAATGATCCTAAGTTTTGCAGTGGTTGTTGGACAGCAACACTTAACTGAGATGTCAACTTTACCATTTGGAATGACAACTTCTTTACTACTATGTTCTGAGCAAATTATACAATCTGACTTAACTTCAGTCTCTCCTTCTATAAAATAGGGTTAATGAGAATGCCTATTTCAGAGGATTGTTGTAAAAAGTAAATGATGTAGTGTGTGTAAAATACCTACTACAGTGTCTGATATGTAGTATGGGCTCAATAAATGTTAGTTAATTTTCAGT
Organism: Lipotes vexillifer; assembly: GCF_000442215.2. NCBI lineage: Eukaryota > Metazoa > Chordata > Mammalia > Artiodactyla > Lipotidae > Lipotes > Lipotes vexillifer. The sequence continues at coordinate 4,796,958 of NW_006771578.1, forward strand.
GCAGTGTGCAAGTTGTTTCCTGTACAAGGATGTATGATCAAGGGGACAACTTAGGGGTTAAAATCCACCTCTTGCTCCACTTACCAAGTAACGTGCTCTGGTGCAGGACAGTGTCTGTCTGAAAGAAGGGGCAGCTGTTTCTAATTGGCACTGTTACCATATGGGCTGGCAACAGTCCTGCTATTATTATTAATTTTATTGTTCACCTCTCATCTTGTTTTAGTATACTGTCATTTACTCAGAATCCCAGGAGACTTGAAATTCCTACATTCAAGGGCGTCTCTCAAGCTCTCTCTCAGGGCCAGCACTCAAGTTTTCCACATCCCTCCTGCTGGGGTAATTAACTTGCTCCAGTTTATCAGGACCTTCTCAGTTTTGGCAGTGAAAGTCCCACAACCTAGGAATCTCTCAGTCCCAGGCAAACCTCCCTCCTTGAATGTCCCTTACTTTTCATCCTTATTGATGGAGAACAGCCCACAGTATCCACTGGTTCTCCCTTAAGCATTAGTTTTACCTGGAGCATGACTTCACCTTCACTAGAGTCTTCTCATCGAGAAGGTCAGGGTCACTGGTGGATAGCTTCCTACCTCCAGTCAGCCCCTGTTGTGGGGATTTACCTGGGACCCTCTCCCTCCTCTTCCTCCTTGACTGACCACCCCTTGCTCCCAAGCTCCTTCCCCTGCACTCTGGCTCTAGTCCCTCCTCCAGCCATCCCTTGTGACCATGTGTGACCACACTCCCAGGGTCTCCAGCTGCTGCCAAAGAACCCAGTCCAACCAGGCTCCTGTGGAGAGGTCTGCGATACCAGGATTAAGCATAGAATGTGATGGAGAAGTGAGCAGTAGAATCTTTATGATGAGATGGGCCATCCAAAACTTACCAAGGCTGCAATGCCACATGGCCTGAGAGAAGTTAAAACCAAGAACAACAAAAGGCCATGTGGCAGGGAATACACAGACAGACAGTTTCAGCAACACTGAGAGCCACTTTCGGGTGGACCAAGAAAGAGGATAATTAACAAGAAGAAAAAAGTGGAAGGATTTGTTATAGCCAAGAGAAAAAATTCAGGGCAAAGACCCCAAACTCATGGGCAGCAGAGAACCAGGGAAGCTCCTTATTCTCCCTTTGGCAGAGCAGCTCCACCCTAGAAAGTGCGGCGGCAGGAGTGCTGTGTTCTCTTCTCAGTGGGGTTAGGGCTTTGTGCTCCAAGCTCCCGGTGCCCAAGGATGACTTGATGGCTCCTGTCTACCCCCACTGGAGCTGAGATCTGCCTCCTGAGCTGCTCGGCTCTCAGCAGACAGGAGGGAGATATAAAATGTGTGAAAGGGGAAAATTGGAGTGGATGCAGTGCCCGTGAAGGGATAACCAAGAAAGGACCCCCATTATGCCCCCAACCCCACACCCATCACTGTCAAGGCTGGCAGCTGCCAAGCTGGCAGAAGAAAGAGAACCAAGGAATAGAGATGATCAACACTTCAATTCCAGAGTGATGGATACATCAGGCCTGCCTTTCTCCCAGCCTGCCTCTCAAGCCCCTCCAGCACCAGCAGAATCAGGACCATAGGTGCGGTCCAATAAGCCTTGCTGCTTCTGGGGACTACATACGGACCTTTTCACTGTCACCCCTCTCCCCGTCCCCGCAGTGATCAAAATCATCAACTTGACCAGACCTTCTGCCTTATTTACTGGTTGTTGTGCCTGCAGCCCTCAATTTTTTTCAACTTTAAAATAACTTCTGTATCGTTCTCAAATCACATCTTGCCTACAGCTGGAAACGCTTAGATCACAGTTACTGTAGTGAGGGGGAGACATTGCCATAGGGATGGAGGCCTGAAGCCTGCAGAGATGGGGACAGGGGACTCCGCCATAGGCTGCAGACAGGGGTGGGAGTCCCCTCCAGTCCTTACTTCCCAGTCTAATCTGAACCCCACCATCTGCTCGAAAATTGGGCAATCACAGATCATATCAGCAGAAACATTTGACAACACAATCTCAACCTGTCACTGAAAATAGGACACATCTGTTTATTTTATTTTTTACTTACTGTCTATGAACTAAACCATAAACATAAAATCCTGACTCCTATGTTTATATAAGAAAGGTATTTTAAGCAAAGTTGCCCGTGGCAGTGTAATTTTTTTTAAATGGGAAAATCTTGTAAACAACTCAAATATACAAAACATAGTAGCATGATTAAGTAAACTATGATACAATTATATGATATATAACTATGCCTACATTTAAGTAGTATTTTTTAATCTGTTTCAATCTGCTTGGAAAATGTTCTGTGCAAAGAAAAAAAAAAAAAGACTGAGCCATACATACTATGATCCAAATTAATAAGACCTATGTATCTAGATATGAATAGAAACAGTCTGGCAGGGTTTTAGGAGTGCGGGTACACTGTTTTATTCGTTTTAGTAATTTTCACATGTCTTTGAATGAACAGACGCTGGTTCCTGTTTATGCTAGATTCCCGCTGTGTGTGTGAGTCCTGTGGCTACTCCCCCAAGGCAGTAGAGCCCGCACTGTAGATTCCAGAGCTAAGTCTAAACCTGACTCTCTGCAGGCCCTGCTATGCACTGACCTCTGGCTGAGGCCAAGTGAATGCTCAGAGAGCAGGGTGGGACACCACCCTCTGGCCCTCAGGAATGACCTCCGCGGCAACCAACTTGGAACGCAAAGGCGCATCCGTGGTGAGGCTGACACAGACGGCCCCTCTGCTGCCAGGACCACAGCTCAGAGAGCCGTGGGGCAGGACACACTGAAGATGGCTCTGTCCAGTGCCAGTGATCCCGAGGTTGCTGGATGGGGCAGTGAGGCCTGGATGTGACCGTTTCCTGGTACCCACGTGGCACTCAGCCAAAGACCTCTTTTATGGGTTTTTTAACACTGCCGTAAATTAACCTAAATACTTATTTACTTACATTTTTCTTTAAATTTTCTTTAAATTTCTTTAAATTTTTCTTTAAGTTTTAAAAACTTCATTGAATTTATTTAAAAAGAAAACTGAAAAGCCAGCAATATGTGCCTCAAATAGAGCGTAATCTAAATAAAATACAACAGAATGTTATTAAAATTCTAGCACAATGCTGTTGCCTACGGAGTGCTATTGGGGTAGCGCTTGCTCTATCTTTGTCAAAAAGAGAGATTAGCCAAGCGTTTGAGAGGTACTGAAGACATCTTGAGCCTCCCAAATTGCACCTCTCTCCTTGACATAATCAGAAAGATTAAAAAAAAAAGTTAAAAGGGAATGGATTAGCATGGGATTCAACCTTCTTTACCACTATGTCTGGGTACCATGGAAATCATCTACTGCCAGTGACATATGCCTCAAACACCGGACAATCGGCAGAGGGGAAAGAAGGCAGGACTTGGAGTCTGAGGGTCGGGAACTGAGTGGCAGGGCTGGTCTGTCCTTAGCTTGGTAACCTGGAGCACTTACTTAATTTCTCTAAGTCCCAAAGTCCTTACTTGCAAAACTGAATCATAATAGCTGACCTACTTTTTCCACAGGGTTGGTGTGAGGCTTGGATGTAATTTTGTGTGTGCAGGAGCTGGCACACACACATGTGTGTGTGTGTGCGTGTGTGTTTATAATAAAAGGGCACATGGTCTGTGGCAATCTAAAAGTATATCTTGCAACGAATAGGTTACTCCACAGGGATAAACGATAGGTAGAATGTAAGGGGACGTTCATTTTCAACTAACATTTACAGGGTTCTGCACAATTCACAAACGACTTTCCCCTGCATTAGTTAACTGGTTGTCCCCAGACTGCCACATAACCAAACAATACAGGCAACGTAGCTTGGTGGTGCAAGTGGGTGACGGCATCAAGCCTTAAGAACAAACTCCAAGCTTACTTTTCTTCTTTCCTTAACATCATCATCACAGATTTTAATCACACCATTGTAATCAACCTAAAATGAATAAAACACGGCTATTGATGATAATGAGAATTATTATTACTCTGACTACTCTCATTACTACGCTTGCTAGGATTATCAGAGCTATGATACACTGGACATCTCCTGGCTGCCAGCGCTCTTGGTACTTTCCATTAGTATCTCATTTAATCCATGTATTAACCCAGGAATAGGTACTGTGTTTACCTCCAATTTAAATATAAGGAAACTGCCCCTCAGAGGAGTTCAGTACCTTATCTAAGACCATATAGCTGGTCAAAGGCAGAGGCTAACTGTGAAACCATGTGTGTCTGCTCAGAGCCTGGGACTGTTCACAACCAGGATTCCATTTTCGCTATAAGACACCATTGCTGTACAAAGCCCCAGGGAGGATCTCTGCCATTGGGCAGCTTTGGGGCCCAAAGCACAAACAAGGGCCCTGGGTGAGTCCAAAGACAAGGAGGCAGATAGATGGGCAGGTGCTGCACAGAACAAGGAGGACCCATGGAGATAACCATGGAGGAAGAAGCACCTTCTGCTACAACCGGTTAATCAAACCAGGCCAAATCATGTCCCAGGCAATTTTCTGGGCAGCCTTCAGAGAGTCACCCAGGCTGGGAAGCCAGTCAGTTGTGCCTGATCATTCTCTGTGGCCCTGTGCTCCCCAAAGATAAGTCCAGACTGGCCCAGTGTAGACAAATGAGCAGTTCTATTACTTCTGAAAGGCAATCTAATTCCCTTCAAATTTAAAAGTTTCCACGGTTTCCTAACAGGCCTCAGTGGGGCTCATGTAGAAATTAATAAGTTCACAGTGTGCCCAGCTTGCTTTCATTACCATTTTCTTTGCCAAGCAGCGGACACACTTTGCATTATGACTCAAGGATTTTTCTGTATGTGATTCTCTAAGATCATGTCCACTGAGCTCAGACACCGGGTTGAGAACTGAGTCAGGTCTCATGGACTTGACTGAGGTCTGAGGGAGGTTTCACTGACTGAGAGAGAGCACCTCTGCTAATCAGCTGGGTCAGGAATCAAACGCAAATATCACAGGGAAAGGGAATTCACAGCAAGGATGAGAGCCCTGGGCTCCAATCCCAGGCCCGCGGCTAGCCTGCTCTGGAATACTGAGCGACTTTCTTGGGCTCCCTGTGAGTCAGTGCAGTGATCTCCTCTATGAAAGGAGAAAAGAGAGGGATCATGAAAAGTAAACTCAAATCTACAAAACTTCGACTATATCTTGAATCTTTGCAACATGCATCCTAGACATTCTTTAAATTTAATCAACACAGCAACTCTGGGAAGCTTATACATTTATTCCACAGATGAAGAGAGTGAGACTACTGTAACTGGTGAATCCATCTTATTGCCATGAAACCACACCATCAGAATGAGCCATACAGGGTCAGGGAATGAGAGATGTGTGTGAATGTGACCGCAAATGCACACAACTTCTCTGGAAAGCATTTTAACAGGTTTCGGAACTTTAAAAGATTTGACCAATTAATTCCAATTCTGAAATCCATCCAAATGATAGAATCAGAAATGTAGACACATATTGTAATAAAAAAGGCCTGAAATAGACAAATTACCAGTCATCTCACAACAGTCTGAATGGCCATCATCAAAAAGTCTACAAATGATAAATGCTGGAGTGGGTGTGGAGAAAAGGGAACCCTTGTGCACTGTTGGTGGGAATGTAAATTGGTACAACCATTATGGAGAACAGTATGGAGGTTCCTCAAAAAATTAAAAAACAAACAACCATAGGATCCAGCAATCTCATTTCTGGGTATATACCCAAAGGAAATGAAATCAGGGTCTTGAAGAGATTATCTGCCTTCCCATGTTCATTGCAGCATTATTCACAATAGCCAAGATATGGAAACTTCCTGTCAGTGGATGAATGAATAAAGGAGATGTATACAGACATTATTCAGCCATGAGAAAGAAGGAAATCCTGCCATTTGTGACAATATGGATGGGCCTTGAGGGCAGCATGCTAAGTGAAATGTCAGACAGAGAATGATAAATACTGTATGATATCACTTATATGTGGACAGTGAAAAAGCTGAACTCATAGAAACAGACAGCAGAATGGTGGTTACCAGGGGTTGTGGTGGAGAAACGTGGAGATGTCAGTCAAAGGGTACAAACTTCAAGTTATGAGTTTGGGAGATCTAATGTTCAGCATGGTGATTAGAGTTAATAATATTATATTATATGGGCTTCCCTGGTTGCACAGTGGTTAAGAGTCCGCCTGCCAATGCAGGGGTCACGGGTCTGTGCCCCCGTCCGGGAGGATCCCACATGCCGCAGAGCGGCTGGGCCCGTGAGTCATGGCTGCTGAGCCTGCGCGTCCGGAGCCTGTGCTCCGCAACGGGAGAGGCCACCGCAGCGAGAGGCCTGCGTACCGCAAAATAAATAATAAATAATTATATTATATTATATTATATTATATACTTGAAAATTGCTAAGAGAGTAGACCTAAAATATTGTCACCACAAAAAGAAGTGGTAATTATGTGAGGAGATGGAGGTGTTAGGTAACACTATGCAGTGGTAATCATTTTGCAACATATAAGTGTATCAAGTCAACACGTTGTATGCCTTAAACTTACACAATGCTATATGTCAATTATAGCTCAATAAAGCTGGGAAAAAATAAAAGAATGGTAAACTATAGAATATTCATTGAGCTGGAAATCATGCAGCCATTTAATGAGATGCAGAAGAGCATTTAATAAAATGGTGTATATTCATTAGTAGGAAAAATAAGTTATAATATTGAATATAAAGTGTATCACTATTTTTGGATTAAAACAGAGTAGCAAAACGACTGGAAAGAAATACACTAAGATGTTAACAGAGACTCTCTCTGGGGGTAAGAAGATTTCACATTTTCTACAATAAGCACTTTGTCATAAGCAGGAGATATATAGTAAATGCTATTTTATATCCCTGAATTTTGTATTTATCCACAAAATTCAATCATGATTTTTATTTAAATGAGTGATATTTTAGGTAGGAAATTTTTCTTAAAAAGTTTTTAAAGAGGGAAAATCTCAAGAGAAACAACACAGAGCAAAAGTGATACGGGTGGAACCATCCCCCCATGAGCTTATAGCTCATCTCACTGGCTAAGCTGAAAATAAAGACCACTGGTATGAGGGTGGAAAAACTGACACACAATACCAGAGCAGTTGATAAGGGGGGGACCAAAAGCTGCAGCTGACTTCAAGAAGTGATGGAGCTGGCAGATATGAATTTTTCAATTTTATGAGAATGATAGGGATCTGAAATAAATCTTCAGTATTTTATTTTTAAGATAAATGTTTTAAGATAAATGTTCTTTGCAGCATGGATGGCTGGTTAGTGTCTGTGTCCTGTCTCAGAGCCAATCATAAATAACACTGAGAAAAATAGCTTTGACCATTCTAAAAAGCACCTTTACTTTTTACCCTTAAGAATTTGGAAGATTATACTTTGATGCATTAAGCTAGATTTTTTTTTTTAAACGCAGCTGCCAATATCAGGCGGAGTGTAGAGATTGTCTTCAGATGGAAATAATGGCTCAGGGCTTCGCTTAGAAGCAAACCTTAGTTTCAAGAGGTGTCAGAACACCTGTGGTCACATCTGATGGTCTGAATACAATTTCAAGTTTAAAAGTATTTGATGGATTTAGAATTGAAGGAAATCCTTTGGTCAATCTTCAGGTGAAATGATTAACTGTCCTTCAGGTCGACAACCAAGGAAGGTAAGTGTTTGTAATCCAAACTTTCAAATAGCAGATTTGCTTGAATTTTTTTTTTCCATTTTAGTCTTTACATTAGAGTTTATAAGTTTACTGTAGAACAGCTTGTTCAATGACCTCAGTTTCCTAGTACACTATTGGATGAGAACAGGGCTACACTGAGGCAGACACAACGAATAATCGGACACATCCCTCACTTTTAACGTGTTAGCCTCACTACCTTACAGTGACTTAAAAGCATCTGTTTACTTCCCATTTAATATGTCATTAGTTTTTTCTCTTATATCTTAAAGAGGGGTCACATACTTGAATGCAAAGATGAACAAAGGACCTGCACATGCTCAGTCTAATGAGGGAAGCCACAACACAACTCTATTTCAGATCTAATTCATCAAGATAAACCAGAATCCTGCAGGTTTTATGCAAACTTTCCCAACTTCTAAATGCTGTCTCTATTTCATTTTTTAAAGCACACAGTGCATGCCCGTCCAAACATTCCCATGACCCAAACATTTTTGTTAGTGTTTGTTTTAAAATCTCATTTCCAGGGGGTTGGTGAGAATTGCTGATTAACCTCAGTATAGTTATGTCCAAGAAGGGGATGAGTTGGAATATTCCCAGGCTGGTAAAGAAGGTCTGGGGAAGACACCTCATCTACTGTGGGATTCACACTGCCAAGTGGCCTTTGGTTGAGCTGGGACCTCTGAGGATGTCTGGAAGATGTATGGAAATGTCCCAACTCTAAACACCATGGAAGTCACAGTTAGGTACCCTTGGTGGTTATCATTCTACATAAAATAAAGATTAAGCCTTCTTCTGAGAGTCTAGAGTATCTCCCCCATGCTCTGCGAGAATGCTTATGGGTTTGTCTTCACATAAGGCTGAATTTCCCCATTTAACTCACCCCCTCACTCCTTACTTTACAATGTTCTGTAATGAAAAACAGGACTTCACAGAGCTTATCTCTTAGAAGTGTGAAAGAGCCATTTTTTTCTGCCCAAGTAGCTCATAATGTAACAGACAAACTGTCAGAAAAACTAGACTTCATCATGGTAAAAACCTCAGCCTGGCACCCATCAATCATAAAGCAATCTTCCAGAAATCTTGAAAACCTTCATTAAATTTCCTGTCTTTCTTCTGACAGTTATAAAATGTTAACAATATCACTCATGATGTAGGCATCTTCAGAAATTCTTTGTCCAACCCCTCCCCGCCCCGCCCCGCCATCACCCGTCCCCTTTTCTTTGCCAAAATCTATGGAAACGTGAGACACAGCCATCTTCTTTCACACACCCCTCCTGGGATCTGGCCCTTGCAGGAGGTTAGAGGAGGAAGCAGTGGTCATCTTGATGACAATGAGAAGGCTCTCTAGCCACAAGCTGCAAGGGCAAAATGGCACTGCCTCCGGATTCCTCCTCTAAAAGCGACACCCGTTTTGAAGCGCAAGGGCACAAGTCTGTCCTACCCTTAGCAAATGACTCCCGATCCTTTTTTCTTTCCTTTTTCTCTTGGCAGTCTACCAAGTTACAAGCCTTCACCTGTTCGTGATATGTGGGTAGTGGGGACAGTGGGTTACACATCTTCTCGTGTCGATGAGAAGATACAGAATTTTCCCTCTTTCTAGGGGGAAGATTCCCCCACAGGCCTTGCTGGCCCAGCTTTTCCAACTCCAGAGGCCACTTCAGCAATATACCATCTCTCAGAAGAAGAAGATATAAGGGTCTTGCATTGCAGGCAACACCAAGGAGAAAAACCATAAGGAGATACAGAATCCACACCAGGAATCAGAGGAAGCACACAACTTTGAAAGCACAAGCTGATCTGTGAGAGCCACACGTGGTGACAAGAGCAATGGAGCCCAAGCCTGGGTTTCGTGGAGGTTTCCCAACTTGTCTCCCAAATGAGCAGAGCCTAACCATGCTAAGCTATCATCTCACCTGCAAAAGGAACCGGTGCATCTTTATCCAGGGCGACAAGTGGTGGGTCCAAAATGACTGTGTCGTTGTTCTCTGTTATGACCCCATGATACGAAGTCTCAATCCATGGCTTGTGCTTGTTCACTGGAAAACAATGGAAACAATAAAACAAAAAGATTGACTTTTAAGATCATTATTTGAATCCATAATAATATTATGAATATTGCCCAAATCCCATTATTTCTATTTCTAGATGCCCAGTATGGATATTTTAAAAAACTAATCAAAAGCTTTAATTCTTAAATGCTACTATCTATTCAGAGATGTTTCAGAGTTAAAATCCATTATCAATCAACAAACTAGCAGATTACAACTGCATGCTGGGATTTCTGACCCCAATCTTATCCAATCCATCATTAGGAGCTGTTACTGAATTTTATATACATGTACATGGATAAGTACCAACAAATGTGTAAATATACGACAAACATTTTAATCTTTTCTGATCCATTAAAGACTGACTCTATCTAAATGGTCTAAATTATATAGCATTTTAAGTTGCTCTTCAATAATTTGATCAGCTGAATGATATACTGTATAATGTACAATTAATACACTTAAAATACATATCAAATATATATTATTAGTTGAGATGTCCCCCCGCAAAAGATGGATTGGAGTCCTAACCTCCAGTACCTTGCAATGTGACTTTATTTGAAGATAGGGTCTTTATAGAGGTAATCAAGTTAAAATGAGGTTATTACGGTGGGTCCTAATCCAAAATGACTGGTGTCCTTATAAAAAGGGGAAATTTGGCCACAGAGACAGACATGCACACAGGGAGAACGCCACGTGAAGAGTGAAGTTGTGCTGTCACAAGCCAAGGAACTACAAAAATCTACAAGAGAGACCTTCAGAGCAAACATGGTCCTGCTGATAATTTGATTTCAGACTTTTGGCCTCCAGAACTGTGAGACAATAAATTCCTGCTGTTCTAAGCCACTCAGTTTGTGGTACTTAGTTATGCCAGCCCCAGGAAACCAATGCTGTGGTCTAAAGTCAACCAGCACTAAGACTTGTACCAGGATTGGTGTAATAGTCCTATGTGAAAATCTTATCTGGTGAATATCCTATTTCTGCTAATTCCAGCCCCTTGATTTGTCTCTGGTCCAGCTCTCCTATGTGAATAGCTGCAATGGCCTCTTGACTTGTCTTCCAGTAAGAAGTCTTGTCCCATTCCAATCCATCCTCCACAATGACATTAAGAGTGATCTTTCTAAAGTATTAATTCTAATTCTTCAACTGGGAGCTCCTTGGTTTGTCCTTTTATTCCCCCACAGGAATCTGGGTGCAGAGTATCTGCTTTAGAACTGAAATGACAGATTACAGGGAGCCCTAGAATAATCAAAGCTGTCCCAATGCTAATCCTCACAACCTGCTTCACAGCTTAAGAGATGTTGTCACATATGTAATGCTCCCCCCAGCAACCTGAGAGGTAGGTGTGATCATTATGAAAATGACAAAGAAACTACTTTCACAAGGTGTGACTTTCCCAAGATGGCCACAGGGTTAATAACTAACAATGGCGAAAACCCAAAACTCTTTCCTACATCATGATATCCAAAAAGTGCCCCCCCACACTCATATCATAATATACGTAATACACATTACACTATATAACCCACATTATAATATATATTATACACACAATACATATTGTTTCAATAGCCATGACAAAGCAAAAGCTTATACATAGATTTGAGAACAGATCTGTGGCAGTGGCTCTGTCCCCTTCCCACTCCATCATGCTTTAAAAGGTCAGTTAACAGCTGTTCCAGGATTGGTGGTAGGCTCAACCTGGGACCACTGTTTTGCCCTTTGTCACCCATTCCACAGCAACCGTGAACTAACCGAGGGGCAGTTTAGTGGGGCATGGACATATGTGTTGCTATTCTCAGTTGTTGGCCTCTGAGACCTATTTCTGATGATTGAATCATGCCCAGGGTAGAGAGCCCCTTGCCTAGAGCAGGTCTTAATGGGGCAGCAGGCTCACCTATGCTCACTTGTTGGCATTCAAACCAGTGCTTCATTATGGACCTTGGAAGAATTACAGCCACTCTGGGTTGTCCCCACACTCATTTGCTCTTTTATTAGCCATCAACACAAATGCAATGTAAATAATTTGCAACTGTTGGGAAAAATAATTAACCTTTTTTTCCTTTAATTAAACCTAGGGGCCTATTCATTAGAAATGTGTACAGAAGATATACCAGGAGCTTACCCAGTGTTGCAGATTCACGCACCACTTGGCTCACTGGCAGACAACAGAATCTAGAGTCAAGGTTGTTGGGCTGTGGCCCTGGTTTAGCCACTTCAGGGCTGATTCAGTGCAAGTCAGTTGGCCATGCAGCATCTCAACTCCCTCAGCTGTAAAATGGGGAAGATGACACTGCCCACAGGGTTGTCATGTCATTCAGATGTCCTCAGCTGGCCACATAGCCCCTGCTCTTTCATTACCCCCCTGCTCTCTGGGCAGTGAAAGTGTCACAGGAAAGGTGCTCTGCAGACCCTGAAGTTAAGAAGTCGAGATTTCTGCATCATTAGTGGGGATTCTCCTCTCTATCACTACTATAGTTAGTTGAGTACCTACCACATATTAGGCATTTTACATTCATTCATTAATCCTCACAACAACCCCTCTAGATGAGACTTTGTATCTCATTGTGCAGGTGAGGAACTGAGTCTCAGAGGGGTTTAAATATTCCCTTTTTGGAAAATAAAAAAGGTTCATATTCCTAAAATTTCTTCATTTCTCTCTCACTTTCTAACTTCCTTCAGATCTATCTCAACTTTGCTTTGTCAAGGTTGATAAACATCTGCACTTTGATGAGTAACCCCAATGAAATCTTCTTTGCTTTGTGTATAGATCAAATCCTCAGGTTTGCAAACCAATAACTTAAATTTACATTATTTTGACTATGAGGATACCATTCATGGCTGAGCCAATTATCGTGCAAGGATTACTTCCTAGTGGTCCAACCATCATCCCAAGAACACTATTCCTTGTATAGAGACCAGCTGGATTCTTGATTCATTCATTCCATCAAATGGCTGAATCATCCTCCATTTTAACCTGCATGATATTTGGAACCAGCCTCCTTCATTTATTTTTCCTAACTTTTATTTTATATTGGAGTATAGTTGATTAACAGTGTTGTGTTAGTTTTAGGTGTACAGCAAAGTGATTTAGTTATACACATACCTGTATCCATTCTTTTTCAAATTCTTTTCCCATTTAGGTTGTGTCATAGTAATACTGAGCAGAGTTCCAGTAGGTCCTGGTTGGTTATCCATTTTAAATATAGCACTGTGTGTACTTGTCAATCCCAAACTCCCTCACTATCTCTCCCCCACCCCTCACCCTTCTGCCCTGGTGACCACAAGTTTGTTCTCTAAGTCTGTTTCTGTTTTGTTAATAAGTTCATTTCTATCATTTTTTTTTTTTAGATTCCGCATATAAGCAATATCACATTGTTTATTTTTTGTTTTCTGAACTTAATGATTGTCTTTTTATTTCTGATGAGTAATGAAACACAGAGTTACTTCCCCACATGCCTACAATATTACAGCTTTTTAATCTTTCCATCTATTACTCATTCCTCATTTGTAAAACAGAGACACTTTCTTCATAGGAATATTGTAAAAACTGCATATGATCATTTAGGCAAATCTAGTACTCCTGACACGACTAAGCATTCAAATACTCTGAAGTCCCCCTAGCTCATCTCATGCTTCTGAATGGTTGAAGTTTAACCTTACATTCTCAGAGGCATTTAGCCCAGCTTCATTCATTCAACAAACACCTATGGAGTACTTAAAATGTGCAAAGACAGTCTAAACATCGGCAGTAAAATGGGGGACAACGTCCCTGAGAAAAGCATTTGACAACATTCATTCATAATTAAATCTATCAACAAACGAGGAATAGAAGGAAACTTCTTCACTCAGATAAAGAGCTTTTATAAAAATCTATAGCTGGGCTTCCCTGGTGGCGCAGTGGTTGAGAGTCCGCCTGCCGATGCAGGGGACGCGGGTTCGTGCCCCTGTCCGGGAAGATCCCACATGCCGCAGAGCAGCTGGGCCCGTGAGCCATGGCCGCTGAGCCTGCGCGTCCGGAGCCTGTGCTCCACAACGGGAGAGGCCACAACAGTGAGAGGCCCACGTACCACCAAAAAAAAAAAAAAAAAAAAAAAAAAAAAAAATCTATAGCTAACATCATACTTAATGATTGAAGAGTGAATTTTTCCTACTCAAGTTGGAAATGAAAAAGTAAAACTGTCTTTATTTTCAGAGAACATGATCATCAATGAAGCAAAATCTACAGAATCTACAAAAGTACTACTAGAGCTAATAAATGAGTTTAGGAAAGTCACAGGATAGAAAGTCAATCTATAAAAATCAATTGTATTTCGATGTATTAGAAATAAACAATTGGAAATGTAAATTTAAAGATATTAATATAATAGCATCAAAAAACGAAACATTTAGGAATAACTTTCACAAAATACGTGCAAGATCTGTAAATTCTCTAAGATATCGCTGAGAGAATTTAATGAAGACCTGGAGAGGTCTTAGTGGAGAGATAGACAGTGTTCATGATTTGGTAGACTCAATATAGTTAAGATGTAAAATTTCCCCTAACTGATCTATAAGTGTCAATGCAAAGTCAAAATAATAGCAGAATTTTTTAAATGGTTAAGCTAATTCTAAAATTTATATGAAAATGAAAAAGACCTGATACAGCCAAAACAAATTTGAAAAAGAAGAGCAAAGTTGGAGGACTTACACTACTTGATTTTAAGACTTATTATAAAGCTACTGTAATCAAGACAGTGTGATACTAACATAAAGATAGACATAGAGGTCAATAGAAAGAATGAAGGGTACAGAAATAGACACACATACATATGGTCAATTTCCGACAAAGGTTCCAAGATAATTCAGTGGGGGAGAAGATAGTCCTTTGATTAAATGTTACTTTGGAACTTCAGTCCTACTGCTCATCATACACAAAAATTGTCTCTAAATAGATCATGATCTTAAATGTAGCAGTTAAAATTACAAAACCTTAAAAAGAAAGCATAGGAAAAAACCCCTGAGTGTCCTTGGTTTAGGTGAAGATTTATTAGAAGGGACAAAAACAAGCATGAATCATAAGAGATAAAATTGATTCATCAAACTTTATAAAAATTATAAATTTCTATTCTTGGAAAACAATTTTAAGAAAATATTTTAAAGTTACAGACTATGAGAAAATATTAAATAAGCATATCTCATAAAAGACTTGAATCCAAAATTTATAAAGAGCTCTTACAACACAAAAATAAGACAAATAATCTTTTTTTTAAAAAAAAAAGGCAAAAATTTGAACACACTTGTCACCAGAGTAACTGTATGAACAGCAAATAAGAACAAGAAAAGATGTTCAACATTAATAGTTATCAAAAATGTGTAAATTAAAGCCACTATGGGATATCACCATGTCACTACTAGAGTGGTTAAAATAAGACTGACAATACCAAGTTCTGATGAAGATGTGAAGCAACTGAAATTCATCCATTGCTGGTAAGAACGTAAAATAATAGAGTCACTTCGGAAACAGTTTAGCAATTTCTTATAAAATGGCTCAGCAATTCCATTCCTAGGATTTATCCCAGAGAAATGAAAACATAAACTACACAAAAACCCTTGTAGGTAAATGTTCATAGACTCTTTATTCAGGATAGTGCCAGAGCGGAAACTAAAATGGCCATCAACTAGTGGATGGATAAACAAATTGCAGTATATCCATATAATGGACACCTACTCCGCACTGAAAAGAAACCAACTGATTCATACAACAAAATGGATGAATCTCCGAAGTATTTCCCTGGTGAAATGAAAGAAGTCAGACACAGAAGACTACATGCTGTTTGATGCCATTCATATAACATTCTAGAAAACTCCAAAGTATAAGGATAGATAACACATCAGTAATTGCTAGAGTCTGCTTGCAAAGGGGCACAAGGGAACTTTCTGGGTTGAAGGAACTGTTCTGTATCTTGACTGTGGTGATAGTTACACCTCTATGTGTCTCTGTTGAAACTTATCAATTTGCACATTTAAAAAGAGTGAATTGTACTGTGCGTAAATTATACTTCAATAAATATGGGACAAAAACAAAGTCCTTATCCTCAAGAGACTCTCAGACTAGAAAGGGATCCACGATACCAGTATAGCAAGAGGTAGGTAAGAAGAGGAAAAGCAGACTGCTATGGAAAAAGAGAGGAGAGGTACTCACCCCACCATGGTAATCCAGAATTACCTCCTGGAGAAAGTAGATTCTAAGTCCTGAGCAGTAAGAATTAAGCAGGGATACAAGATATGGAGGGTCCCAGGCAGAGGAACATTGCATGGGCAAGGGCCTGATGGTAAAAGCACCCTGCTACACCATGGGGGGAATGTGAATAGTTATATTTGGTTGGAGACCATAGTTTGAGGGGCAAGGCCAGCCAAGAGGCTGGACTGATGGATATCATCTACATCACCCAGGGCTTATTGGCTTGCACAGAATCATCCAGGAACCATTTCCAAACTCTGGCTTCAAGAGACACTGGAGAACCATCTCCTTTCCAGAAAGAAGCAATAGGTATTGATGCCGGTGGCTCAGCTGTGGTTTCCTATTTAATCTCTTCCCTTCCCTAACAAACGTTTTGCCTTTTTGTTCCAATAGACTGAGGCCAGTCAGCACACGCTTTGCTCCATTTGGTTGTAACTTCAGAACTGACTTTTCATTGGTTCTTCACGAGATAATGTCCCTGTACGCTATACAACCCCTCTTGAGGCTGAACTCTGTCACATCATGCCCCCTTAGGAACTGCTTCTTGCCTCTGTCTTGTCTTCTTTCCATGATGTTTCAGCATCTGGAAAATGCCTGTGTCTTTGCACTCATGTAGAGGAAATGCCAGTGTGGTATTTCTGCTCCATTTATATAGAGAAACTAGGTCTTGCCCCTCAGTGCGCCTTTAACTAGAACACAGATGCATCCGCAGAACACGCCCTGGCTCTCGTCTCTCTGCTTCCACTTAATGCACCACTGAAAAACTGCATTAACACTCAATCCAAGCAGCAGGGCCAAGGGGGCTGATGATTCACCCTTTGAGTCTTTCTACCTACATCCTTCAGTTGACCCTCTGGCCATTGCTAGCTCCTCAATCCTCAGAATTCTCCCTGGGTAAAAGTGAATTGCGAGTAAAAACATACCAGACTGATTGCAAAATGCTCCAGTGAGGTCAACTACATCCTAGGAAACAGGCCACTCTAGTGACTGTCAGGCTGTTCTTTTGCCTGCCATGCCCAGTTTCCCCTTCTGACTCCATCCCCTGGTAGAATTGCCTAGACCAGGGGGCATCCGTGGGTGGAGTAGGCTGGGCCAATTGGTTGGATCTTTAAACTTTCATTTAAGAGGCCGAGAAACTATAATGTATTTGGCGATGGGCACTTGAGGTGAAAATTCATAAGGAGCTGGGGCTGGCGCTCATGCAGTGATCACCCAATCCGACATTTAGACGGAGATGGAAAGCTATTAAAATCCAAGAAAGCTAATCGGTCAGGAGACAGAGGATTTGGGAGCCGACATACAGAGAGAAGAGAAGCACCCCAAGCAGCTGCAGAAGATATAGAGGCTGTGGCCCCCCGTCCTGTTCTCCAGTCCTGGCCCCGCTCACCCTTCACTGACTTGCCAGCCTGCCGTGGCTTGTCTGAGGCTCCCAAGTGAAGCCTTTCAATAATTCTTCCCCCAACCATCATTTTTTAAATTTGTACTAGTTTGAGTGGGTGTCTGTTCTTGCAATAAAATGACTCCTAACTATAATAATTGTCATAGCATTTCAAAAAGTATTTTTATTCCTTGCTTCGGAGTGAGGGTGGGATGGGATCTGTGTCTAGGTGGAGGTAAGCCTGCCTAAGGGCAAATCTGGTCCTGACTTCCCTGCCTAGGATCCATCAGAAGCTCTCCTGCTCTCCAACCACAAGATCAGGGAAGCCACCCAAAGACCCCCGCTCCCTCCGTCACCCATGCCTTTGCCCTCACTGTGCTGTCTACCCCTCTCCTCACACTCCTTTCTCCTGGCTCCTGCCTGTTCCTTCTGCCAGATGCAGCTCCAGCCCCCCCTCCTCCAGTGGTCCTCCTCTGTACACCTTGCCACCCTGCATTGCCTGCTATTAGGCTATAGGTCTGCCACATTGCCATTAACTGCTTCCTTGCCCCTCCTTCCCCCTCTTCAAGGAGAGGAAGAATCCTAGTCACAATGATGTCCACAGGTCCTGACACAGTGCCTGGAACCTTGATAAATGAGGTGAGCACACCTTTGCCTTCCCAGCACCTCCTGAAGCAATTAGCAGCCCTTTGGTTCCAATGAGCAGGTATTGCGACGTCACCCAAATAGAAAGAGGGTGTGTCTCGCAAAACACAGGGTGACATTTGCCATCACTTAATTAGAGGCACTATATATCTCTTGCTAGAGGTACCAATTAGAGAGTTTTAAATGCAAATCCCATGTGTGTGACTCACATATGCAAAGATTCACAGAGGATGAGGGTTACATTAGACTGTGTTAATTGGGTTGAAAAAGCATTTGAAGAAAAGATGGCTGATGGGTGCTTTCAGTGAGGGCGGACCAGTGCTTTCCCTCCCTTCCTTCCTCCTTTCCTTCTATCCATCTATCAATACATTTATCCACCTTTCCTATTTTTTTCTTCCCTTCCATCTGTCATTTTCCAACCATAAATACTCAATTGTTTAGAGTATGGGTTCTCTCAAAGTCATTAACTAAATTGCCCCAGCCTGGGGATGAACCATATACCATTATCCCATTGGGTACTGGCACGTGGGCAAGGAGAAAGGCTAGCAAGAACTGTGCACTGGGGAACTGTGTAATCTCACAAAAGTGCGATTTTTCAGCTCTCTGCATAAGCCATCCAGATAAAGCCAATTGCCCAAAGCTTGCCCTAAGACAGACCCTGAGATTAGGTGTGGTACTGGGCTTAATGTCATAGTTCTGACACTATGTAACCAACAGGGTATTTTAGTCAAGTATCAATGTTCCCAGACCTCTGCTCACTCTCCTTTATAAAATGGAGGTAATACCAACCCCGCAGGGTTATTGGGAGGAAGATGAAATGAGACACTAAGTCAGAGCTGACTCCCCAGTAAAGGCCCTTTGATTCTGAATCTCAACACCCACAGCCTCGGTGAGGACCCCCGTGGGACCCAGCCTGCCCCATATAGACATGCCCAAGTCACCCAATAAATCTACTGGGGGGCGGGGAAGATTAGATTAAGACTGTGAAGACGATTCGGAGCCGTTCAGGAAAAAATCTTGTAGAATAGGAAGAGGGGAGAAAAAGGCTGTGATGGTTCAATGTTCCCTCCCATTCAACTACTAGAGCCAATACACTCTTCCACACAAAATGTCTTACCCACCGAACAACCTTATTGGACTGAAGTGTGCACTAAATTGTTACGCCTATAATTCCCCAAGATTGTTATTACTTCAATATCTCATCCTTCACTGCATTTAAAATATCTCTACCCCCTGAAACCAGCCCGTAACTTACTTTGGAATTGATGTTACTACATGTAATTGTCTACAACTCTTTCTGTAATCCATTGTTCAACCACAACCACCACATGACTAATCAAGAGCGGCCACTCCGGAGGGCCTACTATGTGCGATCTCATTAAATCCTCCCCATCGCCCCTGTGGGAGGGTTGCATGGGCTCCACTTCATGGATGAGGTTATGGAGGCTCAGGGAGTTTAAGGAAATCATCCAAGGTCATGGTCCCTAATGGAAGGACTGAGGTTCCCACCCCACTGGGTCATTCCTCCCCCAACCAGAGGTCAATGCAGCAGCACATATTTGTTTCCATCCCCTGTGGGTCAAGCCTTGGACCAAGTGCTCTGAGGGGGCACAGAAGAGCCAAGACTGAACAGACCGGAGAACAGGCAGAGTTCTCCAGAGAAATAGAACCAATGGGAGACAGAGAGATTGAGACAGATAGAGATAGATAGAGACAGAGCTAGAGCTAGAGCTAGAGCTAGAGCTAGCGCTAGAGCTAGAGCTAACATACATATATAGATACGTGTGTGTGTGTGTGTGTGTGTGTGTGTGTGTGTGTGTGTATAAGTATATGTAAAGGAATTGGCCTGCACAATTGCGAGGGCTGGCAAGTCTAAAATTCATGGGGCAGGCAGGCCTGCAGGCTGGAAGCTCAAGTAGGAGTTAATGCTTCAGTCTTGAGGCAGAATTTCTTCTTTTCTGGGAAAACTCCATTTTTGCTCTTAAAGCCTTTCAACTGATTGGATGAGGCCCACCCACATTATTATTATTTATTATTATTATTTGTGTTTTTTTTTTGCGGTATGCGGGCCTCTCACTGTTGTGGCCTCTCCCGTTGCGGAGGACAGGCTCCGGACGTGCAGGCTCAGCGGCCATGGCTTACGGGCCCAGACGCTCCGCGACATGTGGGATCTTCCCGGACTGGGACAGGAACCCATGTCCCCGGCATCGGCAGGCGGACTCTCAACCACTGCACCACCAGGGAAGCCCCCACCCACATTATTGAGGATCATCTCCTTTACTGAAAACAATTGCCTGTAGATGTTAACCACATGTCCAAAATGCCTTCACAGCAACACCTGGATGAGTGTTTCATTGAATAACTAGATACTACAGCCTAGCCAAATGGACACATAAAACTAAACATCACACTCACTGAAGAATCTTTTAAAATATTATATTCAAAATGAGTGAGAAGATTGGATGTGACAGTGCAACTTCCTTTTAACCTCAGACAGAAACACACCAAATTCTTGTTTCTTTACTGGCAAACTAATAAATAAAACCTTTGTGGCTTTTGCTATCAACTTTGTCCTAGAAGGTAGCAAATGTGAGATACATTTTTATTGCAAATTCCATTTCATGCCTTAGATCTCAAGGTGTTCAGAACAATGAATGGCAATTATCTGGTTTACAGTATATTCACTGCAAAATGCTCACCTGTTTCTCAGTGCTTCAGAAAGAAAGCACTGGCAGGTCAATTTCACTTCTTATTTATGTGGATTGTTATCTGCATTTCTCCAGCTCTGGCTCCTTCCTGGGAAGTTGTAGGATATCAGAGGTAGAGGACAGGCTAGAAAAGCCTGCCCTCTACCACCACCAAACACACAAAATCATCATAAAGCTGAAAGCCAAATGCCCTAGGTCACCCTCATAATCAACCCTGATCAGGGTATCAGACAAGGTGGTTCCATTTGCGTTCAAGTTGAATTATCTGCACTCCCATCTGCTCAGCTCAGCTCAGCTCCGCACCACTGACTCAGGAAAGCATTCTCTGAACCCCCCCTTCCTCTCCATCCCTAAAGACACCCCGCAGACTGAATTAGTTCTTTCCTTGTCCCACCATAGCCCCCTGCCTATCCTTAGCACATCAAGGACTAAACCGGGCTGTAAATATCCTTTTGTGTCTTTCCACTACCAGATGGTGGGTAAAGATGCTGGGTCTTTCATGCCTGTATCTCTAGCCCTAGCACAACAGTTCTCAAAGTACGGCCCAGGAACCCTGAGGGGTCCCTGAGACCCTTTGAGGGGTTCACAAGGTGAAAACTATTTTCATGAAAGTACTAAGGTTGTATTTGCTGTCCTTGTCCTCATTCTCTCTGGAGGAGTTTTCCAGAGGCTGTATAAGAGGTATCACAACAGAATCCAGAAACAGTTATGAGAATTCAGCTGTTTTCTTATCAGCCAGGCATTTGCAAAAATGTAAAACAAGGGCACTCTCCTCATTATTTTAAAATTTTGGATAATATAGTTATTTTTAATAAAAAGTGCTCTATTTTTGTCAATATGTGATAGGTTTTAAAATTATTTTAACTGAATTAATAAAGATATATATATATATATCACATTTTATTAGCTCTAATTACTAAGGAAATAAAAAGCAATAGGCAAAATCCACAAAAAACAAAGCTTGTGGGTTGTTAATGATATTTAAGAACGTTAAAATGTTCTGAGACCAAAAAGTTTGCTGTATAACCTGGCAAAGGACTTAAAACATAGTACATACTACTCATGTAGGAATAAAGAGAAAAGGTGTGAGCAGAGGAACAGGGGAGAGTGAACAAAGAAACAGAGTTGAGGGAGGGAAAGAAAGGATGTCTAAAGTTGTCAAGGCCAGGCTCACATCATCAATTCTTAGATTCATCTTAGTTGGGGGAAAGTCTATCAACAGGGTGACAAGATCAGTCCTTTCTCTTGCTCTGGTTGTGAAAGAAGAGGAACTGGGTGACTTAGTTTGCACACCAGTTGTTGTAATGTCGTGTAGCTAATTTTTGCCATGCTGATTTTTCGGGAAAAAAGCAAGAGGAACTTCCTCTCTTGCTGTATGAACCTGAGCGCATGCTGTCAAGAGAATAACTGTCTGAAATCACAGTCCTTATATCACTTGCAACCTGGTTGGAGACACCACCATAGAAAGACACAAACTCCATATATCATTCCTGCAGAAGGCATCAAAGTTTAAAAGCATCATGATGAATTTCTGAAACAAATCTGGACTCTGAATTTTCAGAGTGTTTGGGAGGCAACCGTTGCATCTCAACAGAGAAATCATGATCTTAGCAATTTTAGAGGGTAACTCCACTGCTAAAGGTGTCAATTTCTCCTAGAGGTAAATAGAACAGGTCTTTGCAGCTGGAAGAGTCTCTCAATGCTTAAGATATCCTTCTCAAAAGAAACTTTTGGGATCCCTGATCTGACAATTTCTAAGCACCCTGGGGTCTGGCACGTGGCAGGTGCCCAACAAATGTGATTAAAAGATCAACAAATGAATATGCTCTTACTGCTTTTGTCAATTATCTGCACAAAGACCCATGTAGCACTCAGCATGGAATCACTGTTCCTCACCAATTATAAATTCTCTTAACCAAGATATCTGGTTTGGACATATTTACTTCTGAATAACTTTGGTTGATCAAGAGAATGTTGGTTTCCACATACACCAATATTACTTCTGGGGATACTGAACAAGGAAGAAATAAGGAAATAAAAACAAAGAGGATGTATGGACAGATAGATAAAGGACATTGGCAGAAGATAAACACCATCCTAGAACAGTTCAGCATGGAATGAGAATTCCACGGAATTCCATGGAATTGAGAAGGTCCCAGGAGGAAAGTAACTCTGACTCATGAAATCAGATTGTCACAGGACATTTGGTGGGGAACAAGATATACGTTATTATAGGTTACAAAACACACAAATGTATGAGCAATGAACTGATTTAGGGTTGGAAAAGTCTACAAGATTCTTATGAGCACAGAATGATGCATGGAATTAATTGTGCAGAGCTCATTATAGTGAATTTAAGATGGGTATCATGCTACTGATAGTGGATTATTTGGTTTGCTCCATATTAGTGAAAATGGAGACATTTATTAAAAATGTTATGTGATAATCCTCAATATCATTTTTACATATCCTTTTTTAAAAATGAGGATTGAATTTCTCAACAGTGATGGCTGCTCCCATTGTATGTTTCCAAGAACTCAATCCACTTCACAAAGGGCATGGGCAAGACCTCCCCTGCTGCCCTGCTGGCAGCTGGTAGGGTTAATATGGCCCTTGTCCTTTCTGATGTCAGCAAGGTCTACTGGTCCAGGTCCTCCAAGAAGCCGATACCAAGACCCAAGTTGGGATTAAATGTGCAAGAATTTTATAAGAGAAAATGCAGATTCCATCTTGGTGCAAATGTAATCCCAGTGCAGGAGAAAGAAAGAAAAGGTTGGGTGAAAGTGTCTCATACCGTCATGCAGTCTACGTGTGACTCTACAAAGCCGAAGCCCTAGGGCCTCCTCAAGCCCAAGTCAGCAGTCAGAGCAACCTCATGTCTCCCAGGAGTCTTAGCGTGTCCCAGTATCCCCACACTCCACAGGAAGAGCCTGTGGAAGGCATGGCCTCAGAGCCCAGGGATTTTAATTCCCAGCCCCTAATTTGGGGAGAAAGGAAGGGCAAGGATGTTCAGCTTTTGCATCTGAGTTACCTGCTCATTTCTTACAGATGAGTCCCTGACCAGGTATAATCTACCATCCCCATTCAGATGTTCAGGAAGCCCTCCCCTCTGGCTGACACTTGGGAACAGAGGCAACTTTTGATTTCCTTCCCACACTTGCTCCTCACATAAGGGGCACCATCTCAGAAAATGGCACCATTACTGATGCTCAAGCAAAAACCCCAGGAGGGGCTTGATTCCTACCTTTTCCTTACCAGCAATCCTTCCACATCCACACATAGTCCAGGTTCTGCCATTTCTACACCAACACAGTAGAATGTGGAAGCCCTGTTCCTTCTATTTGCCAAGATCCTATGCCCAGCCAATATTATTCCTTGCCTGAACCTCTGCAAGAACTCTCAACTTTATCTTTGTGTTTTCAGTCTTCTCCCCTACAATCCCTTTTCCACAGAGCTTCTGGAGCGACGCTTTCAAAGAGAAAACCTGATCATGAAGCAAGCCATGGCCATTTCTGCTTAGACCCTCTCAAATCTGCCCATCACATTCGAAATGAAATTCAAATTTCTTCCCATGGTCTATGAGGCACAGTCCTGACTCATCCCGCATCACTTTTCCTCCCCCATGATACACCAGCCACACTGGTTTCCTTTTTATTCCTCAAATTCACCAAACCGAGCCCAACCTGGGGTGCTTGCACTAGCTGTTCCCACTGTGTGGAATGCCTTCCCCCAACAGCATGCCTAGCTGCTTCCCATAACTCTGCCCTCAGCTCAGACCTCAAAGAGCCCTTTCCTGAAGACCTCAACCCAACTGTCTCTCCCTGCCCCCATAACCCACTCTTTAATCATTCTATCACAGGGATCACACCGTCTGTAAGACTTGACTCTGTGATTGTCTGTCTGGCCCCTCTGGAATGGATGCCCTGTTTTGTCCATCACTGTTTCTCTAGAGCTGAGACAGTGTTTGGCCCACAATAGGCTCTGATACATACATGCTCAGTCAGTGAATAAACCGGCACCCATCATGACTGTCAGTGAGGTCAGGGAAGTGTCTTTCTGACATGGGGCACCCTCCTATCGAGCACCTTCCTGGCTCAGCTCAGCTCCCTGTGGAAGCCCCATTCCCCACACGGTGTTCTCTCCCACCTCCCTGGCTGATATCACAGCCCTCTGATCACCCTCCCCACGGCACCCCAGGCATCCACCATCATTCTCCACTAGTGGATGATACTCAGACTCTTTCTATATCAAGCCTCTCGTTTTCATCCAAAGAGAATCTGAGAACTCCAAAGGCCTTTTAACCTCCAAAGAACGAGGCTCTCAGAGAAGGAATTCAGGGGCAAGGTGATGATTTTGAGAATGACTTCTCTGATTCACCTGTGCCATTATTTCCTTTTTTTTTTTTTTGCGGTACGCGGGCCCCTCACTGCCGTGGCCTCTCCCTTTGCGGAGCACAGGCTCCGGACGCGCAGGCTCAGCGGCCATGGCTCACGGGCCCAGCCGCTCCACGGCATGTGGGATCTTCCCAGACCGGGGCACAAACCCGTGTCCCCTGCATCGGCAGGCGGACTCTCAACCACTGCGCCACCAGGGAAGCCTGTGATTTCCTTTTTAACCACGACCCCTAAATACACACAGGTACACCCAGCCCTCATAGCTCTTTCCACAGCACCCACTGCCTGAGCTGGGCAGAATGCCAAAGCTCCAAGCCAGAGCGCCAGCCACATTCCCGCCACAGGTAGGCAGCTCCAGCCCTGAGGAGTGACACAATCAAAGGCAGAGCATCCCCATGATTTTGCATAGGGTGACGTGTTTTTAAATGCCTGGCAGCCCCTTGTCTTCCCTGTGCCAGCGGGTGCATCTGCTCCTCCACCCCTACATCTGTTTTTGTGTGTGTGGTACGCGGGCCTCTCACTGCTGTGGCCTCTCCCGCTGCGGAGCACAGGCTCCGGACGTGCAGGCTCAGCGGCCATGGCTCACGGGCCCATCTGCTCCGCGGCAAGTGGGATCTTCCCGGACCGGGGCACGAACCCGTGTCCCCTGAAACGGCAGGCGGATTCTCAACCCCTGTGCCACCAGGGAAGCCCCACCCTACATCTTTATAAAGCAGCCTCCATCTACACAGTCTGAGCGACAGGGTCCAGAAATGGAGCTGAGAGGGGTCATGTAGGTTACAAGGTGCCAGGATTCCCCCTCTCCTCTCAACAGTAGAGGCTGAAACCTCATCTCTTCCACTACAGGAGTTTAGCAAAAGCCCCACATCATGCCCTGGCATGCAATTCTGAAATCCTCATAAACCAACCTCTCAGACACGCCACATACACCAGGAAGGCACCCAAGCTCCACAGCCCACGTGGCTCCAATCACAGGTGGATCAGGCTTCCTTTGGGAATGTTTGAGCTGGAGTTCGTGCATGTGGGGACACTCCTTGGCTCCAGAGCATGTCCCCAGGGTTTGTACCTACCAGGCTCTCTTTCAGTATCTGCTGGATTCATGAAGCATTTATGTCTTGGATATGTAGATTGCCTCCAACTCCACTAAGCATGGAGTGGGAGAAAATGGGATTTCCTACAGCACAAGGGAAGGGAACTAGCTATGAAGCGTAGATTTACGATATGGGGGCTGCTTCATCCTGGGGGCTGAAAGAGAGAGTAGATTCAACCCCCTGGAAACAACTTTCAAAATGGTTTCCACCCACACATCAAGCTGGACTAATGGAATGTGAACACTGATTGCCCATGTACACGGTGGAAGCCACAAGTAACAGTTTCATTCCACAAAGATTTATTTAATGAGTAACTACTGTATGTGGGAGGGACAATGGAGGTACAGCACTAAGTATATTGGTAATTAAATTGGCATCAGTGCTGAGAAGGAGAAATACAGGATCCCACGAGGATACGTGTCAAGTGGACGTGACCTCTTTGAGGTTGTTGGAGGGCCCACTCTTCAAAAGTGACAGGTGAGGGCTTCCCTGGTGGCGCAGTGGTTGAGAGTCCGCTTGCCGATGCAGGGGACACAGGTTCATGCCCTGGTCCGGGAAGATCCCACATGCCGCGGAGCGGCTGGGCCCGTGATCCATGGCCACTGGGCCTGCACGTCCGGAGCCTGTGCTCCGCAGCAGGAGAGGCCACAATGGTGAGAGGCCCGCGTACCGCAAAAAAAAATAAAAAAGTGACAGGTGAGCTGAGATGTGGCAGCTGAGAAAGAATAATATTCCAAGAAGAGAGAATCACACTGGGAAAAAACTCTGAGAGAGGCACAGCCGGTCCGTTTGAGAGAGAACTACAAAGAGACAATCGAGTGTGCTTAGGAAGATAAGGGCAGCTTCTGCTTGGAGAAGCTCCCAATAACATAAGGAAATGAGAACAGGATTCAGAATTCTCACTGTGTGATTGGGTAGCTCAGATGTAATTCTGTAGTAACTTCAGAGGAAGGGGAGGTCAATAATGACCTTCAGGAGGTGAGGGCTGGACCTCAGCTGGGTCCTGCAATGATGAGCTGGGTAGACAGAGTGGTGAGGGAAGGGGAAGACCCTGGCTATCCACCTCCATGGCTCCCTTCTCTCTCATCAGTTAATACATCTTTTACCGTATATATTGTATACAACGTCCCTCACAGAAAAGTCTCCTGTGTCTGCTTTCCACCCCCACTACCTAGGCCAAGGCGCTACCTAGGCATCCTCCCTACTGAGGGCAGAGTAGCCTGTAAAATGCAGGTTGGGCCACCCCACCCCCTGCTCCCCTCCTTCTAAGAGCCCCCATTGCCCTGTAAATAAAGATCACACTCCCTAGCCTGGCACACAGGCTTCTCATTCTATAATCTCCATGTGCCTCCGACCTCTGCTCATTGCCCAACCCCCTGGACACCTTGAGCTAATTCCCATTTCCTGGGTGTAGCCTGCTCTCTCTCCAGCCCTGCCTGTAGCCCAGAGCTTCTCTCCCACCAATTCCTAGGGTCCCTGGGGGATCCATCACTCTTCCTTCATGACCTTATTTCATGGACCAAGGGTATCCCCAAACCCCACACTTTCCTACTGCAACCACTCATGTATCTCTTCCACACACACTTAATAAGCAACCCTCCTGAAGCTATTCATATCTGTAAATGATTGTCCCCTAGAAGTCTGCTGCTCCATCGGATCTTCTGAGGCCAAGCAGCTAAATGTTGCCCAAGCGTTTACTGAGCACCTGCTGTGTTTCCAGGCCCATGTCGACCACCAAGAGAGGCACAGGGGCAGGCATGGGTCTTGCATTGATCACAATCTAATGTCAAATGACATCACCGCCAGCAAGGAAACCCTTTCTAAGAAGGTGCAGGAGCTGCCATGTACAACTAGGTCCATGTTGTATGTTTGACTCTGCTGTTGCCATTCTTGGGTTGTTGTTGTCTGTGTTTTCCATGGGTTGAGCACCTATCCTGTGTGCCGGGAACGGTACCAGGCTGTGGCAGGCAGGGTTCCCTGGGAAGCAGACTCTAAGACAGAGTCTACTGTGCAGGATATTTCGTTAGCAGTGGCCTTGGGGTCACAGCTGTGGAAGAGAAGGGACGGAAGCAGGAA
>NW_006771578.1:4825249-4851097 GCF_000442215.2 Lipotes vexillifer
AGGAATGGCAGAGGGAGAAGTGATGCAGGCTCAGTGACCCACCAGCGATGCTCTAGAGCTTGAATGGCCCTTTCTGCGTTGTCCAGGGTTGAGCTGAGATGGGCAAGCCTTTAGGCTCTTGCATTCATCGATCACTGGATGAGGGCCCCTGGAAGGGATTTAACTTTGGGCAATATGACTCTTTACAGCTGAGGCAGGGCCTGAAGGCGCTGACAGCTGGAAGCTGTTTCTGCCAAGAGTTCTCCCAGCAGCTGGGGCACATCATGGGGTTCACTACACAGCTGCTTTCCATAACTTACTTTGGAAAATCACAACAACCTGAGAGGTAGATGTCATCTCCATTTTACAGATGAGAAACAGGCACAGAGAGAGTATCACTCAACCAAAGTTCTACAGTTGGATTTGAACTCAGTTCTGATTTCACAGCTTATGCTTGTGTCACTGTGCAATGTTCATTCCTCCCAAGCAAGTGGGTAGGGGCTCAAAGTGTGCCCCCTCTCCTACCACATCTTGTACTTACAACAGATCAGATGGACCTCCTCTTCCCTGAAATAACCAGGAGGATGCTGGCAGAAGCACCACATTCGGATCAGTCTGGGCACAAGTGGATTGGACCACTATGTCTACTCACCTGTACCTCTTTTGCTGGGACTGGGTAGCATTTAAGCCACATTCAGGACCCCAGGAGATTGTACCAAGTCTAGGACTCATGGATGAGATTAACTTAAATAAAAATACAGGAAGCCCAGTTAATTTTGAATTTCAGATAGACAACAAATGATTAATTTAGTATCAGTATGTCCATGCAATCTTTGGGACATACTTCTGCTAAAAGGTCATTTGCTGCTTATCTGGCATTAAATTAACTGGGTGCCTGGTATTTTATCTGTCAAGCTTTCTCATGGGTGAAGTGGAAGTCGTGTTTCCTTATCCTCAAGATGATCCCAGTGACACGAAAGTTTCCTCAGACCAAGCTCTCTCCCAGTCTGCAATCCACCTTCCTGCACCCAAAGTTCTTCACTGCACACTTAACGTGAATGCACCCCTGGGAGAGGGGACCCATGAGCTACACTTATTCACCCTCGAGGTATTACTGAGAGCAGGTTTTGGGGAATACACACAAAATAACACAGATGGGGAAGGGGGATGCCAGGACAGGGCATCACTAAGGGGTGAAGGGCTCAGGATGAAAGAAAAGACTCATGATGTGCAGGGCAGCCCGGTGAAAAAATGGGCGGCCTCCATTTTTCTCAGTTAGTCTCCCTGAGGGGGGTCCCAGTCTTTCTGGATTGCTCAGTGGGTTCCTGGGCTCTCCTCTCTCTGGCTTGGAGGAGGACACACTTCTCACACTCCCACAGTAAACCCCTGCCCACTAGCAACCAGCTGCACCCATGGCCTGCTTATGGACCACCCAGAGTCCAGTGGCCTAGTGCCACTGCATCTGAAACAGACGCAGGTATGGCAAACCCCCCAGCTTCGCACTCAGAGTCTCCTGGTCCTGTCATTGGCCTAGAACCTAATGTTTCTGAGCAGCTCTGTGATAAGGAAACGGCGTTTAGATCATCCAAAAAGCCATCACAAATGACCTGAACATCTTCCCTTTCTCCCGACTTTCCGGACAAGCCATTCCCTTTTATTATCCAGAGATTCATAAAAATGCATAAGCGAAAGCAATGGCTTCAACAGTTTTCCTTTAGGAGTTCGGCACTAAATACACGAAACGAATTCCCTCAACCTTTGGACAAGAAGACATTAGATATGGACTATTACCTGTGTTATCATTACATTAGAGGATCATTATGAAAAATAAAAGTTCTAATCAGCATGAACATTTATAAAGTGCCATGATGGGGAATATGCCAGGCTGAGCTGTCTCAAATACCCAGAGGAACCACAGTGAGTAATGACTTTGAACAAAAAGAGTTTGAACACAAAGAATCACTTGGACAAATCCCACTCAAAGTCGTTAGCAATTAAAGGCTTTAGGGAAAAGACGACGTCCACCCCACCTCTCCAGCTAAGTGAGGGTTCTCTGGGCGTTCCTTGCTGGCCTGTGACAATACTCTCTTTACCCTCCTACTCAGCCTCCATCTGGAAGAAGCAGACCTTATGTAGTCCTCGCACGGTTCCAGGCAGCCCCGCGGTCCCTCAGAGGGCCACAGCGGGGGGTCAGGAGCCGCTACGTGAGCAGTGGACTCTCCACCCCTCTTTAATCCTGTCCTTTCTCACTCATCTGTTTGTTTCTACTGTGATCCTCTTTTATGAGTTCTAGATGATTCTGGAATGAGATACATTCACTGCCCCCTAACACAGGATGATTTTTAAATTAGGATTGACCTATATACACTACCACGTGTAAAATAGATAGCTAGTGGAAACATGCTATAAAGCAAAGCTCAGGGGCTTCCCTGGTGGCGCAGTGGTTGAGAGTCCGCCTGCCGATGCAGGGGACGCGGGTTCGTGCCCCGGTCCGGGAAGATCCCACATGCCGCGGAGCGGCTGGGCCCGTGAGCCATGGCCGCTGAGCCTGCGCATCTGGGGCCTGTGCTCCGCAACGGGAGAGGCCACAACAGGGAGAGGCCCACGTACTGCCAAAAAAAAAAAAGCAAATCTCAGCTCGGTGCCGTGTGGTGACCTAGATGGGTGGGATGGGGGGGTGCGTGGGATGGAGATGCAAGAGGGAGGGGATATACGCATACATATAGCTGACTCACTTCACTGTACAGCAGAAACTATCACAACATTGTAAAGCAATTATACTCCAATAAAAAAAAAATTAAAGTGAGCAAGTTACCCCCTCGTCATGTTGCAGGGGACCCTGTCACATCCATGGGAAGTGTGGGTCAACCCCATGGGCCAGACACCAGGGCAGGATTCGGTGTGTCAGTCACCCCAGAGTGGCCATAAACAGACTGAATGAGTGGGCAAGGGGCAACCCATGCAAGCAGTAGGGCCAAGGATCCAGCAGAGAAGCTGAACCATTCCTGGAGACCAAGGGCCCTCTCAAGGGGGGCCAGGGGACAGGAGGGTCGTCTTAGAAGGCTTTGCCTCAGGACTCCTTCTATCCTCCTGTGGGACATGCTCCCTGACTTCCCAGGGAGGGCAACCGCCTCCCCAGGGTGCCCACTGGGTCCTGCACAGACTCTTATCTGAGTGCATGCAAATAGTTCAGCTGAACTTCCTTGTTTCCATCTATTACACCCTGGCCTCCGCTAGTGAAACAGAGTATCAGACGCCCTGACTCATCCACCCATACACCTGTCCATTCACTCATTCAATCATTAATTCGCTCAAAAGATTGACAATCAGCAAGTTCCTTTCACGGTGCCAGGTGCTTACCTTGTCTCTGTACATCCAGCACCGGAAACAGAGTCTGGCACAGCGTAGGTACTAAGTAAATGTTGATGAATAAATGCACAGGTGCCTGAGGACTTGTTCTGCTAAGGGGGCTGCATTCCTAGCTGGGCCTATTGCCGGAGGGATGGAGGAGACCGTCGAGGATAATATCACTGTGGGTAAAGTCTCAGATTCGAGACTGACGTAAACATCCCAGCTGACCAGCAGTGTCTCCCTCACTGTTGCGTCCCAGCGTGTGAAAACTCTTCTATGCCAGCACCATCACTCTTTTGGATTAAGTTATTTCCTTCTGTGTGCACACTTAATCTAGTAAATGTTTACTAGATTACTTTCCCCACTTTGTAGGTGCAACACCAATTCCTGTCGAATTTTCGTTTCCCCCAGTTGAACTTCCCCTGAATTACCTACCTGCTTTATTTAGCAAAACCTCAAGGAGCCTTTGAGGAGAAGTGCTGCCCATTTGTCTCCACACACTGCCTGCTCCACGAAACGCTTTCATTTCACTTTCCTGGGTGCTGTGCTGCGGCTCACCCTCTTGCTTTCAGCTATCTCAATCTTCTGCTTTTCAGCACTATCCTAACAACGCTCAGCTGAACTTTTGCTATTTCTGTAATACCCCTTTCCTAATAAAAACAACCTGTGTCACACACTTAACTCCAGTTAAATCCTTCCTCCCTTATGGTGTGTTCAGCAATTTTAGGGCATCCCAGCTATTGTAAGGTATTGCATGCTTAGTTGAACTTACTGAATTCCACTTGTCTCCAGTTTTGTTTATTTTCTTTTCTGTAATGGATTCTGTGCCCCTTGGCGTGTACTTTTCAACAGGCTTTCTGAGCCAGCAGGGATCACAGGGAATTATACCTCACCAGGGAGTGACAGGTGGGTTCAGGGGGTCCTGGGGAAAGGTCTTCCCAGAGTCTGCACTGTGGCTCCAAGCATTCTGGCACTGCACGTCCAAGCCCCTCTAATTCCCAGAAACAAAGCAGGCTTCTTCTGGAAACGCGTTTTCAAATGGCAGGCAATCTCACTCATGCGCAATGGTTTTAATCGGACAAAATGTTCAGTGATGCCATCTGTCCCACATGGGCGGGATGTGTTGGAACGATCATTCTGCCAGCTCCAGGAATGATATTCTTTGAACCCAAGAAACTTTCCTATGCTCGGAAGAGGCACTGGAATCTTCCCTGGAAGTTGTTAAACTGCAGAAGGCTGAACAGAGCACGCAGATGAAGCTGGAAATGTGTTAGAATTTGCCACCGGGGCTCTTGGGCTCAGACCTGGGGCAGCCCTGGGCAGGTCGCTGTTTGATCATGAGACTTGGCTAGCCGAAAGCAAAGCTGCATTTCTCATCAAACACCAGCATCTGCTCAGACCATTGAGAGAGATTTCTTCTAAGTAGTCCCTTGAGAGCCTATGCACTTATTCCAGAGATTTCAGCCTTGCCGGAACCATTTGGAGAGCTTCTTTCTGAGAACTGCCTTGAGAAGCTATGATCCTTCCAGCAGATGCTTTACACAGCCTGTATGTGCTGTGCAGAGCACCTGGCCCATGTCATTGATTTCTCCTAGAAACCCCACACCTTTAGGAATCATTTTCTCTCCTATGGATCAGGAGACATTAGGCTCAGAGACACTGAGGGTTTCCCTGTGGCTTCCCCACTCCTATGGGCCAAGAAGGAAGGTGAAATTGAACCAGGAGGGAAGGGGGCGGGGCACAACCTCTAAAAGAATGACGTAGGCCTTGAGGATATGACATAAACGGGCTAGAACCAACTAGGTCCAAGATGGCAGACGATTCAACTTCCAGTAGACCTTGAGCCTCATTATACGCCCACTGTAATATATTAGCATCTGAGTGACACAGCCACAGGCGCCATGACAGTTCTGAGGCCAACCATAAAAGGCCAAAAAGTGGGTGGTGGCCCAATTCCTGGAAATCCCCACCCCTTGCCCCAAATAATTGGAATAATCCTCCCACTCATTAGCCAATGAAATTACCCCGCCCATAAAAACTAACCACCCCATATTTCGGGGCCTCTCACCTTCTGAGATGGCCCACACTCTCCCTTGGCCACTCTCACTTTCTGAGATGACCCCATTCCCTAGGGCCGCTCCTGCCTTTTGAGACGGACCACATTTTGTCTATGGAATGTGAATCTCTCTAAATAAATCCACTTCGTATCTATCACTTTGTCTCTCACTGAATTCTTTCTGCGACGAGGCAGCAAGGACCTGAGCTTCTTTAAGTCCTGAGACCAGGTGTGTGATCTTAATTAAAAGACAGCGGATACAAGTCCCAATCTGGGTTTGGGCTGGGTTCAACTCCTGGCCCATGGGTTCAAGTTCCAGTCTGCGTTGTGCAGTTTCAAAATCAGGGCTGCCTCATGTCAGAGCTTGAACTCTTCCCACCTACCCATGCTTCTCGCTAACTGTCTAGAGTTTTGAATAAATATCTACTGAGCTGACACCATGTAATGGATGCTCCACTGGAGGCTGGGTTACAGAGTTCTGATAAAGATCTGTCCTCTGATCTAAAAGAAATCACAGTGTGGGGAACGATGCCATAACTCAATTCTTCCAAGATGACAAAACTGCCAAGGAACGGACATGGAGCTGCAGAGGTGCAGGGGCAGGAAATGGTCTTCTTGGGGGAAAACTGGAGTTGAGAACCTCATTCATGGAAGATAAGAGTTGAAATGACCCTTCAAAGATGACAAGGAATTATCAAGCCCCCAAAGAAAGGGAAGTTGTTGTTTCAGGCAAAAAAAAAAAAAAAAAGTCACATGTAAAGGCCCAGAGGCAGGTGAATGTGTAGCCTGTTGGGTGAATAAAAATGGTTTAGTGTGATGCAAGGTAGTGTGGGGCGGGGCCCAGTGCATCTTCTTTATCCACTATTTTTCAGCCTTAAAAAGGAAGGAAATCCTGCTATTTGCGACAGCACGAATGAACCTAGAGGACATTATGCTAAGTGAAATAAAGCCAGTTACAGAAGGACAAATACTGACTGATTCCACTTATATGAAGTGTCTAAATTAGTCAGACTCATAGAAGGAGAAAATAGAATGGTGGTTGCCAGGGGTTGCAGGGAGGGGGAATGGGGATTTGTTTTTCAGTGGGTAGAAAGTTTCTATTATGCACGATGAGCCATCTCTAGAACTAGAGATTAGCTGTACAACACAGTGCCAATAGTTAACAATACTGTATTGTGTACTTTAAAACATGTTGAGATGTTGAGGATAGATCTTGAGTTAAGTGTTCTTACAAAAAAAAGTCCACAAAAGAACATAAGGAAATTCTTGGCAGTGATAGATATATTTAGTACCTTGATCGTGGTGATGGTATCATGAGTGTGTGCATATGTCCAAACTCATCAGATGTACGCATCAAATGTGTGTGATTTTTTTGTATATCAATTACATCTCAATAAAGCTAAAAAAAAAAAAAAATAGCCCAGCATCACTAACTTCCAGAACAAGTAGCACTTTGAGCCTAATCTAGCCAACCTGAGCTGCACTACTTTGGGATTTGGGGTTGTATGGACTCTGAAAACAACCTTTAAAAAAAAAAAAAAAAAGAAGAGACATTTTAAGTACTTTCAATGTAATCAGAATAAGTGTGCCATCTCCTAAGGTGATGACTTTTAACATCAAGCTTCATCTGGGGGCCTGCTCACATTAACAGGAGTCCTATTTGTCTCCACCCCTCATAATTTTTACCTGTTATCACAAAGACCTGGGAAAATGTCAGTTCTCCAGCAAGTCAGGCAGCAGCCCTGGTGACAAGCATCCAGGCCCCTAATCTCCAATCAGACTGAGTTCCCTGCCTTTCACGTGAGTAGGGAGGTTCTTGCTAACAAGACTCTCTCTCTCGCTCAAGACAGCCTGAAAAGAGCGGTCTTGAAGGCTTCTGTTAATTTTATCTGGCGGGAGCACGTGCAGCTCAAAAAGACATCTATTAAGTTGTCAGTCATGGTATCATTCACTTTCACAGTGTTTAGTATCTACCAAGCGGAAGCTGACAGCCAGCACAAAGGCACTCTGGGAGGGAGACGGCAGACATGCCAATTAGCATAGCACCCTCCATGTACCTTCGTGGGTTAGGAAAGCTGGAATCCTAACATGTCTTTCTGCAAGCTTCCTTCAAAGATCTCAGGCAAAGAAGCCATTGGAAGTATGCTACCAGAGCATCCTGAATTCTTACACAAATCATTAGGCTTTCTGACTGAAGCCTGTCCTGCCTTGTGGGGTGACGGGCACAGCCAGCACCCAGAAACTTCTTTCCTCAAATGACAGAACAGGGTGAAATGCAGAGAGAGTGAGCCGTTGAGCTCTAGAAGATGCGCTTCATCCAGGGCCCAGGAAGGCTTATCAAGGCTGATTCTAGATTTAAACAGAGGTACTAAGAACCATTATAGTGAAAGGGGAGGGAAGGGATATCCATGAAAGAATTGAGTCTACCTGGCAAAATTATCTGTATTCATATCTGTGAAGATTATAATCAGTCTAATGATTATAATCACTATAACAGCTGCTGCTGTTTTGAGTTTGTAGACTATATGTCAGGCACTTGTTAGATGCTGTATGCACATTATTATAATTCATAGCAGCCCAATGGTCCTGTTGTGACGAGGGGATTATTATCTTTATCAGACAGATAAGAAAATGGAGCTCTGGGAACTCACTGGTCACAATATTAGCAAAAAGTGGAGGTGCATTCAAGTTCAGGTTGATTGGCTGCTCTTTACACATGTAGAGTTGAAAGTTGCCCGCAACATCTCAATGCCCTTTCAGAGGCATCATCGCCTCTGACTTCCCATGAGGTGGATGGAACAGGTGTTATTCCCATCTTACAGCTAGGAAAACTGAGGCCCAAGGAGATAAGGTACTTATTACCTGACAGAATAGGGATGCTACCTCCTGCCTCTCAGGACTCCTCTCCAGGTCACACGAGGGCCCCAGAACGTTAGACCAGTCATTACTTGAGCAAGAATTTCCAGACACAAAGACAGGATGATGATAAGACTCAACATATGAAAGGGGGGTTGAAAATAAGAAGAAAAACTATCACAGAAATTCAGGTGTATCACTTGGTCACTCATGACTCTTCCTGTAATTTATGGAAATGGAACCTGGGAGTCTCTAGCACCCGGTGTGGGTTTGTCTAGGGGTCCCAGCTCTGGACAACTCCTCGGCTTTTTCCAAGGACTTCCAGCTCCCTCACACCCCTGGGGTGGAGCCTTCTCACTGAGAGGTCCTCCTTGGCCTGGGCAGCCTGGACCGTCCTGTGGTCCTCCGGGCTCACCTCAGGCTGGGGGTCCTTTGTGAGCAAGCTTCATGCTCTAAGGTGTCCCTTGTCCCCAGAAACTACATCCACTGGTCCTAATGATATTCTCAACAAAACCATGAACTCCATCCTCAGTGTATACACACAGGAAGTAACAGGAGCCAAGTTGAGACTTTGCAAACACACACCTGGATGCCAAGATTTACTGAAGGATGTGTACTCTTTAACCTATCCACCTCCTCAGGGAAATCACAAATGACTCTATCAATCAGATGAACGAGGCAACCGAGGCCAAGAAGAATGAAGTGAGGCGTCCAAAACCTCAGGGCCATCACATGCGCTTCAGAACCCAAGTCCCATCTTCTTCTACCCCCGTGGAACAGCGCTTCTGTGTTTTGGTTTCTGCCTTAATCAAGGGAGGCAAGGTTGGAAACTATTCAGGAAAAGAGCCGCTTCCTGGGATAAGCATGGCTCTTAGGGCCACAGAACTCACACCAGAGAGTCAAGAGAAGGTCCTTTGTGACAGTAGAGCTGGATGGAGCATAGAGGCTCTCCAGGAGCTGACTGACCCCACTTCAGTGACCGTGCATGTGCTCTAGACTGAAGACCACCTTCTGAGGTCCTGGAGGATTCTGTTAGCAGCTGTTTCCTGTGCTGGACAGGCCAGCAGTTCTCCCACATGTTATTACTGCCTTTATTCTCCTAAGACAGGCAGCTTCCCAGAAACTCAACTATAGTGACTTCTCGAAGACCCAACATCAGCCATGCTTCCTCTAAAGCAGCCCTTAGGATGAGCTTGTCCCGGTCACTCCTGCTGTGCCTTCCCCAGGGGGCTCCAGTATGATCCCCGGCACAGTCCAGTTCTGCTGATGGCAAACAGGGCCCAGCTGGTCAAAGCGCAAGGCAGAGAAGTATTGCACAGGACCAGGAGGGACGCCAGCACCAGGACTCCACCCAGAAGGCATGAGGCAGGATTGGGGACATAGTCCAAGGACAAGGCATTAAAACTGGAGCAGAGACCTCACATACTCTGAGGCTCACCCTGTCATAAAAGCTGCGACTGAAGCAGGGCCAGAACCTAGAACACCATGTCCTTCAAGACCCACTTTACCTCCTCCTCCAAGAGCCTTGCTGGACCCCTGCAGCCCACAGCCCTCCCCAACCCTGGAGATGTTCTGTGGAAAGGAGCCATTGGACCCTGGGTCACTGGCCGTCTGCTATTGCTACTGCTTTGCTGCATACCGGAGTGGTATCTCTGCGTTTTCTTCCTTGATGGAGACCACAGAAAGGTTTGAAGTGATTTAGGGAGGGGTCTCCTGTCACTTCCATGATGCCTGGGACATGGTTGAGATCACTGCAGGAAGGCAATGACTGCCTATCAGGAGGCACAGTGGTAAGCAGAGAGAGGCAGATTTGGGAGTTAGGCAGCCCTGAGTTCCAATCCTGACCCTGCCACTTAAAAGAATGTTCCCCTTGGGCTTCCCTGGTGGTGCAGTGGTTGAGAGTCCGCCTGCTGATGCAGGGGATACGGGTTCGTGCCCCGGTCCAGGAAGATCCCACATGCCGCGGAGCGGCTGGGCCCGTGAGCCGTGGCTGCTGAGTCTGCGCGTCTGGAGCCTGTGCTCCGCAACGGGAGAGGCCACAACAGTGAGAGGTCCGCGTACCGCAAAAAAAAAAAAAAACGTAGGCACTCAATACATGCAGACGGAGTTAAAGCCAGTTAAATATGGGCTGCCACTTATATTTCTTTAGATCTGCTTCCCTGTAAAGTAGACATTTTCATCCCTTGCTGTACATTAGAATCACATGGGGAGGGACATCCGTGGTGGCGCAGTGGTGAAGAATCTGCCTGCCAATGCAGGGAACACGGGTTCGAGCCCTGGTCTGGGAAGATCCCACATGCCAGGAGCAATAAGCCCATGCACCACAACTACTGAGCCTGTGCTCTAGAGCCTGTGACCCACAACTACTGAGCCCTCATGCCACAACTACTGAAGCCTGTGCACCTAGAGCCCGTACTCCACAACAAAGAGAAGCCACTGCAATGAGAAGCTGGCGCACTGCAACAAAGAGTAGCCCCTGCTCGCCGCGACTAGAGAAAGCCTGCGCGCAGCAACGCAGACCCAACACAGCCAAAACTTAATTAATTAATTAATTAATTAATTTTAAAAAGGATCACGTGGGGAGTTTTGAAAGGTCCAGATGCCCAGGCTACAGCCCAGACCACTCACATCAGCATCTCTGGGAGGGGGTGAGACCCAGGCATGAGTAGTGTTTAAAGCACCCAAGGTGATTGTGTTGTACGGTACAGGGATACAAACCATTGAACCAGGTGGGTCAGTCTGCGATGCTGGTAACCTGCAGGCAGGCAGGAAACAGAAGCCAGCCCCTTGTCTTCTTCATTCTCACTCCTCCACCCCTTGGTCCCCACCCTCAGCTCACAGACCCAGCCATTCCTCACTGCAGAGGCAGAAAGCCAGCTCATGATTTGGAAGAAGTCACTTGGACTTCACAAAAACCTCTGGAGAAAGGAAGAGCAAATGTTATTATTACAGTTTTCTGAATAAAAAAACAACATTGTTCCTGTGAGATTCTGAGATGTGTTCAGTACTTTGCCTGAGTTGTTGGGCGGTCAGAACGGATCTGAGAGAGGACCTTCAACATGGCGGAGGAGGAAGAGGTGGAGATCACCTTCCTTCCCACAAATACATCAAAAACACATCTACATGTGGAATAACTCCTACAGAACACCTACTGAATGCTGGCAGAAGATCTCAGACTTCCCAAAAGGCAAGAAACTCCCCACGTACCTTGCTGTGTGGCGGACTGGGTCTTGGTGCTCCAGCCAGGTGTCAGGCCTGAGCCTCTGGGGTGGGAGAGCCGAGTTCAGGACACTGGACCACCAGAGACCTCCTGGCCCTACATAATACCAATCTGCGAGAGCTCTCCCAGAGATCTCCAACTCAAGGCTAAGACCCAGCTCCACTCAATGACGAGCAAGTTCCAGTGCTGGACACCCCATGCCAAACAACTAGCAAGACAGGAACACAACCCCATCCATTAGCAGAGAGGTTGCCTAAAATCATACTAAGTTCACAGACACCCCAAAACACACCACCAGACACAGTCCTGCCCACCAGAAAGACAAGATCCAGCCTCATCCACTAGAACACAGGCACCAGTCCCCTCTACAAGGAAGCCTACACAAGCCACTGAACCAACCTTACCCACTGGGGGCAGACACCAAAAACAACGGGAACTACGAACCTGCAGCCTGCAGAAAGGAGACCCCAAACACAGTAAGTTAAGCAAAATGAGAAGACAGAGAAACACGCAGCAGATGAAAGAGCAAGGTAAAAACCCACCAGACCAAACAAATGAAGAGGAAATAGGCAGTCTACCTGAAAAAGAATTCAGAGTAATGATAGTAAAGATGATCCAAAATCTTGGAAATAGAATGGAGAAAATACAAGAAACATTTAATAAGGACCTAGACGAATGAAAGAGCAAACAGACAATGATGAACAACACAATAAATGAAATTAAAAATTCTCTAGAAGTAATCAGTAGCAGAATAACTGAGGCAGAAGAATGGATAAGTGACCTGGAAGATAAAATAAAGGAAATAACTACCAGAGAGCAGAATAAAGAAAAAAGAATGAAAAGAATTGAGGACAGTCTCAGAGACCTCTGGGACAACATTAAACGCACCAACATTCAAATTATAGGTGTCCCAGAAGAAGAAGAGAAAAAGAAAGGGACTGAGAAAACATTTAAAGAGATAATAGATGAAAACTTCCCTAATATGGGAAAGGAAATAGTCAATCAGGTCCAGGAAGTGCACAGAGTCCCATACAGGATAAATCCAAGGAGAAATACGCCAAGACACATATTAATCAAACTGTCAAAAATTAAACACAAAGAAAAAATATTAAAAGCAGCAAGGGAAAAACAACAAATAACACACAAGGGAATCCCCATAAGGTTAACAGCGGATCTTTCAGCAGAAACTCTGCCAGCCAGAAGGGACTGGCAGGACATAATTAAAGTGATGAAAGGGAAAAACCTACAACCAAGACTACTCTACCCAGCAAAGATCTCATTCAGATTTGACCAAGAAATTAAAAGCTTTAAGACAAGCAAAAGCTAAGAGAATTCAGCACCACCAAACCAGCTTTACAACAAATGCTAAAGGAACTTCTCTAGGCAGGAAACACAAGAGAAGGAAAAGACCTAAAATAACAAACCCAAAACAATTAAGAAAATGGTAATAGGAACATACATATCGATAATTACCTTAAATGTAAATGGATTAAATGCTCCCACGAAAAGACACAGACTGGCTGAATGCATACAAAAACAAGACCCATATATATGCTGTCTACAAGAGGCCTACTGTAGACCTAGGGACACATACAGACTGAAAGTAAGGGGATGGAAAAAGATATTCCAAGCAAATGGAAACCAAAAGAAAGCTGGAGTAGCAATTCTCATATCAGACAAAATAGACTTTAAAATAGAGACTATTACAAAAGACAAAGAAGGACACTACATAATGATCAAGGGATCAATCCAAGAAGAAGATATAAC
This sequence comes from Lipotes vexillifer, assembly GCF_000442215.2. Classification (NCBI taxonomy): domain Eukaryota; kingdom Metazoa; phylum Chordata; class Mammalia; order Artiodactyla; family Lipotidae; genus Lipotes; species Lipotes vexillifer. The sequence continues at coordinate 4,838,479 of NW_006771578.1, forward strand.
AATTGTAAATATTTATGCACCCAACATAGGAGCACCTCAATACATAAGGCACATGCTAAGAGCCATAAAAGGGGAAATCGACAGTAACACAATAATAGAAGGGGACTTTAACACCCCACTTTCACCAGTGGACAGATCAACCAAAATGAAAAAAAAATAAGGAAACACAAGCTTTAAATGATACATTAAACAAGATGGACTTAATTGATATTTATAGGACATTCCATCCAAAAACAGCAGAATACACTTTCTTCTCAAGTGCTCATGGAACATTCTGCAGGATAGATCATATATTGGGTCACAAATAAAGCCTTGGTAAACTTAAGAAAATTGAAATCGTATCAAGTTATCTTTTCCGACCATGATGCTATGAGACTAGGTATCAATTACAGGAAAAAATCTGTAAAAAATACAAACACATGGAGGCTAAACAGCATGCTACTAAATAAAGAGATCACTGAAGAAATCAAAGAGGAAATCAAAAAACACCTAGAAACAAATGACAATGAAAACACCACAGCCCAAAACCTATGGGATGCAGCAAATGCAGTTCTAAGAGGGAAGCGTATAGCAATACAATCCCACCTCAAGAAACAAGAAAAATCTCAAATAAACAACCTAACCTTACACCTAAGGCAATTAGAGAAAGAAGAACAAAAAAACCTAAAGTTAGCAGAAGGAAAGAAATCATAAAGATCAGATCAGAAATAAATGAAAAATAAATGAAGGAAATGATAGCAAAGATCAATAAAACTAAAAGCTGGTTCTTTGAGAAGATAAACAAAATTGATAAACCATTAGCCAGACTCATCAAGAAAAAAAGGGAAAAGACTCAAATCAATAGAATTAGAAATGAAAAAGCAGAAGTAACAACTGACACTGCGGAAATACAAAGGATCATGGGAGATTACTACAAGCAGCTCTATGCCAATAAAATGGACAACCTGGAAGAAATGGGCAAATTCTTAGAAAAGCACAACTTTCCAATACTGAACTAGGAAGAAATAGAAAATAGAAACAGACCAATCACAAGCACTGAAATTCAAACTGTGATTAAAAATCTTCCAACAGGGCTTCCCTGGTGGCGCAGTGGTTGAGAGTCCGCCTGCCGATGCAGGGGACACGGGTTCGTGTCCTGGTGCGGGAAGATCCCACATGCCATGGAGCGGCTGGGTCCGTGAGCCATGGCCGCTGGGCCTGCACGTCCGGAGCCTGTGCTCCGCAACGGGAGTGGCCACAACAGTGAGAAGCCCGTGTACCGCAAAAAAAAAAAAAAAAAAAAAAAAAAAAAAAAATCTTCCAACAAACAAAAGCCCAGGACCAGATGGATTCATAGGCAAATTCTATCAAACATTTAGAGAAGAGCTAACACCCATCTTTCTCAAACTCTTCCAAAGCGCAGCAGAGGGAGGAACACTCTCAAACTCATTCTGCGAGGCCACCATCAGCCTGATACCAAAACCAGACAAAGATGATACAAAAAAAGGAAACTACAGGCCAATATCACTGATGAACATAGATGCAAAAGTCCTCAACAAAGTACTAGCAAACATAATCCAACTGCACATTAAAAGGATCATACACCATGATCAAGTGGGGTTTATCCCAGGAATGCAAGGATTCTTATGTGGAATCTAAAAAAAAAAAAAGTGGTTCTGAAGAGCCTTGGGGCAGGATAGGAATAAAGACGCAGATGTAAAGAATGGACTTGAGGACACAGGGACGGGGAAAGGTAAGCTGGAAGAAAGTGAGAGAGTGGCATGGACATATATACACTACCAAACGTAAAACAGAGAGCTAGTGGGAAGCAGCTGAATAGCACAGGGAGATCAGCTCGGTGCTTTGTGACTACCTAGAGCGGTGGGATAGGGAGGGTGGGAGGGAGATGCAAGAGGGAGGGGATATGGGGATATATGTGTATGTATAGCTGATTCACTTTGTTATACAGCAGAAACTAACACAACAATGTAAAGCAATTATACTCCAATAAAGGTGTAAATAAATAAATGAGGAAAGAAAGGAAGGAAGGAAGGAAAGAAAGAAAGAAAAGGAAGGAAGGAGGGAGGGAGAGAGGGAAGGAAAGGAAGGAAGGAAGGAAGGGAGGGAGGGAGGGAGGGAGGGAGGGAAGGAGGGAGGGAGGGGGAAAGAAAGAAAGAAAGAAAGAAAGAAAGAAAGAAAGAAAGAAAGAAAGAAAGAAAGAACTGAGCTGAGACTTGACCCCTGGCCGTGGTCCTCTACCTCCCAAGAGTCTGCTCTACCGTGACATGCTCTCTCCAGCTTCTACCTAGAAAGTGTCCACACATTGAGCACCTACCATGTGGTAGGCACTTGACTCATCCTTAATCCTTAGCAACCATGCTGCCAGACAAGGTATGATGATTCATATTGTATAAAGAGAAAACCCAAGTGCAGAAAAGTAATCTGATATCATACTGATAGTAAATGATGGAGCTGGGGTAGGACCTGGATCTTTTTTGTTCTTAGTGCTCTTTCCATGTCTGGGAGAGACGACATGAGAAATGCCAACACAGCCTCTCAAAATGGACTTTGATTTGGAGCCATCACAACAAAGCAACTCAGAACCAGAAAGAGGCACGTGTATTCTTCTAATTTTGCACATTCCTCTATCTTTTCTACAAGTCCTGGAGGAACCAGGAGCAGAGAGGACCTCGGAGGTCTGTACTGACCTGGATGAGAAGAGAGGGTAGTCCAGGGATTGAATGGTTCAAAGAGAAAGCCATTCAGAGCAAGTGTTCATGTGTTTCCGGGGCCCACCAGGATCCAGGAGAAGGTGCTGACATATCTTCCGATACCCCACAAGGTGAATCTGTCTTTCAGCGTTGAGGTTCAGACAGAGGTCCCCATGTCTTCCTGGCTTCACTCACCCTTGATCTCAGCACACCCGAGCCGTGCTGCCTCAGGGCACCTGGACAGTGCACCTACCTCAGGTGAGTCTGACCCAGGAAGGATGCTCCTCCCTAAGCACTGGCCCAGTGGCTGCACGGGGTCCCCATTTGCTGGACAAGGGCCAGACAGGTGGTCTAACACAGCAAAGGACCCTGCCAAGCAGCACTGTGGGGACAGCAAAGCTGGTTTCCTTTTCTATATGTCCCTGTCCCTTGTCACATAGCACTCTGTCCTCCCTTCAAGCACAGAGTCTTGGAAGAAATCTGCTATCTGACATTTTGGGTGTTTGCAATATTCACAACCCATATCTTACTGTATTATTATGTTAGACTCTGGTCCCTGCAGAGAGATGTCAGGTCTTAGGAAATTAGACAAAGTTAAGTAATTTAGAGGAAGGAGAGCTGCTGCTGGCTAGGAGACTCTTTATTGGAGAGTCCATCATTCGCTGCACTGGTCACTGGATTTTGCGTTTCCATGTGCATATGTCCTGTGTGTGTGTCCTTTCCTAAGAACTTCTGTTACGCAAGGAAATTAACAAACAAATAAAATGGCAATAGAGAAAACAAAAGGATGTGGAACCACACAGACCTGGATTTCAATTCTAGGCCTGACATGGCACAGCCCACACAATCAGTCCTTTCTTGATTCCTTATTTGCAGGGGAGGGGACAGGGAAGCAGGTTCTGCTCTGAAGTTGCCTGTCTCATGGTGCTGGGTGAGAACTCAGTGAAGAAAGACTGAGGCAGTGTTTTGTAAACTACAAAGCTTTATGTAAATATTGCCGCAGTTGCAATAACAGCTACCGTTGTTACATCTCTTTGTGATTTGCAAGTATGCTATGCCACACACATTCAGATCATATCAGTATTGCCCCTAACACATTACAATCCCTGGGTTAGGTACAGTCTTTGCCATCAAGAGATTATGGTCTAGGAAGAAAAGGTTCCCAGCCAGAGGACACTGAGAGATGGTTGCTAAAGAAGTCGGAAGGGAGCACAGGGAGGGAATTCAGGTTCCAGAGGAGGGACACCTGACCTAGACTGCAGTCCAAGAAGGCTTCATGGATGAGGTGACCCCTGAGCTTTGTTCAGGAGGATGTATAAGAGCAATGCAGGTTGGAAGGCTGGGGAAGGTGGTAACTTTCTAGGCAAGCAGAGAAACAGCATGTACAATGAAACAGAAAAAAGAACAAGTATACTATGTTTGGGATGTCAGTAATTTGATATCTGCAAAAGACCCCAGCTCTTGCCTAAGTGATTTCATATCACTGGGTTCCTGAGCCCTATTGAGGCTAGGACCAGAGGAAGATGAATCTCTCCTTGCCCCTGATTAGAGAGCTAGCCCTCATCAATGATTCCTTCTTCAGAATAAATCAATGCACCCCCAGTACCTAGTCCAAATCCCTGCACATTGTTGCTTCTCAATAAGTATTTGTTGAATAAATGCATCTTCAACCTCCAATATAATCTAGAGGTAGCAGGCTATGATTATGATAGAGTATCAAACAGTCCTACATTTTTGTAGCCATATCACTTATAAACTGACTTCAGCTATCTCTACAGTGACCTGACATGTATTCTGCTACTCAACCTCCACAGTCCATATCTGACATTAAACCCAGCTACCCTGGCTCTATCCGCCCACGACTCCTCCTCCAAGTGCAGGTTAAGAAGAGCAGTCATTCATCAACGCCCTGCTCCCTTCCAGGACTGTGCTCATGGGTTTCCCTAAGTTTTCCCATCCAATTCTCCCAACAAGGCTGCAGGGCAGTTAAGAGTCACCATGTTTTACAGATGCACAAACTAAAGCTCAGAGAGGCAAAGTGATTTTCCCAAAGTCACACAGCTGGTTAAGCAATAGAGTCACAGTTCCAGCTCAAGTCCCTTTCACCCCCAACACCTGCGTTTTTTGCCTTTGGACCAAATAATAATAACAATAGCAACAAAAATAACAATTATATATTGAGTCTCATGCCTCTCACTGACAAAGCAAGGTACTAATTGTCATCTTACTTAGTCCATATAATTCCCTTGAGATAAGCACCTTTGTTCCATTTTACAGTTGTGGATCTTGAAGTTCAGAAAGGCTAAGTAACTTTCGTTAAGACACAGCTATTAAGTTGTGGCAGTAATTCTGCCTAATTCCAAAGTCTGTCCTCTTCCCACAATATCCCTTTAGTGCCAGTTACAAACACAGCAAATCTGTCTATTTTCAATAGGAATCCAAGATCCTATTGGGGCTTGATGATGAGGAGTGATACATATTTTTAATTACTAGAGCACTATTATCCATCCAAATCATTTCAGGGAAGCTTGGCTGATAGGCATAATCAGCCTCACTCTATTTGATAAGCTCTGAAGAAACTGCTCATTAAGAATGACAGCGACCTTTACTCTGTCTTCCTGGATCTAAAACCTTTGAATCTTCTTAAGACCAAGATAAACAATGACTTACCCATATTAATGCTCTAAGATAGAGATGTAAATCTCCCAAGCGTACGCCTGCATTTACAGGGCTCTCAAGGCAAAGAGCAGAAATATGACTTGGTTTGGGATTATACGATTTTAGAGATTAGGGTTTAAGCCACATTCCTAAAATGGAGGGGCTCCGGACAGGAAGAGACTCACACAACACATTTCTTTTATAAACTGACTTCAGCTATCAAAAAAAAAAGCGACATATACTCCACCCGATTAACACGTCCATTTGTCAAAAAGCCAAATCTTATTGCTCCACATGTGATCATGGGTGCTCCTCTATGGCTCTGCTTTCAGGGTAGGATAAGACAGTGCCACGGGCTACCCATATGGCCCTGTAATATCTGCTTTCATCTTCCCCCTTCAGATGATTTTCTTTGACGTTCCTAGAAGTTTAGGTGCTCATGAATCTCTCCTACCCACTCATCTATGTTTAGAGAATGTGAGACTAGAAACACATCAGAAAGAACACATCAGATCAACCTCATTCTCCATTCAGCTCCAGATTCCACCTCCGAGGATGGCCACAAGGATGACACGGAGGAAAACTGTGTCAGAAACTCTCCAGGGCTTCCCAAGTGTGTGCCCCAAAAGAGGGAGGGAGTGTGATTGGGGACATCAAAAAGTTTTCAGAATCAATAAGTTGGGGAAACTCGGAATGAAACAAAATTAAACAGGTATCTTTACTACAGATCTCAGAGTATCTGATATGCAAATAAGCATTGTATAACACGAAAGGATGCCTGTGGTACCCGGTATATCCCCAATATATCTTTTAAAAAGCATCGCCTCGGACTGTTGTTATTATGAGGAATACCCTTTTGGCAATGCTGTCTAAACCTTTCTTGAACCCATTCTTGTTTGCAAAGTGATCACACCCCGGGGCAAGAAATTCCACGTGTTCTCCATTCTAAAATGTTCTTATATGCACCTTCCAACCTTTTTTCTGCAACCTAGTTGGGACACTCTTCACAAGCCATCATCTAGGGGTTTGCTGATTGTATTTATTTATTTTGGAGCTTTTGACGAATATGATGTTCCCTGATGGATTAGTGGAATGACAGAGCATGCATCTTGGGCAGTAAGTAACAGCTGTTCCCTCCCCCTCCCGTCCTTGGCCCAGCCCAGCTCAGCAGTGATAATCTGCATTGCACAGTGTGTTGTCTGGTGGTCTCTGTGCTGCACTGGGAGAAATCCGTAAAGACGATATTCAGCGAGTGTCAAACTATCTTCTCCTAAATTGATGCTCAAGTGATAACTCCCTCTGCCCAAAGAGACCTGATGAAATACCTAAGCTTTCTGAGTTTTAGCACAGTCCACATTTCTATGAAAACATTATTTTAAGGGGAATGTCTTGAGTCCCGACTTTTTGGATGGTCTTACGAGCCCCATGCACGGTTGCATTTCCCAAGGAGCCAGTTGTCTGGGGGTGGGGCTGGGACTGACTCATGGAGAAGAGCCTTCCTGTCTGATGTTGGCCAGACAGCAGAGAGCCATCCAAACAGGAGACGGACAGCCTCGGGCTGTGAGAGCTGTGCGACTCTAGTGGAATGACTTCTGCATCCAGAAGAGGAACACCCAGCTCAGAAGACATGCATACAAGCAAAAGGGAAAAATAAAGGTACCTTCTGTGCTAAACTGAGGAAACTGAGATTCAAAGTCAGTAAAGCTATATCACAGGTGAATGACGAGGTGTGGTTCCAGCCAAGTGAGAGCTTTGATTTCAAGTCAGTTGCTCTTCCTACTCTAACTGCAATCAGTTACCCAAGGGACATGGGTAGGGGGATATCGCATCAAAGCTCTGACCTCCTGAGGTCCAAATTGCGGCCAGGAGTGTCCTATTGCCTCCATGGTGGGCTGTGGCTATTCTAGTAGGGAAGGATACTATTCCTGCATTTCCAGGGAGAATACCCCAGGTTTTCTATGCGGTACTGAATGCCCTGCATGGCGTACCTGGATTCCTACCTCCCAAGTTTTTCCAGTAGTGTGTAATATGGTTGGCCTCCCGGTAACATCTGTTCATGTTCTCGAACCTGGCCATGAAGGTGGGCTCCTGGCTGCCCCACCTTTGCCCCTCTCCAGGAGTCAACCTTCAGATGCTATGGGAGTGATCTGGGCCTTTCAAAATGTAACCTTGGCCACGGTTCTACCCAGACCCTAGTTATTGATGTACCAAGTGTCAGTTGCCCCCCAAGTGTCAGGTCACTCTTGGAAATGCCTTGGCTATAAACACAGTGGCTTAGGCATGGATCAAAACCTTGTCTATGATTCCACTGAAGAATCAGACCTCTGTGTGATTTCCAGGTCGACAGATAGATGCTGCTCCATTAAGCAAACATCTTAAGAATGTACCCCATCTCCATTTTAACATCCTTTAAAATGATGACAAAAATCTATCATTTTCCAAAGACATTGAACATTCCTTTCAATACAGTATCTTTGAAATGGGACTTCCTGGGAAGGCCTAAGGGGTTTTGCTATACCCACAGGGACACAGATGCAATTACAAGGGACTAATCATTTTCTAGCTATTGAATTGAGCTGCTCTTGTAAGAACTGTTTGAGATGTCCTTCTCTATTAATCATGTATTTCAACTTTAAGAAATACAAAAATATTTTAAAAGAGCTCACTTCACTGGAGCACCTGTTTTGCGCTATACTTTCACATGTCATCTCGTTCAATCCTCAGGACACCCTACTGTGCTCAACATCTGGCCAGAAAACTGAGTTTCAGACACCCTAAACAACTTCTTACAGCTAGAGAGTGATAGAGCTGGGATGGGAAATTCGGTCTACCAAAGCCCAGGGTCCAGGCATCTTTCCTACCCCATGCCTCCTCCCCTCTACATTTCACAGGACAGGGGAATTATTTTCTCTTCTTTTCCTGCATGGGGAGATGAAGTTGGCTTACACAGTATTTTTAGATTTATGCATTCTAACTGAGGTTACCTGTATTAGCTTGAAAAACTAAGAAGGAAGGGACATATGGGTTTATTTATTATTCACCTTCAAACACAGAAAAAAGAATTCTTTAAGTGCTACCGGTAAAAATCATAGAAGCCAGAGGAAGGCATTTCCCCTTAAAGTGAGGCATCTTTTACATCCTTTCCTACTGTTAAACTTCAACCAACATGATGTGATATTTGAGCCCGCCATGCAGAATAGCGATATGTATCATAATTGCAGCTCTCCGTGTGAGCTATGTATCAGAAACCTTAATGTAATTGCCAGACTGAATCTCAATTCATCTCTGAGAGAAGCTTATCACTTTGGGGGTGTTGTATCACCTGCTTTTAAATCACACACAACTGTAGCCACAATGATCTATTTAGTCTTCGATGTTTTAAACGTTGCTGCCTGTGTCTACACTAATTCCCATCTGCCAGCCGGTTCAGACAAGACACTGGTCAACTGCAGGCCAAGTTCCGGGCCTTCCCTGTGCTATGTTCTTACCTCTGTCTTTTTCCTTCCAGTCCATCCTCCTCTACACAAATGTCAGAGTGAGCTTCCTAAAACACAAAACTGCCCGGGCCACACCCTGCGCAAAAAGCCTTGAATGACTCCCCATTACCAACAGGACACAAAACCTCCCACCATCCAGCCATCACTTGCCCCTATCCCCCCATCTCACACCTCTACCATCTTCAAGCAGAAGCAGAATTAAAGACAGCACCAGAAGTAGTTAACGTTGGGCTAAAAATTGCCAGAGGGAGTCAGGTCTGCCTGTTGCCTCTAAGGGACTGTGGATATCCTGGATGTGAACCGCAAACTTGACAACCTCTCTTAGAATACAGAAAGAAAGGACAAAAAGGTAAAAGTCAAGACGGAGAAAATGATAAATACAGATGATTACAATCATCAAACACATACATGACTTGTATTCCATAAGAAAACACCAGTATAGTATACACTATAGAAGCAACAAATAAAGATATAAAAAAAGAGAACATTTCCTGAGCCACAAAATGACCTAAGAGGATCATTGCATTACAAAGAAAAAATTCCTCCAAGAAACTCACTCTTAGTAACCTGAGAAAATTTGGATTTGAAAGGACAAAATATGGTCTAAGAAATACCTGAACAAAAACTTATGAAAAAAGTTTGCTGCCAAAGAAATAGGGTCAGGCACCCTCAGACTTCTCCTTTGGTTCACTAACTGCCAGTCCCAGATCTATCAAGTTGTGAGGGACAAAGTTGTTGACACCCAACAGGGGAACAGCAGTCACATTGTCCTTCATGTATGAAAGAAGTGGAAAGATTACCTTTGGTCCATAAAGGTTCAGAAAGTCTGCCCCTGATGTGAATTTCTTGGGGGAGATGGTATTGAATTACATCTATGGGAATGAACTCAGTCCAATCAAATCAATGGGAAGTAAAATTAAGAGCTCAGGCATACGGTATAAAAGGACTGTCAGCGCTGAAAACAGTTAAACACAGGATCCAAACATTGCTTTGAACTGGGCTAAAAAACTGCAAATGCCAAAACTTCTTGAAATCAAAGATACAAAATATAAAATCGGCATCTAGAAAAGCATCGCCAGCTCCAGCCTCCTGCAGGCTGGTTCAGGACCCCTCCTCCCAGCCCCTGAGCTTCCCTCTGTCACAGCACTTAACCCCACACTTGTTTCATGTTTGTTTCTTTACTGTTGGAAAGTGAACCCCTAAGAGCAGGGGCTATGTTATTTGTGACCCCACCACTCCGCCCTGCCATGTGGCACATAGTTTGAAACTGTGAATGTTTGTTGAAGGGATGAATGAGGAAAAACATGGTGCCCCTTCATTATACCCCCCGGCAACCTTCCCTAAGGACTTGATCTCTGATTCTCGGAAGGACTTCAGTGAGGGTTTCGTGGCACATGCACTTAATACTTCCTCTGATCATCGGTGGAGCTTCCCTCAATGTCTCCCTAAAAAATGCAGTTGGGTGCTCCTTACATGGCAAGCCCCACAGTGGCTGTACAGAGTGCAAGTGCAGAGGCCCACGGAATGCTGTGGTTCTCTCCAGCACTCTGGAGTCTGTTATTGCCACTCCTGTGAGGCAAAGACGGCAACTGAGGCTCCCAGGGGTTGTGTGACATTCCCAAGTGTACATCATGAGGGATGCATGGGAGCTGACTATGTCTCTCTGGCTGTGAAGTCCCCGCCCTGGCCCTTGTCTGGAAACCTGTGTTAGAGACAATCACATTGTGACACACAGGACTTTTATCTCCAGAATGTCAGCAGGCCAAACCTGGCATCTGTCCCACCAGGCGCCTCGCTCAGTATGCTGGCTAACTTGTGTTCACTGTACATTAGGCAGCTGAGTTTACCAGGAGAACATGGCGTCCCCTTGATGAATGGCGTCAGGGCTGCATTTACATGAAAGTGGGCTTCCTAGGCGTGATAAGGGGCTGAGCGATGCATCACTTGCTGTGCCGGCGTGCACAAGTCAGAAGTGATGAATAGGGCTGCAAGACGAAGGGCTCAGAACAGTGCCGAGCTTCAACACACCAGGCTCAGCTGATGTGGTGCCTGATTAGGGGCTCCAGAACGCCAACCCACTCAATACCCAGTCATTCATATACCCTTCTGCTTGTCAACAATTGACTGAGCACCTTGTCTGAGCCAGTGCTTGCCAGATGCTGCAGATAGAGAAGGAAGGTGTGGTCCTTCCCTACCATCCAATAATGAGAGCGTAGATTATTGAGCATTTACTGTGTACCAGACACTACATGTGCCTCGTCTCCTTAAATCTTCACCACTTCCCTGTGAGGTAGGTATAATCCTCTTTTAAAGAATGGGAAAACTAAGACCAAGAAGGATTAACTAACCATCCCAAGTCAGAACTAATTAGGGAAAAAAACCTGGGCTGGAACTCAGGTCCACTGACTCCAGGAGTCCTTGCTTCGGCAGAGATGCAGACAACGGTAGCTATGGGTCGTATCACATTCTTCATGCTTTGACTATCTTTATTCTCATGACAGCTTCATGAGGAAGATGTTATTTTCCCAATTTTTCAAATGAGGAAACCAGAGATCAAAGAAGTTAAGACATATGACCAAGGACACACAGCTTGTTAAAGGGTTGGAAACTATATGCTGGTATCACAAATTCTTCCAAGAGCCTCACAGGGCTGCCAAGGGAGTGGCCAGGAGAAGTGTTTACCAGCCTTTGGTCTACAAAGTGGGTGAATCTGAATAAACACTCTCACCAAATGTGACCCTTACATCTTACACAGTGGTAGGGATCTGGTTTTGTTAACATACTGTCACCACAGGGGAGGCTGGGGGATCTCTCTGTGCTAGTTTTACTTCTTATAAATCTGTAATTAGTTCAAAAGAAAAGTTGTTTTTTAAGTGATAGGAATCAATTCAATTTGACAAACACTAAACACTCAAATTGGGATCAACTCTTTGCTGCTGTCAGGGAACACTGACATGGCCCCTCAGTTTCTAGGATCACAAGTTTTTAGATATAAGATTCACATTTCCTAAAATGTGATGACTTCATGTTCTAACCCTAACTGTGGAAACCCTATCTACTCTTCCTGCTGAGAGTTTAATTATGCATTGTGTCTGCATTTCTGATTCCCTCATGTGTTAATATCACATGATCCAGTCAGCCCATCCCCTTTTCCCGACAAGGTCCCTGGGCTGGACATCTTCCACTTCCCCTCCAGATGGACCTTCCCTTCTCTGACCAACTGTGTGCTCCGGGAGACAATGGACCATATCAGTGAGCTCCCGTGACCGCCCACTTGTGGTTGGGTTCAGAAATCGGGGCTGCTGCAGGGATTAAGGAAGGGAGGAGAGAGGTTGGGGTATTTACTGCCCCAGGAATCTCCCCTTAGCTTCCTGCAATGGGGCCTAGTTCCTCCACTGAAAGGAAAGTCACAGCTTTTAGGAGACCTTCCCTTCCCAGCTTTGTTTTCAGGTTCCATAATGAGTCCCGCCTCATGCCCGGGGGCGGGGGCGGGGGCGGTGGGGGGTGGGGATCGTTTGTTGTCACGTGCTCCACCATGTCTAGACCAGGGTACCACACTATCTCTTGTCGTTCACAACATCCTGCCCACACTTTTGTAAATAACCCCTTTATTAGCCTTTCTTCAAACTACCTAATTTGAATGTGCCGTCTGTTTCCTGCCAGGATGCTGTCTGATGCCATCTTCGAGAGCAGAAACCATATTTAATGCATTGTTTCATTACCTACGGCATCAACCATAGAGCAGAGTCAGGCCCACAGTGGGGGGGGGGGGGA
>NW_006771578.1:4851160-4857666 GCF_000442215.2 Lipotes vexillifer
AAGAGGAGGGACAGGCCCAAACGGGGGGGGGGGGGGGAATTACCTGATTGGGTATCTCCTCACTCATTCAAGAGTTGGACTAGTGGCAACTTTATTTAAATTGATTTTTTTTTTTTTTTTGCTAATGAAATTCTATTTTAATTGGGAGAGCTCAATGTTTCCTAATCTATTTTGGGGACACGGATCTCTTAAAAAAATCTGATGATCTATAGACCTTCAACCTAGAAAAACATACAAATGTATGTTTTTGCAAATGTTTGCACAAATTTTCAGGCAGTCCATAAACCACCGGCCAAGAATCCCTGCAACGTATCCGTTATTTATTAAAGCAAAGATTCTATTGCAATGTGAGTACTTGCTTCCTAATTCTGAGACACAGTCAATTCTAAATGCTTTACTATTATTACTGTGTTATTATTATTATTATTAAAATGGGGATGGCACTTGGATTTACAAGTCAGTGTGCTATTCCCAGGATCTGGGATGAAGCTCGAAAATTCTAAACTCTTATAAACAACAGAAGAGAAAAATAAAAACAGAAAGACTTAGATAGCCCTTACTCTGTGCCTGGTACTGTCCTAACTGCTTTATAAATATTGACTCATTTAATGCTCACAATAACCCAAAACTCAGTCCTATTCTTCACCCCCCCCTCACACAGTCTTCTCAGGCCCTTGATATTAGCCTGGCTCTTTCCATGCGTAAGGGTCAGGGAAATCACTTCATTTTTTTAATATTTTAATTTTATTGGAGTATAGTTGATTTACAATGTTGTGTCAGTTTCAGGTGTACAGCAAAGTGAATCAGTTATACATATACATGTCTCCATTCTTTTTTGGATTCTTTTCCCATACAGGCCATTACAGAGTACTGAGTAGAGTTCCCTGTGCTACACAGTAGGTCCTTATTAGTTACCTATAATAATGTATATATGTCAATCCCAATCTTCCAATTTATCCCTCCCCCCCACCCCCTGGTAACCATAAGTTTATTTTCTACATCTGTAACTCTTGACTAGGAAATTAGACTCAGGTGGGATCTGAGAGCCATGATTCCTGACAGCCCACTCATCCTACTTCCATAGACCCCTGCCCTCAGCACTGTCATTCCACTCAGCCATCTGAGTTACGGTCACCTGTTTGTGCACTGCCCCTGCCATCACACCAGTGGTCTTCAACATCTTTCCCATGGTGACGCGCTTGATCCAGAACCGCAGCATGTTATTAACAGTAATTAAACCTACTGTGTTTTGAAACCTTCTTATGTACAGGACTAACCCCACTGTAAGGGTTTTATAGGCATTTCACCTTAGTTGATTCTTATGACAATTCTATCATTAGGAGTGTTACTATTCCCATATTACAGAGGAGGAGGCAGAGGCTTAGAGAGGTTAAGCAATTTGGATCAGGTCAAGTGACTAATAAGTCCTGGACCCGGGATCTGAACCCTGGCAGGTTTCCCCAGATTATTACTGCCTTCCGGGTTTGAGATAATATTGGGGGGCACTCCCATCTATCCCAGCCCGCTGACCCTAACGTCACCCCGATTTCCCCCGCTCAAGAATGCATCCCGCTTTGCAACCGAAGGAGAGTGACACTATCATGATAACCTTGAACCTGCTCTGAAGTTTTTGAATTCAACAATCTGCTAATGGCATTATTTTCACCATCGCCAGGAAACTAGCACTTGCACCTCCTGACAAATGCCAGCCTACTTGTGTACCTGCGCAAAATGTCAGGGATCCACTACTTTGGGCAGCATCCAAATACGGCCATTTCTGTGTCCCCAGCACAGCTGAGGCCCTCATCATTTAAATGAGAGCAGGCAAGGCTGCATGAATGAATGAAGTTGGAGAGGATGATCCTCCAGTCTTAAAGGTCAGGTAATAAAAAAATTGCAAAAGGATTGGAAGGAGAGGCGACTGATGGAGAGACCATACTAGCCTGTTCCTCCTCTTATGCCACCTAATATCCCTTCCTGATCCTCTAACCCATCTGCCTGCCAGACCTTGTGAAACTCAGAGAATATCGAAAGCAAACTCACCTCAATCCCTCACCCAGGGCTGAGCTTTGGAAAGTTCCTTTACCTTCTTATCCTGATGGAAACCCAGAAGTCCCTAGGGCACTCAAACTTTCTAGCGGTAGAGGCTAATTTTTTGCAGCTCAGAGAAGTGGGAAGGTGCCTTTTGGGTCCTCACTGCCACTTCCAAACCCTATCGCTACCTTCCTCGTTCAAAACTGTCAGCTCTTTTGAAGCATATCATCACGCTGCTGTCATCTGCCAAATTTCCAGTCACCCTGTGCCCTGCCATTCACCAATGACTTCAGACCTGCCTCCCTGTCTTCATGTGGGGGGACTTGAACATCGATGGCAATGGTCTGTCCATAATCATGACCTCTGAGTTCCTTGACCTCCTCGACCCAATCCTTTTCCTCCTCCCACCTCAGGCACCCAGTCCTAAGGTCATACATCATCACCAATCACTGAACCAACTACAGGATTCCTATTTAGCACCCATTACTGACCATCACCTCCCATCCCTCCTGCTCATTCACTCTGGCATAAATGCACTAACAATTCTTTGATGCCCCCCCCCCTCAGGGCCCTGCATTGACCCCACTGACCCTGCCACTTTGTTGCTGTCAACCATGTCCCGGTGCCTTTATTTCCATCCTTATTCTGCTTGGAGTGCACTGTCCAGCAGTTTAATCCCTTTCTCACAAACCTGCCTAACTGCCTTGACTCTCTCTCCTTCTTTCTCTCCTCCCTTACTCCAATCCCAGTTTAACCCAAGTACCCCCCTTCTCAGATTCTGCCCCATGTAAATGTGTTTAGAGAAAATCAAGTAAACACTTCTAGTTCGGCCTATGCGTTTGAGTCCAAATTTCCAGTGAGTGGTCAGCACCATGGACAGTGCTACAACATTTTCGCCAGGAAATTCACTGTCTCACTCCCCATCTGATTATTTCACACCTTCCCTTCTCTACTTAAAACTCCAACACTCTCTCCCCCTCCTAACTCTCAGCCGTTAACTCTGCCTCATATTTCATAAAGAAAACAGGTGAAATCAAGGGACTACCTCCTATTCGCACTCGCAATTTCTCTGGCTTACTGGCATCTGTTCTCACATACTCTGCTTTCCCTCCTATCGCGGTAGCAACTTCCCTGCTCCTAAGGTCAAGCCCTCTCTGTAGACCTCAGACATGTTCCTCTTGCCCATTCAATGCCCTCTGTCTCCCAAACAGTCAACTTCATTCTCACCATAAACATGCCTTGACATTGACTCTCTGAAAACATTCCCCGCCCTACAATTGCACTCCCCGCTTCAGTCTATGCCCCATTTCCATGTGCCTCTTCACGCAACCTTCCTCAAAAGAGTTGACAACACTCAAGGTTCTCACTTCTCCCCCCTCATCATCCCTCAACCCACTCCAGTTGGGCTCTGTCCCCACCGCTCCACTGAGGCCACTCCTCCATGGTCACAAGTCACCTCTGTCCTGCTAAATCTAATAGTCAGTTCTCGGGCCTCACCTTGTCCAGTCTCAGAGAAGATCACACTGAATCATTGTGTCCTCTAGGCCTCTGTGTCACCACATTCTCTCGGGCTTCCTCCTACCTCGTGGCTGCTCTCCCCTATCTCCTTGGCTGAGCCCCTCTCCTGGCCTCAGTGTTGGCCAAGGGCTTGGTCATTGGCCCTTGGGCCTCCTCTCTATGTTCACTCACTTCCCACATGTTTTCATCCTGCAGGAAACTTTACCTCCTCCTGTATGCTGATGATGCCACCGTTTCATCCCCAGGCCTGAGTTTCCCCCTGAGCTTCACACCTGAATATTCAATTGCCAACTCTGCCAGCATCTCCACTTGGATGTCTCGTAGGCATCTCAACATGCTCAGAACTAGACTCCTGATTGCCTCTCCCGAACCTGTTCCTTGCCCAGTCTTCCCCAACCAGTTATTGGCACCGCTATCCACTCAATTGATCAGACCAAACACGGGGGGGGGGGGGGTCATCCTTAACTCCTCTTTTCATGCTGCCTGCACATCTCATTCATCAGCAAGGCCTGTGGCTCTACCCTCAAAAATCTCCACAAATTCATCCCTTTCTTACCATCTACTACTTTTACCGTAGTGCACGTCACTAGCATCCCTTGCCTGGGCTACTGCAGTAGAGAGCATCCCTGGTCTCCCTACTTTCATCACTTTCCATATCGGTTCAGCTCCTCTGTAGCAGTCTGCTTACAACCCTGGCAGCTTTGTATGGTAATATTAAATAAAGATTAGCTGTAATGAGGCCCTCCCTGATTTGACCCTGGCTTTCCTCTCCATCTTATTGTCCAGCCATCCCCAAATATGAACAGACTTATTTTTCAAAACCCTGAACAAGTTTTTACCCAGGGTCTTTGCATGTGCTGTTCCTTCTGCCTGGGATGTTATACCCTCTGTCTTTTCACAGTTGGTATCTTAGCCTTCAATTTTCAGCTCAAGTGCCATTTCCTTAGAGAAGCCCTCCCTGACTACTCACTCCTGGTATCTCTCTTATTTATTTTCTCTATAACACTTAACAAACACTTATAATGCACTTACCACGCTCTAGGCACTGCTTTAAGTGTGTTACAAATATCAACACACTTAAACCTCATGCTAATCACATGCTATTAGTTTTATTATTGTCCCCCTTTAACAAATGAAGAAACTGAAGCACAGAGAAATTAAGTTATTTGCCCAAAAGGTCCTATTATCTGGCATACGTCAGGGCCAGGATCAGCACTCAGGTGAAGGCATTGCGGTGTATGCCTTCCAGGGGTCCTTCTTGGTGGGGGACAACGCTAAAGAGAAGTCACTAGTGTAAGAGTGAAGCGGTCTGATGTGCCCTAGGTTAGGAGTAGAGGTGCTCTAAGACCCACTGTGTGACCTTAAGGGAGCCCACCTCTCTCGGAGGGTCCATACCCATGATTGTTCTTCCAGCCTTGCCATAAATGGGTGGATGACCTGGAAGCTTACCTCAGGTGTTGTAGGTACTACTAATACCACCACCCCTGTGACTACTAATACTGCTTATAATATGATTATGACAATATCTGGAACTTTTGGTTGAATGTCTCCTGCTGTGGCCCTGTGTTTCATAGGCTCATAGGCTCATCTAATTCCCGCAACTGCCCTTAAAGACTATCCTCACTGTGCTTCCCTGGTGGCGCAGTGGTTGAGAGTCTGCCTGCCGATGCAGGGGACACGGGTTCGTGCCCCGGTCCGGGAAGATCCCACATGCCGTGGAGTGGCTGGGCCCGTGAGCCACGGCCGCTGAGCCTGCGCGTCCGGAGCCAAGACTATCCTCATTTTATAGAAAAGACAAGTGAGACTCAGAGAGGTTAACAAAATGACCCAAAGTCACACAGCCAAGAATTGGTCAAGCTAGATTTTGAAACAAAAATCTAATCTCTCTTCCCCTACCACCATCCTCCAGCAGTTCCTACTCTTCTATTTATATTTACTTCTTAGCACTTATCACCCTCCTACCTACTTATTATGTTTTTTCATTGTCTCCCTCTCCCCACTGCAATGTGACTGCACAAGGGCAGGGGTCCTTGTTGACTTTGTCCACTGTCATATCCCACGTGTCCTACAACAGTGCCTGGCAGACAGAAGGCACTCAGCGATGCACTGCCTGAGTGACTGACTTCCACCCAGGGCCCCTTCGGTACCGTGTCCCCCATCTGTGAGGCTCATGAACTGACTGGCTCTCCAACCTCTACGACAAGGATGGGCAAACTACCTCCCACTGGCCATACCCAGCCCGTGGCCTGATTTTGCACAGCCCATAAGCTAAGGATGGTATCTGCATTTTTAAAGCGTTGTAAAAGAAGAAGAGAAAAAAAGAGAAGAAAAGGCAGCAGCAGCAGCAGCAGCAATCAACAAAAAGGAATATCGAATCACTAGGTTGTGTTACAGGAACTAACATAGGAACAAGCGTTGTAGGTCAATTACTCTTCAAGACAAACAAACAAACTCATAAGAAAAAGAGATCAGATTTGTGGCTACCAGAGGCAGGGGGTGAGGGGAGAGGGAATAGGATGAAGGTGGTCAAAAGGTACAAACTTCCAGTTATAGGATAAAAATAAGGACTAGGGATGTAATGTACAACGTGATAAATACATTAACTCTCCTGTATGTTACATATGAAAGTTGTTAAGAGAGGAAATCTGAGTTCTCATCACAAGGAGAAAAAATTTTTTTTCTGTTTCTTTAATTTTGTATCCATATAAGATGATGCATGTTCAGTAAACTTATTGTGGTCATCATTAAAAAACAGAAAGAGGGCTTCCCTGGTGGCGCAGTGGTTGAGAGTCCGCCTGCCGATGCAGGGGACACGGGTTCGTGCCCCGGTCCGGGAAGATCCCACATGCCGCGGAGCGGCTGGCCCCGTGAGCCATGGCCGCTGAGCCTGAGCATCCGGAGCCTGTGCTCCACAACGGGAGAGGCCACAGCAGTGAGAGGCCCGCGTACCGCAA
>NW_006771578.1:4857975-4909033 GCF_000442215.2 Lipotes vexillifer
AAAAAAAAAAAAAAAAAAAAAAAAAAGAAAAAGAAAAAGAAAAAAAAAGAATATGCAACAGACCTATGGGCCATCAAGGCTAAAACATCTGGCCTGTTACAGAAAAAGTGTGTGGATCCCTGCACTAGGAGACCAAAGTGACTGGTGTGTGTACCTGTCCCTCTGGGGCGCTCTGGAGAGCATGCTGTGCCCACTGCTTTGCCACTCTTCAGACAGACACTGTCCCCCCATGATCCCCAGTGGTGCACACTCTCCTGCACCGTTAATTCTTGTTTCCATCCCATTGGGGAGATAATATGGTACAGGGCAGCATGCTCAAGAGGGCTCTTCATGGGAATTTCCTAGGAATCCATTTCTTGGGAGTAAATGCATTCTTTATTATCTAATAAAATAGTTATATTGTGAATCAGGAGTTCATGATTCAGCTAACGTGATCCCATTAGCAGGAACGGCCACTCCTTGCCACATGGTTTCTGATGTGGACCCAACATTCTGCCCCTCACATCCATGCGCTGTGTTTTGCTGGCTTTGAAGTTAAGAGGGGCCATCCAGGCTTGCCTCCTCATACATGCCAGCCCCACACAGCTAATAGATTCATCCTGTTAAGGATGCATTGACAAGCTCGTGCAGTGGGGAGAGGCATCCTCCGGCTACCTGCACTGAAGGCTGGTGCGCCCCCATGAAAATCAGCATTATAGTCACACCTAAGCACTTCTGAGGGGTGTGTGAGAAGTGTCCTCTGCAGCACGGGTCCCCAACCACCGGGATCTAATGCCTGATGATCTGAGGTGGGGTGGATGTGATAATAATAGAAATAAAGTGCACGATAATGTAATGCTCTTGAATCATCCCCAAACCATTCCCCCACACCCGGTCCTTGGAAGAACCGTCTTCCACGAAAACGGTCCCTGGTGCCAAAAAGGTTGGGGACCTGCTGCTCTGCAGGACAGCAGGAGGGAGAACCACGTGGAGATGACCCAAGCTCAGCTTTGCTCTGCTCCTGATTGGATCAGAACTATAATTAATGACCCCCATTACAGTTGTGTTTTTACTCCCTCTAAAGTTGGTGTTAACTTCGAACAGCAGACTTGTGTGCCTTCTCACCGATTCATTTTCTCAGGAGGGAAGGTGAGATGAGCTGCAGGATTCCTGCGCTTGCCCCCTGGTGCTGGCAGTGCCGTCCTCGCCCTAAACGCCCAGGCCTCACTCTTCCGGGGGTGAGCTGCAGAGCTGAGCCTTCCCCTGCTGGGGACTGTGCTCCTTCCAGAGGAATTCTCCCACTGGGAGCGCTTCCAAGTCCAGAAGGGAAACCCTGAAGGCACCCATTTTAGGTACCAGCAAATCGAGGCTAGAGGAGCTTCCCTCCACGCAGCACCCAGGTGGCAGCGGAGGACTCCAAAGGCAATGCTCCCTCTGAGACACAGGAGGCTGCTGCCCACGCATTCCAGCAATCACTGTGGTCTAACTTGCGGCTTACATGGACCCGGCATTTACTGTGTGCTGGCTGGTTTACACCCACTACCTCACTGAACTGTGTCTTGTCTGCACATCTCACCCACGTCTCTGGGTTAACGGGAGGGACCAAGGCTTCTCCTTCCTTCCACTCCTTAATGTCTAGCACTAGGCATGCTCCCATCGCCTCCACCACCACCACACCCGCTCCGAAGCCTGCTTTTCCTCACCTGTATCACAGAGCTCCAGCAGGGAAATGATGAAGATGTCATGAGGCCGAGTAGGCAGATCCCCTGACCTAGAGTCTGCCCACGACAACTTCCATGACTGCTAACTCCCACGGAAAGGAGCTCATTGAAGAGGTGGTTAGGGTAGGAAGGGGCAGCAGAGACCAGTTTTCTATAAACTACACTTATCACTGCCCCTTCTCGTTTCAGTGAAAATTTTACTATCAACCACATAGGTCCAACGCTTTTAGCTCCTCAAAGAGTTTTCACAGTCATAGATTTGTTGAGCAGAGCAGCTCTGGGACAGGAAGAGAAGGTGGGATTATGGCCATTTTACAGAGGGGAAAATCAAAGAGGTAAAATGACCTGCCCAAAGTCACAAAGAGAGCTCAGGGCATGCCATGGTGCTCATTACTAAGGACTGATTGACCCTGGGTTGACTTGACTATGGGATTCTGCTGAGTGGAAGCCATGGAGCCATAGCATGTCTTTTCTGCTCCCCATACAGTAGGAAGCAGTGAGGAGAGATAGGCAGTGGGAAGGGGAAGGAACGTGCGTATGACCTGTGGAGACTCTGAGCTGTGACACCCTCACTTCCTGAGCCAGCATCTGACCCCTTCTGGCCCTGTAACTAGCGGGGGGCTGGGTCTTCTCTCTCCCTCCCTTATGCCTTCCTTGGCTCCCACACACCTGTTCCCACCAGCCTCTGGGGCTGCTTCTCCACCTTTAGCCCCAGAACTCCTGCCCCGTGTCCTAGGAAGGCAGGGGCACCACCGGAGGAATTGTTAGCAAATGAAGTGATGATAATAACTGCACCACCGCTTACAAAGCCTCTTCCCTACTCCAGACGTGACATCTATTTCTGTCTTAGGAGACAACGCATTGTCCATATTCTAAACACGAGGAAGCTGAGCCTCGAAGAGGTTAAGTAACTTGCCAGTGTCTGAATTCAAACCTAGGGGTATGTGAAATTGAGCCAGTGTCCCCCCGTGCAAACTTCCCAACAGAACTCATTCTGAGGCCCAATACACCCCCGTCCTTTTACCTGGCCCGACTTCCATGACAGGGCCCAGGTTGCTCCACTGAATTATGTCCACTTTGCCTCTTCTAACCACTGTCGATTCAGAAAAAAAAACCATAGTGTCCTCCCCAAACTTCAGTACTGCCAGATCCTCCAGAGCATTCAGCTTTGAAACAACCTCAGAAAGTCCTAGCAGTGATGAGTCCAAATGACGGCTTATGGCTCTTCCATGGAATTGGGAAGTTTTTCCATCATCCCCCTTGCCCAGATAGCCCATTCTTTTATTTATTTATTTTTTGTCTTTCAATTCCAGCGTACGTCTTGTATTAGTCAGCTCAGGCTGCCATAACAAGACTGGGTGGCTTAAACAACAGAAATTTGTTTTCTTATAGTTCTGGAGTCTAGGAGTCCAGGATCAAGGTGTTAGCAGGCTTGGTTTCTTCTCAGGCTAATCTCCTTGGCTTGCAGATGGACATCTTTTTGCTGTATCCCCACATGGTCGTCCCTCTGTCTGTGTACTAATCTCTTCTTATAAGGACACCAGTCACATTGGATTACAGCCCACCCATATGACCTCATTTTACCTTAATTACCAATGTAAAGGTCCAATCTCCTAATACAGTCAAAGTCCGAGGTACTGGCGGTTAGGACTTCAACAATTCAGCCGGTAACATGGCCTAAGAAGGAAGCAGTTAGCAGCAGGACATCCTAAATACAAGGTTTCCTAGAGGCAAAACGACCAAATGGGAGGAATATGGAACCCAGTTAGGAGAACAGAGTCCCAGGCCTGACTCTGCCCTGAGCTCCCTTTGTGACTCTGGGCAAGTTGTTTCACCTCCATGATTTGTAACATGGGCAGTTCTCCACTTTCCCCTCCTGTCCCAGAGCTGCTCTGCTCATCCTATAAATCTATGACTATGAAAGCTCTTTAAGGAGGTAGAAGCTTTGGACCTATGTGGTTGATAATAAAATTTCCAAAAAGGAGAGGGGCGGTGATAAGTGCGGTTTACAGAAAGCTGATCTCTGCTGCCCCTCCCTATACCCTAACCAGAGACCCAGCTCTTCAATGAGTGCCCTTCCGGGGGAGTTAGCAGTCATGGGCAGACTCCAGGCCAAGGGATCCACCTACTTTGCCTCATAACATCGTCATCATTTTCCTGATGCAAGTACCGCTAATTCTGTGTTACAGGTGAGGAAAGGCAGGCTTTGTGGGGAGGGATGTGTGGAGGTGGGGTGAGCATGCAGAACCTCAGCTGTCTGATTCTAGAGCCTGTGCTCTTGTGCCCCTGCTGGACCGAGCCCTGGTTACCGGCACTGAGGGCGCTGAGCTATGTAAGACACAACTCCACCTACAAGGATGCCGCAGGCTGCAGAAGCCACCGCGATGTAATGCCCAGTACAGAAGAATCGGACTGAGGAGGGATTACTCTTCGTCATGTGGGGGCAGAGGAATACTCACCAAGGGAGCAGGGACACCTGAGCAGGGCTTTGAGGTCTGAGAAGGAAGCAGGCTGAGAAAGGCATTTCAGACACAGGAAGAGCACAGTGTACTCGGGACCATCCTAGTAACACCGTTCCCCTGCCTGTGTGGGACTCTGGGGTGGGAGGAAGAGGGGTCAGGAGTACAGCAGCAACGCCAGCAGACAGACCGAAAGCAAATAGCACCCAGGTTCCAAAAGGGGCAAAAACGGTAGATGCTGGAAAACCAGATGAAAGCACTCCGTGCACTTGCCAGCGGTATATTAAATGGGGGGGCGGGGTTGAGTGTGGACTTAGCAGAGGGTTCAACCACAGCTAAAACAAAGCTACCTAAAGATGTTAAAAAAAAAAAAAAAAAATTTACATGCTGTGCCAGATATTAGGAAAGAAGGCTTGCTCTAAAGAACTCAATGACCCCATTATTAAACTGATGAGTTCAAAAATGCAAAAAAAAAAGAACATTAAGCTCTTAAAATATCCTCACAAGTTTAGGCATTACCTTGTTTCCAGTGGTTTAAAATTTTTTAACAATAAACTTTGAATATTTAGGGGAATAAAGTCTTTCATGAATTTCAAATCATAATCAGGATAGATCCTAAAAACTGTTACGAAAAAAAAAAAAAAAAAAAAAAAAAAGAAAGTCACCTGAGCACAAACACACCAGCCCACACTCTCCTCTGATAGGGCAGGAGGTTGGAAGGAGTTGGTGTTTCCCAAGGCTGCGTCTGGTCCTCCAGGGATGAACTTAAGTGGTAAGGGCACCTGGTGATGAATCAAACTGACTCACAAAGGGCTTGGATCAGAGTAGGACAAAGTGAGGGGCCCAAGGTGCAACATTTAAGGAGGTGCTCCCTTCTGGCATTGGTGCAAGTGCATGGCCGTCCCTGGGACCAAGTGCCTTCTTAATTACACGGCGAGGAGCTGCATTGACCTCACCTGACTCTTGGCCCCGCAGGAAGGGAGAAAGTCAGTCTCTTTTCAGTTTGGATCAAATCCTTCTGTTTGCTCTCTGTCCCTAAACCTGGCTGCCCTTCCTCTGGCTTTGAGTGGGCCTCCTGCAGGCCACAGCATCTGGCTAGAATTTAATACTATTGCCCTGATTTCACCATATTTACTTTCACAGATATACAGCGAGTGATATTAGTTTCCATTTGTGGTCAAAATAGAAAGTTTCCTTGAAAAATAAATTTGAGTAAAAAAAAACAAAGTAAGTTCCTCTGAAGAAAACTATTAAGTCAATAATAGAGCAGGGCATCTGCGGATGGGGAAATCTCATGAGGTGGGGATTGTGGGACCGCAGCTGGCAAACACCAGGATTTCCCACTCAGCTGTTCCTCAGATGGAATGGGTAGTCTTCCAGAGGCAAGGAAAGCTCACGTCCCAGCATTAAGCACCCACACACCAGACAGTCCACTGAAGAAACCACAACTGCCCAGGACAGGGGAACGCAGGCTTCCGGTCCAGCAATGACACTGGGTTTACATCTCCCATGCAAATGATGCAGGAAGCTGGCTGCTTCCAGAACTTCTCAGCATAACCACCGGGCTTGCTCTCGATCACTATAGCAAGCTTCTCCACGCAAAAGATTTCTGATCAAAGCTGGCAGGCTACTTTTTCTTTCCTGAAGAGTGAGAGCCTCGGAACCAGTGACTGTTCATTGAGAACAATAGAATGGAAACAACTTCTTGGTAAACGTTTCTTTAATGTTTCAACGCATCTCTTGGGGAATGACAACCTGGTGACCAAAGAGGGTATGGCTCTGGTGCCATCCCTTGAAAGAATCCCAAACACAAAAGCCTTTGTCCCAGGCGGCCCTGCCAAGGTGCAGAGATCAGAAAGGGACAAGCTGGTTTGGGGAGAAAGGGACTTTTTCTGCCTGCCCTTTGCGGACAACCTTCTGTTCACATTTCCCTGCTCTATCCCTGCGCCAGTGGGAGTAAAGAATGAGCTCTCTTTCTAGCCTGGTGAGCAGAGGAAGGGGTGAGGTTCCAGGAAATATGTGACCCCTCAAAAGAAGCAAGGGATGAGGCTGCCCATCATTCATGACTTTATACCTTTGAATGTTGTAAACACACACAGAGAAAAGCAATGTATGTTTTAGGGAAATGCTGTGCACCCCACTACAGAGTCCTGTAACTGGGAAGATAAAGACAGAATCAGACAGAATCACGGAAAGAAAATAAATAGGCTCAAGGACCTACTGTATAGCCCAGGGAACTCTACTAAATATCCTGTAATAACCTATATGGGAAAATAATCTGAAAAAGAATGGAGATACGAATACGTATACCTGAATCATGTTGCTATACACCTGAAACTAACACAACATTGTAAATCAACTATACTCCAATATAAAATAAAAAATTTAAAACAAAAGAAAAGAAATAAGCTTAGTGGCTGAAGAACAGGGTGCAGCTCCCAGATCCACCTCTCACTTGCTCAGAGCATGCGATTTTGAATGAGCCTTGCAACACTTGGAGCCTCAGTTTCCTCAGCTGTAAAATGGGCTGGTGCTTCCTCCCTTCCGGGAACAACTGATATCATCATCAGAAAGCATACTGGAAATGAAGATGTGGTAGCCAAACCGGCCTTCTTATTATAAAGAAGGAAAACAAATAGTATACAGGCGCAGGAGTGGGTCTGGGAAAGTCAAGGTGTAAGTCCCATCAGGGCAGGAGAGGGGAGACTGCAGCTGCTCTCACCAAGAGGGTTCCAGTGATGGCTCCTGGAAAAGCGGGCATCAGGCATCAGACGTTAACCACATTAATGATGGATAAACTGTGGGCAGAGGGTGAAGGTCTTCGTGCAGCCAGGATGGTGAAAACAATATCAACCCATCTGTTAGTCATTCATCATTTACTTTCATCCAACAAATACTTGAGTGGCACACCTACTGTGTGCCAGGCACCAGCAATAGAAATGATAGACATATGATATCCTGCCTCCAAGATCCTTAGAATCCAGTGGCCATTTGAAGGCATGAACTGACTTGAATGCACAAGCTCTGCTGTGGAAATTGGACAAATCTTATTGTGAGAGCTATTATCGCTTTGTCTAAGACCGTCCCTTTATTCTCCCAACACAAAATATATTGAGTAGCTTGGGCTGGGGGATGTAACTTTAGAGATTAGCCCCATGCAAGTCTGTTCCCCAGAGCTTACAGGCTAGTGATGGACACAAACAGAAGAGAGAGAAGACAGGATGCTAGATGATGAGGGTCATGACAGACGCAGGGGGTAGTAGGAGCACCGTGGGGCAGACCTATCCCAGCCCACAGGTGAGGACAGGTCTAGTGAGGAGATTCCTTAGCAAAGAACCAACAGATGCAAAATTCTAAAGTTGAGCAGTTCAACAGAGCTGGGGATGGGGCAGGAGGAGTGGGGAGCACAGCCACTGGGTTGGCAATTCCTAAGGCGAGGAAGAATGACATGAGATCTGCCAGGGAGGGGGTGTTTGGACCAGGCTTGTGGGCAGGGGCAAGGAATCTGGGCTTTATCCTGAAGGCCAGCAAGGAGACTTGGTTGGAGTATAACTATCCACATCGGCTCAGAGGCAGCTGTAAGTAACTTCAGGCCATCACTGGTCCCCAGAGCATCCCATGTTCACTGGCCTGACCTTCCACAGTTATCCCGTGCAACTGATGCCTTCCTAGGATGCAAATAACTTCCCACATTTCCTGTCACTGATTCATGTGTGATACACACACACACACACACACTCTCTCTCTCTCTCTCTCTCTCTCTCTCTCTCTCTCTCTCTCTCTCTCAATTGCTTCATTCATTTTATTTTTAAAATTAATCTTTTAATCTGAGTCCTGTGCTACCACCAATGAGTGGCATAATTTTGCATAATCTATCCATCCAACCACTCTCTGCCTTCCGGTCCTGATCTGCAAAACAGGAATGATCAAGGGTAAGCTGTGACAGGGCGAGAGAGAGACATGGACATATATATACTAACAAACGTAAGGTAGATAGCCAGTGGGAAGCAGCCGCATGGCACAGGGATACCGGCTCTGTTCTTTGTGGCTGCCTGGAGGGGTGGGATAGGGAGGGTGGGAGGGAGGGAGACAAAGAGGGAAGAGATATGGGAACATATGTATATGTATAACTGATTCACTCTGTTATAAAGCAGAAACTAACACACCATTGTAAAGCAATTATACCCCAATAAAGATGTTAAAAAAAAAATTTGAAATAAATAAGGTGATGATATGCCTATAAAAAAAAAAAAAAACAGGAATGATCACACCCAGCTTAACTTGGAGGGTTATTATGAAGGGAAATAAGATATTTTTTCAGGAAACTTTGAAAAATTTAACCCCAGGTTAATGGAATTATGTGACTGAAACTCTTACAACCACAGCTCCATTCTCACCTGTGTGAATGATGCAGCAATGTGGGTTGGAATCAGGACACCAGATGGCATGGCCCTGAAATGGGAGCTCGGGTGAATGCAGTGTGAGCACCCCTGGCCATGCTGACTGGGGGGCAGCTCCCACTAACAGCTGGAGTGAAGCCCCGAGAGCCTGTATCACTGAGGGAGAGAGTCAGGGTCTGCACGCAGTCCACAGGCTCTCTTTGGCTGGACCCCCAGGTTCCCAGGGTCTCAATAGACCACTGAGAAACACAGCTGGGGTGCTGCTAGATGTTCTGAATTTGATGTCAGGTGGCCTACTGATGTGCCAGGGAGCCAGCCCTCCAGAAAACAAAAGCAAAAATCTCAATCTGTAGCATTGGCTGATTTCCACAGTGTAAAAACTCCAAACTTGGCCAATTTCAAGCCACCAGTGGTTTAAGAATTGGCTCCCCAAATTCCAGAATATTTAACAATTGGTTCCCCCATGCTGGCAGAGCTGGCTCCAGCAGAACACTGAGGCAGCCATCAGAAGGATGGAGTTGGCGTCTCAAGGCCTCTCCAGAAAATTACCATCAACAGATTATGAGCCATTTTCTATGATAGGCATTTGCACTTCACTTTGTTTAAATGAAAATCATCCTCAAAGGGATCTTTTACGGTATGTTTTTCTCCTGTTCTGTCTCCAAAGGCATGTTTGCAAAGAGAACTTTCTACCGTGCCTTTTCCACAGCACCAGTAAGTAGGGATCTGCCCAGAGCCCTAAAGGGGCAGACAGTCCCCTTTCTCTCACGGTGCTTCCTGAGTCAGACATGCAATCTTAGCTCAGGTTCATCTTGCCTTTGCTTAGGACCCAGCACTTCCCCAGGTCTGTATGAACCCATGAGAAGCCAGAGGTGAGAGTGATCACAGCCCTCAGATTCATCTGTATTTGACAGAGGGATGAATAACTCTTTCCCACTTACTGAGTTTACAAAGGAAATCATGGCATTGTGTATAATATACAGTGTGTGGCTGTCTGCATCTCCACCACTTTCTCCTTGAAATTTCCCCATGAAGATGCACTCCCATGACTTATAAGGCTCCTTATTATTGTGGGTTTTAAAAATGTGTATGTTACACCAAGAAATTTAGAGGAAAGGTAATTATTCGGAGTGTAGTGAAAAAGACACTTTAATATTTGGTCCTCTCCCTGTTAACTGCACATCATCTGTGATTTCAAAAGCAAAATAAGCTTCCAAAATACAGGTGGTCCTGAAATTGCTTAGAAGACAAGCCGTTAAAGGAATCTTTCTCTTTTCTTTGCCACCCCAAAGAAAACAGAAATGGAAATCCCATCAAGATGGTGCTTTCTCTTCTTCTTGAGCAGGAAATCAAAGCAGATTCTATTTTGAAGAAAGACACTGGCTTCAACAAACTCAAGAATTCCTTCCATTTCTTTCACTGGCGTTTTGAACTAGTCTTGCCAGTGACACTCTGCATCTTTACTCCTATGCTTTGCACACACTTTTGTATTGTGAGGATGTGGAGAAAAGGGAACCCTTGTACACTGTTGGTGAGAATGTAAATTGGTGCAGCCACTGTGGAAAACACTATGGAGGTTCCTCTAAAACACTAAACTACCATACGACCCAGCAATACCACTCCTGGGTATATATCTGAAAAAAACAAAAACATTAATTCAAAAAGCTACATGCACCCCAATGTTCATAGCAGCACTATTTACAATAGTCAAGATATGGAAGCAACCCCATTAACAGTTAAATGGATAAAGATGTGTGTGTGTGTGTGTGTGTGTGTGTACATCATGGAATACTACTCAGCCATAAAAAAGAATGAAATTTTGTCATTTGCAACAACATGGATGGACTTGGAGGGCACTATGCTAAGTGAAATAAGTCAGACAGAGAAAGACAAATACTGTATGATACCACTTATATGTGGAATCTAAAAAGCACAACAAACTAGTGAATATAACAAAAAAGAAGTAGATTCACAGACATCGAGAACAAAGTAGTGGTGAACAGTGGGGAGAGGGAAGTGGGCAACATAGGGGTAGGGGAGTCAGAGGGACAAACTATTAGGTATAAAATAAGCTATAAGTACTTTTGTAAAACACAGGGAATATAGCCAATATGCTACAATAGCTATAAATGGAGTATAACCTTTAAAAATTGTGCATCACTTTATTGTACACCTGTAACTTATATAATATTGTACAGCTACTACACTTCAATTAAAAAAAAAAGAGCACAGGTCTTGGGGTCAGACTTTGAGTTTGAAGCCCAACTTGGCATCCCATGAGCTGTGTGGCCTTGGGCAAGTCACTTGCACTCTCTAAAACTCAGTTTCCTCAGCTGTAGAGGAACGTTCCAGGGCCGTTCTAAGGATCAAATAAATGAGTCAGTGCATATAAAGCCCTTAGCACAGTGGTGGCTGGTGCAGAGCAGGCACTCCATAAATGCTGCTGCTGCTTCTGTCTAGCTGCTCTAATACATGTACCTTGTCTTTCAACTATACTTTGACTGCTTGAAGGGATGGGCCATTTTTCTCGTCTCATAGATCCTAGGAACACACCGAATATAGGTGCTAAGCAAGGTCTTGCAGACCGAGAGGTTGAATCAGGATGTGGAGGCAAGAAGAAAGAGAGCTGGGCCCAGGTAAGAAGGAAGCCCTGGGGGAGGGAAGAGGGTGTCTCCTCTGTGGAGATGGTGGCACTTTGCTTAGCTGAGACACCCCAGACCTGAGCAAGAACCCTGCTCCTTCACCATGTGGCTTCAGACTTGTCTCATGGTAGCCTCTGCTGAAGGGACCTCCCCAGGTCCCTGGTGACTCAAGTTTCCACTAGGGAGGTCACCTCTCTGACTTGGCTAACAAAGATGGGGTCTTTCTGAGCCACATCTGTGAGCTGGTCACCATGGACTGGGGGGATCTGGCCAGAGGAGATGAACAATGAAACACAATCTCAGATGGAGAGGGCAGGGCGAGGAGAATTGATACATGTAGCAGGACAGGGACTGTGTTTGTGGGGATGGGGGTAAGTGTAAAGCATCAAAAGGGAGATGTCCTCCCTGGGCACAGACTACTTCAGTCTGTCCACTAGAATCACTGTCCCTCCTTGAAGCAATGAGCTCAAAAAAAAGCCCATGCGATGAGGGCCATAGAGTGATACATGCTAAGCCTTGACTGTGCAGCTTCATCCCCTGAGGACACTAGGAGAATTGGGGCTGAGGAACCTAGGACCCCTCTGGAGCACAGTCAGAAACTGGACAATGGTTCTGTCCAACTAGTCTGCTTTCCTTTCCTGGGGTCCGATTGTAAGTCCTATCCCGGTCTGGGGGTTAACAGGGCAGCAGGAAGAGAAGCCATCACCCAGCGCTCCAGAAGTTTACTGTCTGGCTGGCAAGCAGCGCTTGCAGGTGGGCAGCCAGAGTCAGCCTAGAGGTTGAGGGGCAGCAGAGAGAGCGTAGGACTGAGAGTTAGAAAGTCAAGCCCTTACTCCCTGAATGGTTGAGGTCAATGAACCTTGAGGAAACTTGGCTTTCCTATACCTACAATAGAAATCATCATCATCATCATCATCATCATCATCATCATCATCCCATTAACTGCAGCAACATATTTACCTTCCAATGGAATTATTTTAGACCGTTCATAGTTAGCTTTTTAATTTTTCTCCAATAATAAAGAACAAATAAAAGCATTTGGAGGAATAGCAAAATGAAAATCCCCGACCTTAAAATCAAAGTTCTCTCTTCTCTACAGAAGTGTAGGAATTAAGTTCTTAATTCAATAACATGGTGTCCCATCGTGTTTAATGGTTACATTTCCCTTTTTGCTTATTGCCGAGATATTACCGTGCAAATATGCTCTGAGGTTACTCTTGAAAAATGGCCCATCTCTCAGTCTTTTGCGTTTGCTGTATTAATGGTCAGGAGTGAGCAGCTCTTTAAGGAAGACGTTGATCATCTTAACATCCATTTGGAATTCAAGAAGTTCATCCTGATTAAGAAGCCCAAGGAAGCACAGGTCCATGTACCATGCTTTTCAAAATAAAAGGACTGATAAATTCAAGGCAAAACCTGAGTACAAAGGTGGAATTATTCTGATATTTGCAGATTTTAAGATGAGTGGTGATAGTGACTTGAAATTGTCAGCCCTTTAACATAAAGAAATATTTTAGCAAATCTGGGTGTAAACTTGGCATATAGAAGTCTGAGAATCGTGGTTCTGGGAAAGCCGATGAGGGTTAACATGACAATGGAGCTGGCGGGATGATTGTGATCAAATGGTCAAACTGGGAGGCAATCTAGAAAGCATTAATGAATTCCCTTTAATTACTGCAGAGGAAAATGAGCCCCAGAGAAAAGCATGGTTTCCCTAGGTCCCTTGGGCGTTGACTACAAAGTTAGAACTGGAGCGCATGGCCTCATGATGAGTCACATGAAACCCAATTCCTCACGGTCCCTTTTGCTCTAGGCTGATTTTTCAGTTCCTGTCTCTGTGCTGCCTTGAAATTCTTCTTCTGGAAATAGAGGGTCTTTCCACCAACGTGGGAACTTCCTTGGTTCCCTCAGAATTCTCCCAGCCCTTCTGAAGAGCTGCATGGGTCCCAGTGCTTTAATAGAACACAGCCACCAGGGGGACTTCCCGAAAGTCCAATAGCCTTGGAAAGACCAAGGAGAAGTCTACAGAAAAGGCTCATGCCCTCACCAAAACCATCGC
This sequence comes from Lipotes vexillifer, assembly GCF_000442215.2. Classification (NCBI taxonomy): domain Eukaryota; kingdom Metazoa; phylum Chordata; class Mammalia; order Artiodactyla; family Lipotidae; genus Lipotes; species Lipotes vexillifer. The sequence goes on from NW_006771578.1 coordinate 4,871,236, forward strand.
TGGCCTCCAGAGGCAGCAGGAAGGAGCCTGTCCACCCATCTCTCCCTGAGCCAGAGCCAAATATCCCCTTGATCAGGCAGGAGCACTTCTCCCAGTGAGAGCAAACCAAGGCTCCTGAGGGCACACGTCCAGCTAAGGCTTCCCCCAAGCATGAGTTCCAGATTTTCTCGGGAAGCAGTCAGAGCTGACCTGCCAGGACGTGATGTGATCTTTCTCAGAAACACCTGGATTTCTGGGGCAGCAGAGAGCTCACCGCTGGGGCCAGCAAGCTCACACCAGGGAAGGGGCCATGGTGCAGGTGGTCTTCTCATGTTCTATTTGGGCAAGGAAGAGACAGGAGTGATTTCCATAGGCAGTGTACTGAGACCCAAGAAAGATCCACAGGCCCAGAACTAATGCCCTTAGCTATGAACCACAGTGCCTGGGATTCTACCATAGGAATTCCACCTGTGCCCATCTCTTGTGTTCAAATCTGGGCTTTAGCACTTCACAGCTGCCTGGCTTGAGCAAGTTATTGGACCCCTCTGAGGCACGCGTTCCTTACCTTTAAAATGGGATCATGATTCCCAGCTCATAGATGGGAGACTATAAGGGGAGCTCTCCCTGGCACCCAGCAGGAGAACAACGAATGTTGGCCCCGTCTTTTCCCTTTGGCTGCAGGGCTTCCCTTTCTGGGCACACCTTCTGCAGTATGTCCAAAGAGGGAACGTAGTGAGTGTGTTCGGATGCCTGCTCCCTGCAAGAAGAGATGGGGCTCTTAGCTGCAGGGGGAGCACTGGGCCAGCAGGAGAGAGAAATGCCTGGAAAAGCGAGGCTGAAGAGAAGCGGGGTTGGGGGTGGGTGTGGCTTAGCCCACTGCCACTGACACTGCCCAGGTTCCATTGGCTTCAGGAATCCGCAAAGAGCTTTCTCCCTAAGGCTTGGGCAAGTATGATGGAGACTTTGATTTCTAAATAATTGCACAGAATATGGTATTAAGCCCGGAGATTTAAAACTTTAAAGAGCAAGGATAGTTCATGCCAAACACACTCCAATTTCCCCACATGAGCTAAGACTGAAGGTTTGAGATGGCCCATGTCAACTCCCTGACTTGTTGATATGGTGGTTCTACCTGTATGTACATAATTACTGGAAGAGTCAATGTTAAAATTTCAGAAGAAGATCCCATCTGGAAAATCCATTTCTATATTTTCTGGAGAGGAAGACCCAATGCCTGGTATACAACACCCTCCCGCCCTTCTCGCAGGGCTCCCTCATCTGCCCTTCAAGGCGCTGGCACAGCGGCCGGATGGGAACAGTGGGCTGGGCTCAGTCTGAGGTCCCCTACTGCTACGGGCTGTCTCTCCTCAGGGAAGTCCCCTAAATTTTTTGAACTTCTGTTTTCTCAGCTATCAAACTGGGAGATGGACACCTATGTCCCCGCAGTCTCGTGAGGATTAAAAGAACGAGGAGAAAAAAAAAAATCATGTCATTAAACCCCAGTAGAATGGTGAATCCTTTCCTCTCGGGGTAACAGGGGAGAAGCCTTAGAGAGTGTTCTGGCTCCTGCATCTTCCTTTGGGTTCCACTCCAAGGTGAAGAGATGAGGAACCACACCCTGCCCTGCCCGCGGACTGCAGCGATGCTGACTGAAGGGGGCGCCACTGGCTAGTGAGACAAGCGGGGAAGTTTCCTTCTGCTGCGGGTGTACTCAGAATGTTCTCGTCACCCTGGAGAGGCGAATATGCAGGTGTCTGCTCCAAGAGTCCCTGCTTAAAGGACCGGGTGAGTCTGACATTTCAATGCCAGGGAACCCCTCTCCTGAAAACTGGCCCTACAAGACTCTTCCCTGGAGCTGTCCTTGGATGTCCCAGAACAACAGGGACACCAGGAGCTCCTCCTGTCTGAAGGAGGGAGATTGGGAAGATATAGGGGAAGAGGACCGATCCAGGGGAAGAGCCGCCTCCTTGTGTTAGAGGAAAAGGGTAGGGTAGACTCTGACAAGAGGCTGGAGAGTCAAAACTAAAGAGCCCAAAGGGCAGCCTACTTTTGGGGAGCCAGGGCAGGATGTGGGGACCCTCCAAGCAGATGCCATCACCAAGGGCCACATCGCTCTGGAAGTTCCCTGTGGGCCGCGCAGAAATTCTAGTGTGTCCTTGTCTGTCTTCTCCCAGCTGTCCTAGCACTCAGTGAAAGAAACCATACAGATTGCCAGCCGTCTCCAAGAGAACTTTTCTCATCAATGCCTGACAGTAAGAATGTGTAAAAGAGGAAAAGTTGTCACATCATTAATTGAATGATCACTTCCAAAGTCAGTTCCCACTCAAATGTTCCCCCTGCTTACAGCTTAACAAGAGTGTCGGGGAAAAATACTCAACACTTGACTTAGCATAAAATAGCACACAGGTGCAGTCATAACACCATTTTTGGTAAGCATAAGGTAAAATGAACATGTGTTTATACTTCCTAATTCTATTTTTCATGACAGTCTTCTAAAAATCTACTGTGAAATTTTGCTATCTTGCTTTTATGAAGATTCATTTTGCAAGTGGCCTTTCTTCTGTATAAATTATGTGTAAAGAACAAGGGCCTTGTGCACTGTCCACCATCATGTGTGGGTTTGGGAAGACTTAACTGACCCTCCCATCTCCTTGTGGGCCATCCTGGAGAGGGACCTTGTTTTCTAGAATTCCAGGCAGAAACTGGCATGTGGACACAGGGGAGGAGACAGAATGCTGGGACATCTGAGGCCAGGCCTCCTGCCCCTTCTCATGTGTCAGGGAAGCTGCCCTCTGGGGTGACAGGCGGTGGGTATCCAGCCTGCAGGGCCCAGGAGGAGTACTGAGACACAATTCTGGGCTCACTTTGCCAGTGCGAAGAAAGCCCTTTCAGATCAATCTGCCCCATTCCTGGGAGAATTCCGGCAGGCTCTGGAGAGGTTTCCTGGAATTGGCTCTCTGGAAGCAGCACATTCTAGGGACGATGTGGGTCCCAGTGGGGACCTCTCTCCGGAGCAGAAATGGTCCTGGTCATCTATCACTCAGAGAATCTATCCATCTACAAGCTGTGTTGCTCAGAGTTGGACCGTATTAAAAGAAAGAAAGGGTGGAGGCTCTGCAGACCAGATCTGACACAGTAAGGCAGCCTCAAATGCCTGCCCTACACATGACCATTTGAAAAAGCAGGAACCCCACTGGTCCTCCCCAGGGGAGTGATCGTGTTCCACAGGTGCTCTGCAGGTGACACCAGGCCCACCACCTTGGTCCCCACAGACTGAGCAGGGGGTTGGGGGCTTACAATGAAGGAGACTGGACTCAGGGACCACCACCTCTTAGGTCACCGAGCATGACCTGTGCTCCAGGGGACCCTATGTGTGCACAGCAGCAAACGGACCCAGAGCTGCCCTTTCTCAGGGGTGGTAGTACAGATGCCAGGGAATAACGGGAAGGCAGATCCTGTCCCAGGACACAGAGGTGCAATGCCAGGTGTCTATAAGGCCTGCTACATTGTCTAGTCTTGGGCTAGTGGGAGGCCAGGGTGCCAGGGGTCTCATCGAACAGCATCCACACTGACTGCCTTTCCTGGGGAAGGCACCTGCCTCGTGGAAGGAGCCCAGCACAGGGTAGATGCTCAGTAAATGTTTGTCTAATGAATGCCTGTGAAATCTGCCTGGTGTAGATGCCGGGAGTCAGCAGTCAAACCTTTCACTGTTGCTCTGAGGAGGGGAGAGGATTGATGCTCAGTTGCTTGGGAGAAAAGTAATGTGTTCTCTCCTTCACTGAGGGACCCCGGGCCTCGAAGGGGAGGAACGGAGGTTACCGTCCATGACTAGCCATGACTAAAATTACCAAAATGTGTGTCATGTGTGGGCCCTTTAAATGTTAGGGTTGAGAGAGTTTCGAGCTGTCTTAGGATACAGATGCTTTCATTCCTGGAACTCTGCTAGTACGGGGAATGAACCTTGACAAAAACCCGATGTTCAACCAGGGTCGGTCATGAGCATGGTTATTAACAGGCACCTGAATGCACTTTGTTAGGAACTTTAGTAAAATAGCTAAGTCAGAGGGATCAAATATTTAAAGGTGATGCATCTTAAGAGGGATGAATTTAAAGAAATAAGCCTCTGAATAAACTTGGTACTTCCCTCACTCATTCTTAACTGCTATTAGTCACTGTTTAACCTAAACCTGGAGCCATCTCAAGACCTGAATAGAACACTTCTTTCTAAGCCACCCCGAGCCCTTGCCCTGGAATGAGATTCCTTCCATGTTACCACCAGAAATTCAGGTTTTGCCTTTAGTTTTCTGTTTCAGCAACAGCTTCCTTTTTGCACCCTGGCTTTGGGTTTTTTCCTGAATTATGAACAGCGACTCTTTCTGGGGTCAATCAAGGGGTATTTGGTATGAGATAGAATTATTACACTTTGCACTGTTGCTGAGGATGGAAAGTCAGCCCAAATAACTCTGCTCTACTGTGAAGTCAGCAAGCTTGGGGTGGGAAGCAAGAAAAGAGGGGGCTCCTCTCAGCTGGACATTGCATAGTTGGCAACAAAGAAAGAATCCTGGGTCTTTTCTCATATTGTGCTGGGGACAGAATAGAAATGTCTGCTGCTGGCAGCTCTCACTTGGAGAACAATGACTTTCCAAGTGTGGGTGGTAATACTGCAGTGAGTTTCTCTCTTTCTCCCGTGCCCCTAGCTCGCTGCTCTGTAAAGAAGAGGGCAGGAGGGAGGGACTGACTCTGGAAGAATCCAGGTTATCCTTTGAAGGGGGCCATAGAACCGGTCAGCAGGGGGAAAGATATCCTTAACAACCGCACAAGAGTGAATTGTGCAAGTTGGCAATATTCTGATGAGAGCTGTACAATTCCTTCCATTCCGGCTAAAATGACCAGCCTTTACTGTGAACAAGTATCTCCTTGTTCTCTGATAAAGGCAAGGTGAAGATAAAGTTCTAATCAGCTTCTGCAGTTCCCGCTACCGTCTCCATCCATCATGCTCTGGTTCCCTGAAGATGAGAACACCACAGTTTTCAAGGACTGGCAGGTATTTTGTTCTCTGTTGTTGCACGACCCTGGTATTGTGAAGCCTTTTTTCTCCTCTTTATCTTCCTTCCTCAACTAGTTCAAACACTCCTTGAGAGCCCAACTGGGACTGAGTACACAGTAGGTGCTCTATAAAGGCCTGTCCCATTGGGAGTGATTCTCCAAGAATTTAGCAAAGCCATGGAAAACAGGAGAAAAGAATATCTCCCCCACCCCTTCCAGAATATTGCTTTGTATTTTATTTTTGACAATCTAGACATGGTTGAGCATACTTCTTGGTTCAGACTTAATTTGATATCTTGTGACTAGGATCCTGAGATCACAGCTAACACGCTTTCTCCAAAAGGACCCTAAAAAATACATGAATGCATAACTCACTTCTCCAGGCTGCTGATGGAAAGATAAGCATACAGTCTCTAAATGATGTTACAAAGAGCCTGTGATGATGGAATTGGAGGCACTATGGCAGGCATGGGAGGTCGAGGGAACACTGTGAATAGAGGCTTCCTGTCTCCCCTGAGAGCTCACAGTGGATGGTGTGGCTGACTCTCCCCCAGTCACAGCAGGCCAGCTGTGCACGTTCATTCAGTTCTGCAGCAGGGGGTGTGGCAGGCAGTGTGAAGGCAATGCAGAAATTAGCATCCCTGTGGCTTGGCTAAATGGACAGACCAGCATCTTGTCAGAAGGAGATTTCTCCAGGCGTTCCATCCAGTTGCTACAGCCACACGAACTGGTTCTGGCCAATGGATTACTACAAGCAAAACTGAGTGGTGTCACTTCTGGGTCAATGCGGTTAAAGCAGTTGTGCCTTTTCCATCATTCTGCTCCCTTCCTTGGCCACATGTTCCAGATGGCACAGCTATATGATGGAACTAGCCTGAATCCCTAGGCCATCCCCCAGGAGAAAGCACACGTACGCTGGCACGCTGGAATAGCTCGGCAAATGCAATGACGACCAATATTAATGTTAATATTACTACTACTGTTTGGTGATCAACTGATAACGTGGCAACCAAGATCAGTCTGTGGCCAGCATGAGGCAGTGAAGTCCACCGGGGAGGGTGGGAGATAGAAACTCACACTTACCCCGTGAGTGCTTATGCATACCAGGAACACTGCCTTGTTTGATTCTTATAAAAATTCTAATGATAAAGGAGATATTAGCTGCTCCATTTTCCAAAAACAAAAAAAGAAAAACTGGCAGAAGGGCTCAAGGACACGTGACTGGTAGTGCCCAACATCAAGAGGGAAACCCAGGTTTGACCCCTGCACACCTGCTTCCCTCTTCCTAACAGGTTCCCTACAATCTTGCCTTTCCCTTTGCCCGCACGAGGGCCTGTAGTGATACATCCTGACTGCAAGGGGCATCACAAAAGCTCCCAGTAATGACTGTCTTGGCAGCCTCTCTAAGAGCACCAAGATCACAAGGTGAGAGCAGAAGGTAATTATAATTGCACTTGGGCCTTGGTGCTATCAGGAAGCATCACTACAGGGTTTATGGTAGTCCCCCCAACTCTCTATAGCAACCTAGTGGCCCAAAGATGCCTCTCCTATCTTGTTAGATTGTAAGCCTCACAGCCCACCTCTGTTGTACATATGCAAGAAATTATCCCCAGCCCATGAGTAGGACTGTGCTGTGTCCTCAGGCTCAGCCTGGACCCTCAGTGGTATACTGGGCTGCGTAGGAGGCTGCGTAATCAGAAGTACATTTATTAAAGAAAAGGAAAGGAAAACCTTCAGTGACACAGATCCCTACTTTCCTATCACAGGGTCATTTTTTTTTTTTTTGCGGTACGCAGGCCTCTCACTGTTGAGGCCTCTCCCGTTGCAGAGCACAGGCTCCGGACGCGCAGGCTCAGCGGCCACGGCTCACGGGCCCAGCCGCTCCGCGGCATGTGGGATCTTCCCGGACCAGGGCACGAACCCGCATCCCCTGCATCGGCAGGCGGACTCTCAACCACTGCGCCACCAGGGAAGCCCCACAGGGTCATATTTTAAAGAGAATTTAAGAGGATCTCATAGTTTCTAGTCTTTAGAGTTTAAAAGTGAATATTGAAAGCAACATTTGAAATCATTTTCTTTTGCTTAAGAAAAAGCTGCCCACCTTGATCACTGCCGAAACTCAATAAGTGGAGGATGAGGTGCATTGCCTTCCGGTAGCAGATGGTCATTTTAATACCTCGGTACAGTCCACAGACAGCCAAGGGCCTTGAGTGGGGAGCCACTGCCACATCACAAGAGGGGAGGAGAGAAATAACAGGAAAAGGCCCCATGTCAAGTCAAGAAAGGAAATGAGTTCACAGCAAAAGATGAGAGGAGTCGTTAGGGTAAATAAAGAGAGCTAGGGCTTTCCAAAAAGGAGTTCACGAAAGTTGCATGGTTTAAAAATAAAAAGAAATGCAATTTACAGAAGGTGGGGATGTGGGATTCTCGAAGGAGTTATTCAGCATGTGTATGCAACATGTGTTTTATGTGTATGTTTCTTTGGGAGACAGGAGGGAAAAACACTTTGTGTAACCTCTCAGGAGGAGGGGTAAAGTCCGACACTGCCAGTCTTTAGACAGGTCTCTGCGACATCTGATTATCAACTGTCAAAAAAATCAGCGGCAAGAACATCAGAAACTGTCCCAGTATCCTCAATCCACCTTTTGTCCCTTTTGTTCCTGTGTTCATCTTACCCCTTAACCTGAGACAGCCATTTTCTTCAGGGCTGGCAAATAGATTTCATCTACTCTGTCAGCACTAACTGAACCTGCAGCATCACACTGAGAGGAATTCATGATAGAAATGCTTTAGACAGCTAAAAATGTGCATCTCTCCCCCTCCCTTGCAGATAGGGATGGCCGTGGGACCCAGTTCTTGCCATTGAGATGGAAGCAGCAATCTGGTGGGCGTAGTGGATTGAATACATCCTCAAAGCTGCGTCCACATCTAGGACCCTGTGAATGTGACCTTATCTGGAAAAGGGGTCTTCGCTGATGTAACTGAGTTAAGGATCTAGACATGAGACAATCCTGAATTATCCAAGTGGGCCTTAAATCTAATGACAAGTGTCCTTACTAGGACACACCGAGGAGGGGCACATGGGAGAAGAGAAAGCCACGTGAAGATGGATTCAGAGATGAGAGTGATACAGCCACAAGCCAAGGAATTCCTAGAGCTTCCAGAAGCTGAAAGAGGCAAGAAAGGCTTGTCCTCTGGAGACTGGGGGGACCCCAGCCCTATGGACACCTTGATTTCAGACTTCTAGCCTCCAGGCTGTGAGAGAACAAATCTCAGTCGTTTTAAGCCACCAAGTTCATGGTAATTTGTTACAACAGCCCTAGGAAACTAATCTAGGGGGACTTCCAGCAGAGCTCCTTAAAAGCTAGCAGTTACTCTTTCGCCCTTTTGTTCATTAAAATCTGCCCAAGGGGAGAAAGTTGCTATTGGATGAGATGGTCTGGGCCATGTGTGGACCAGCGGATTCCTGTGTCCTTCTCTGGGCTGTGGCATCTGGCACGCCCCTCACTTGGCTAATTGTCCCAACTCGTGACTCTTAATGCTTCAAGCGTTCACATATGATCTCACCTCTAAATATGGCTTGAACCTGTGGTTTAATCCTAGATTTATGATCTGGGCTGGAAAGTGTTTGCTCTTTTCTTTTGGGCATGGCAGTCCAGTGAATTTCACCTCTCCCCCCTGCTCCTGAGTGGGTACTCAACTCCTAATGCTTTTGCATAATATAAAACAGTAATAATTAATAATAATACTTTCAGGAGCACAGAGTCTATAGCTCAGTAACTTAGAGCCATCAAATAAGTTGTTTGGAAGCCAGATAGGAAAAAAACAGAGGACTTCATGTCTACTATAAAACAGTGAACTACGCCCAAAGAGGATTACATATTTTTGAGTATTTTCTGATTGCCTCCAAAGCCAGGGGAATAAATAAAATCTCCAGCAAAAAAAAAAAAAAAAAAAAAAAATTTTACTGCCTTCAAAATAGTGAGTATGCAGTGTCTGTACATTTCCAAGCAAACTTATTTTGATTAAGTCATTAATGTCACTTTATAGCTCTTTCTCTCTCTCCCTCAGTCTGGCTGAAGGATTTAACAGCAAGTAATTCAACAGTGACAGTTGGAGAGAAATCAGCTTTGAGATTTCTCATTAAAGGTAATGCTGTGTTAGTAGCCAAATACTCGGAAATGTGAAATGTTACAATTTAATGGTGCGGAAAAGGCTTATTCTAACTTTGCGGATTGTACCATCTTTGTGGAAGCTGGTAGAAAATAACAGTTTGGATTTGTGGAAGGCCAGCACGGTTGTAATAATGACAGGAGTTTGCAGAAGTCAGTATCCACCAAGCTGCGATCCTTCTGTGGTTCGCTTTGTGGAGTTCTTGAAACCTCCCACTGGCTCTCACGCTTGCACAGAATAAAGTTTCCCATTGGTCTCTGCTTCTCCCTACACTCTTCACCATTACTGGCCTTTAAGCTGAATAGGCAAATTTATTCCGTTTATATTATCTTCCCAGTGCCATTTTCAGAAATAGTCTGCCCAATGTCTTATATCACTGCATTGTGCTAAGCATTTAGGAAATTCATTTCTCTAAGAGGAACAGCAGGAAATAACGTTTCATTGTATTTTAGGCAGAGACCAAAAATAGGAGGACTCCCATCCAATGTAATCAAAGCTCCCGTTCGCATTTGGGGGAAATAATTACATTCTTTATCTCCTGATCTTAAATCACTTCCTGAAAACCGCCAACGCCTGTGACAATGAAAATGTACAACTCCACAAATCAGTCAATGAATCCCATCTGGAAACTTTAATAACAGCACCTTCCAGCTCTATAATTGCACTGGAATTGAGGAGAGTTGGAAGAGGAGGTATGTGTGGGCTCTCTGGCCCACCCCACCTATTTCTCTTCTAGAATTTGAAAGCACATGTGCAACTATGTATCGTTCTGAATAATTTGTGTGGTTTTACCTACATATTTCATATTAGTATGCCTTATCTCCTCAACTTGACTGTAAGCTGCTTAAGGGCACATAGTAAAGGCTGAATAATATTAGCTGCTATGATCATTTTTATGATGCTAGTTATCCCAAGAGAAACAGTAGCCCCCCAGTAACGCTGGGCAAAGAAACCCCTATGCAGGAAAGCAGAAAGTCCAGATCAGACGGTTGGTATATCTCTCCAGTTTAAGGATGGATTGGAGAGAGGAAAGGCCTGTCCGGCCTGGAGACAGGAAGTCACCCAAACCACTCTGTAATCTTGGATCAACCACCCAAACCCAAAGTTTGGAGTGGCTTTCACTGAAAGCGCACCCCCCTTCGTGTAGTAAACCACCCAAACTTTCTGAGACTTGGCATCTTCATGTATAAAGTGAAGGAAATAATAACGTTGCTGTTATTACATATGTAATAATATATGTAATAGCAGAGTTGTTATTTATATTAGAAAAAATATACTTAGAGTCCCTGGCACTTTATAGGTACTCAAAAAGTGTCCATTCATTTGAGATGATAAACCTATAATATCATACCCAATATTAGGGCTGGGAGAAATCTGAGAGCTCAGCTGGTCCAAACTCCCAGCTTATAAATGAAGAAAGCAAGGCTCAGAGAAAGGAGTTGGACCACCCAAGTTTAACCAGGAACTAGACTACGCAGGGTTAGCGATAGAACCCTTGTGTCCTGCACCCGGATGCTGGCTCTGTTTACCCTTACCTACTGCCCCTCTTATTTCATGCTTCTTCAAACAGAACACCAAGCCCAAGAGGATTAGAACTGTCCCTTCTCTTGTTTTCCCCACAGCATAGCAGTCCAGTCTAGGCAAGAGACCACAGATCCCTTGTGAGATGAAGCAACTCTGAATCAAGAGCCTGGATCCACTGGCCAATGTCCAGCAGGGGCCATATCTATCTCTGGGCATTTTCAAAGGAGGCTTTGATGGCTCTCCACCTGTACCGAAGCACACACCAGCTAATGACCCTAACTGATACGGTCCTGGGTCATGACTCAGAAGACTTCCCACAACCAATCATCACCAGAAGAAGCCATGGGAACGGGGGCCCGTCATTCAGCAAAAGAGCAAAATACCAGGAATGTATTCCCGCGCAAGACTCTCCCAGCACCCTAGCACCAGTATCACAGTCTACCATCAGAGCTTCACCCCTTCCAGCTATGACATTTATCCTCTGGCACATCCCAAAAGCTTTAGGGAGATGTAATGTCCTATAAGCCATTAGTGTCAGTTGGAATATCAGAAACCTTCTACTGGGAAAGCTGGGAAACTTCTAAGTGAAACATGATCTTCATTAGATAGCACTGGCTTGAGAGGCAAAGGGATGCCTGAGCTATTCGGGGAGCTGGAGACGGGAGGAAACCACTGGCCACCAGATGGAAAATGAGCTCTCGGGTGCAGGAAGGCAGGCAGGAGGAAATATGATACGGTCTGAGAACTCTGAAACTACACTTTGGAGTCATTTGGTAAAATGAAATGACTTTCCCTTAGAATCTATTCTCTGGGAAAGGCGCTTTTGTTTTTCCAAGAAGCTGACTAAATTTCAACCAGCGTCCTTAAATTTCCTCATCTACCCATTGTGGTTTATCTCCTAGGAGAGCAGCTTGACACAACTGCACAAGCATTAGACACAAGAGCCCGTCGCAGACAAATCAACGGCAACCCACTCACCCACAGTGTGGGTGCCAGCTTGTAGCTCTATTGCTTCCAAGTCCTAAAGCTAATTTACAGGGTTTCGAGCAGCTGTCACTGCCCTTGGAAAACACGTAGCACTAAAGAGACACAGATGTTTGTCACTGATCACTAACACACTCCCTGTCCCCCAGATGTTCTCTTCCAGCCACTCACCTTTCCTCTTCCATTTCTGCAGAAATCTGAGTATAGCATGACCAATACTCATAACCAGGAGACCAAGCAATGTGTCCAAACACTTTCTGAGAATTGAGGGTGTCTGTAGCTGAAGTGGAATACTATTAATAGTCATGCCAAGGCTTGATGCTAATTATTGTGTAAGGCAGAAAATGCATGTCACTCGCCCTCCATCAGCTGACACTTTCAGGAATGGAATAGTTGTAAACAGCCCACCAGTTCTGCCCATTCTCCGCAGTCACTGGTCTTCCACATCCATACCCACTGTCTCTGTTAGCAGGAGATATGTAAGATCTAAAGAACTTTTCATGTTTGACATTTGGCTTAAGGGCACTGGGGAGCACAGTCAAGCACGCTGGAGCACCAAAATAAGGGGCGGGGCCACATGACAAGAAAGTTTCAGAGACCGTCCTCCCTGCATGGTGGTAATTCACAGAGAAACTTCAGAACAGAATGCAGTGGTGCTCAACAAAATGCAATGGTGCAAGTTCTGTGTATTCCATTAATATTCTCTCCAGCATGGTTGCTCCCAAACCCAAATACCCTTAATATGTGAGGAGCTATAGTCTGGTGTTGGGAGGGGGACAGAACTAATTGGAAAGGGATAGAGAAATTGAGCTCATAAAATCTTTGTGAAAGTCTCTTGTAGGGTTGAAGACACCATTTGCCACCTATAATGTGGTGGCCTCATGCAGTCAATAAAATCTGCTTAAGTTTCTAGAATCTGTCTGGGTCTTAACTGAAGGTACTTCAAGGCCTCAAGAGGGCATTGATAGTCCCATGGGTCCTGGCAATGACTCTGAAGTCCTTGTTGCAGCCAAATCATTGATATATTAGAACATCATTCATGCAAAGTTAGTATGCTACACATGAAACCTGCCACAAGGAAAAGACTGTACGCTGACGAGGACCTCAGAATATGGCCAATTTCCATATTCAAAGGGAGATTCTTGACAGTATAACTTGGGGACACAGACCTTGTTGGGGGAGTAGCTTTCTTCTGCTTTTTTCCAATGTTTGTTGCCATTGCTGTCGCAGACTGAAGGATATAGTATTAATACTGCAAAGCACTTTAGCCGCTTAATTTTGGCACTTATGATGCTGCCTTTATAATTTAGAAATAGAGTTTTGAGGGCTGAACAGTTCATTTGCTAATATGTTTTTCCTTTCTTCCCCACAGAAGCTCTTGCACCATTTGAAATAAAAATTCATTTCCTTGAATACATGGAATTGATGCTAATTAAAATGCCTGTGAGACTTAAAGGAATCAGCCAGCCCCAGGAAAATAGAAGGTCAATTTTATTTTTCAAAGGGCATGGGGAGAAATTAAAATACCCTTAATTTAAGTCATAGATTTCGTAGAGTTTGAAGAGACTTTACAGCTCCTCTAGGAAAGTAAGAGAAAGGGCATGGGCTCTGAAGTCAGATAGACACGGGTTTGATGCTTGACTCTGACTCTGCCTGAGTCTGTGACCTTGGACAAGGTCCTCCGCTCCCCACCCCACTGGATTAGGAAGAGGTGGTTTGTTTGTTTGGTTTTTTTTTGGTGGTACGCAGGCCTCTCACTGTTGTGGCCGCTCCCGTTGCGGAGCACAAGCTCCGGATGCGCAGGCTCAGCCGCCATGCCTCACGGGCCCAGCCACTCCGCGGCATGTGGGATCTTCCCGGACCGGGGCACGAACCCGCGTCCCCTGCATCGGCAGGTGGACTCTCAACCACTGCGCCACCAGGGAAGCCCAGGAAGAGGTTTTAAAGGTGACTGCCAAGTTCATGCAGCAGGTGATTCTGCTCTATCTTGGTGCTGGGGGTTAGGACCTGGTGTCTCTCTTATACCAAGAATATTAGCAATGGAAAAGGCAGTCAAAGCTCTGTTAATTGTTTGAATTCCTCCTATGGAACAAATGGGCTAGTTTCAGAAGGAACTGTACCCTCTCAGGGGTGAGGCCATTTACTGTAGAGCCCCCTGGGGAGTGTCTCCAACAATTAAGCCCCTCCCAGATTCCCTTCTCGGGTTCTTGCTCTATCTGGACACTATTGGTACTTTTTTTTTAAATTTTATTTATTTATGGCTGCATTGGGTCTTTGTTGCTATGCGTGGGTTCTCATTGCGGTGGCTTCTGTTGTTGCGGAGCACGTGCTCTAGGCACGCGGGCTTCAGTTGCTGTGGCTCAAAGGCTCTAGAGCTCAGGCTCAGTAGTTGTGGCGCACGGGCTTAGTTGCTCCGCGGCATGTGGGATCCTCCCGGACCAGGGCTCGAACCCATGTCTCCTGCATTGGCAGGCAGATTCTTAACCACTGCGCCACCAGGGAAGCCCTACTGGTACTTTTATATGCTCCTTGTTCTTATTATTGACTTTGAATCAACTCACTTTAATGAGTTATCCTTGTCTTAAGATATTATTACTTCCATCTGAGAAATAGTTTGACATGTTCATTGCATGTGTTTTAATATCCAATGAAATCAGTGCAGAACTATACATCAGCCATGTTCATCCTGCACCATTCCAAATCCTTTTGCACACTGCTCGTTAGGAAATACTTCTCGAGGGGAGAGTGAGAGTGGAAGATCGCCATGGTTTCTTCCCAGCCCACCATTAAAATGACCAGATCTATGCCCCTCTACCGCACCCTGTGGATGCTGAGTCAGAGCCCACCCTGCACTCTGAGGACCCTCAGTCATTGGCCTTGGGACACTGAAACTCAACACCCAAGAATATGAAATGTGCACAATCCAGAGGGATCGCAGGGAACTTTACTGGACTCCATTATTTGAGGATAAGAGAAGTGGGCCGGGGGCCAGTGGGAGAGAGATTAAAAGACTGAAAACTGGCAAGTAGGAAGGCAGAGAGGACACCTTCAGGCCAAGGAGGGTGTGGACTGGAGCTGGGCCCCCTCCTGGCTGGATGGCCTGGCACCATTATTTATTACTTCGACTGTCACTTAGTTGACTTTATAAGTAGACTCTGGCTTAAGTAATAATAATATCTGTGAAATGACGGTTCAGGGAGCAACACAGAGGGCAATGCCCATGCTCCCCTCACCTGAGGAAGCCTGACTGGGCCATGGTTGAAGGAGTCAGGTAGCAGAATGGGCCTGTAGCCTGGGCTTTATTCATTCTCCCTCTCTCTCTGTCTCTGTCTCTCTCTCCAGTTCTGTAGCTCCCATCTGAACACCTTGGGTAACAAAGGGCTTAAATCCTCCCAGGAGTCCAGATGGTGCAGGCACACCATGGGGAAGAACAGATGGAGCTGGTGGCCTCCAGAAGGGCAGAATGGCGCCCACCCACACCCCATTCCTGGTCCTTGGCCCCCTGACCAGCTGGCTCAGAGAATGTCCACCCAACAGGCAGCGTCCGACTCACCCCTCCCAGGGGATGGTCAGAGACACACCATGGGGCCGAGTGGGGACGGGGGGTTGGGGGAGGCTCTCTCAGGATTACCTTTTCTCTGGTACTCAGTCCCCTCTCTGCATCCCCGAGGATGGTAAGCACGCAGTGAGCTCACAGCAAGCAGAGCTTTCACAGTCAGTGCAACCCCCTCGTGTAGTCATGAACTTGCTTGAAGCCACAGAGGCTGGATTCAGACATAGGTCATCTGACTCCCAGCCCACTGCTTTCTGCAAAGTGACCTCATCTCTGTCTCTGTCTTCCCAACCCTTCCAGCCTGGAGCACAGTAGCGCCCACAAGCACTGGCCCAGGTTGAGACATCCTGCTGGGGACGGGTGGGGTTGGGCACCCACTCTGTCTCCCAGATCTGAGACCTTAGGCAAGACCCTCGGCTTCTCGAAGACTTGATTCCCCATGACAAAAACAACGACACTTCCCTCTAAGTCTCCTGCCAGGAGGACAGGAATGATGTTTGTAAACACCAAGCACATGCTAAATGAACACCAGTTTCTTGCTAGGAACTACTCACTACTGCCTACGCAGGGCTCAGAGCAAAACATGGCATTGGTGTCATCCTTATCCTTATCAAGGTGCACGTTTTTCCTGGCAGGAATACCCAGCTTGTCCAAAAGCATGTGTCCAGGGAATGGTACTGGGAAGATTCCTCAGCGAACCGCACAGCAAGACCACTTCTCAGGTCTAAACATTTCTAAATAAGGCCAGGAGGGTTGAAGGGCACACACTGCACTCCCAGGAGCCTCAAAGCCTCATCCACGACAGGGATTCTGAATCAGTCCCCCTGAAGCCTCCGCTGATCAGGGGGCAGGAGGGAAGCCCAGGATGTGCTCCCTTTAAAAGTCCCGTGAGTGATAGCGAGGCACAGCCAGGCTGGAATAATTGCATCATTATTTATTTAACCAATATTTACTGAGCACCTACAATGTGCTGGGACTGGGAATATCACAATGAATAGAGGAAATCAGACAAAGCAAACAGAAATCGCAAGATTGTGCAAGGAGGCATAAAGGTGAACAGGGGCTACTGTTCCCATTCATAATAGAACTTGAAAACACAATGGAACTTTTCTTATTCTAACATCTCTATTGGAGTATAACTGCTTTACAATGGTGTGTTAGTTTCTGCTGTATAACAAAGTGAATCAGTTATACATATACATATATCCCCGTATCTCCTTCCTCTTGCATCTCCTTCCCTCCCACCATCCCTATCCCACCCCTCTAGGTGGTCACAAAGCACCGAGCTGATCTCCCTGTGCTATTCGGCTGCTTCCCACTAGCTATCTATTTTACGTTTGGTAGTGTATATATGTCCATGCTACTCTCTCACTTTGTCCCAGCTTACCCTTCCCCCTCCCCGCGTCCTCAAGTCCATTCTCTATGTCTGCGTCTTTATTCCTGCCCTGGCCCTAGGTTCTTCAGAACCACACAATGGAACTTTTAAGCACATCATCAACAGAATCTCTTGTGGGATATTTTTCCTTTTGATATTTTCCTTTGTGCTTGGCTCCCAGGAACCACAGAAGGCCTGGAGTCGCGGATGGCCCATGTGTGTTACATTTCAACGACAAAAAGTGAAGAAAATGTTTTCATTTACTGAGTGATTTCGGAAAATGATTTCATAGGCAAGTGCAGCAAGTCACCAGAAACATTTTGAAATGTCTTCAAACTGTAAACAGATTTTGGAAATGAAATGCTCTCAGTTTCTTTCTCTGATTGTCACTTACCACCCAGGCAGGGCAGGATGTTTACCAAGAATTCCTTCCCCCAAGGACAGCTGGGAGCTGACACAGCCAGCAGGTGAAACAGGGGAAAACCTGTTCACTGGCACAGCTCCTGGGAAGCCAGCCTCCTGAGAGTACAGTCAAGGAGTAAATTTCCTTCTTTAATCAAAAAAAAAAAATTATTTTTATTTTGTATTGAAGTATAGGTGATGTACAATGTTGTGTTAGTTTCAGATGTACAGCAAAGTGATTCAATTATACGTACGTACGTGTGTGTGTGTGTGTGTGTGTATTGTTTTACATATTCTTTTCCCTTAGTGGTTATTACAAGATATTGAATATAGCATACTTCTCTGTGCTATACAATAGGACTTGTTTATCTATTTTATACATAGTACTGAGTTGGCCAAAACTTTCAGAAAAACCCAAATGAACGTTTTGGCCAACCCAATAGTTTGTATCTGCTAATCCAAAACTCCTAACTTATCCCTCCCTCACCCCGTTTCCCCTTTCGTAACCATAAATTTATTTTCTATATCTGTGAGTTTATTTCCGTTTTGTAAATAAATTCATTTGTACTATTTTTAGAATCCACATACAGGTGTTATCATATGCTATTTGTCTTTGTCTAACTTCACTTAGTACGGTGATCTCTAGGTTCATTCACGTTGCTGCAAATGGCATCATTTCATTCTTTTTTATGGCTGAGTAATATCCCATTGTATGTGTGTATACACACCACATCTCCTTTTCGATTTCCTTTTGTCTCTAGATTCTGCATCACTTTTTTCAAACTAAAGAGCTTCTGATCCGGTCATGAGGTGAAGGTGTGTTCTTCAACCCGACCTGGCCATGCCCTGGGTCTGTCTGGTCCCTCGCAGGCACTCTGCACACAGCCTACCTCATGCCCAGTGTTTATGGAGCACTACCTGTTCCGCACCCTGCTGTACCTGCCGTTTGTCCATAGCAATCCCCACAACTGCCTCAGGGGATCGCTGTCATCAGCCCACCTTTAAAATCAAGAAACAGTGACTGGCTCTGAGTCAAAAACTTGCTCAAGGCACCGCAGCTGAAAACGGAGCCCTACTCCACCCAGCACAGCACATCACACCAGGAAGAGCCCAGCATCACATAGATTCTTCCATCAGCTTACCCGGCCTGCATCCTTCAATGCTCCCCATTAGTTCACACTCTCGACCTGGCAAATGAGGGCCTCCAACCTCCTACCACAAAGCTCTGTTCCATCCCCCCGACCAGCATCCTCTACTCCCCCCGCCCCCCCGCTCCTTTCCTGTCTTTCTTACCCATATTATGTCCAGCCTGCCTCAGAGCCTGAATTTCCCTCTTCAGAACTTGCCCCTCTCCCTAGGCTAAGTTTGCTCTTTCCTGCAAGGGTCACATTCATCCAGACGTCCTTCAGGATGACTTCTCTGCTGGTCTAGCATTCTCCTTCCATGAGAATCCACTGTTCCCTACTGTGGGTCTGTGTGTTTGTGCGGTCTCTCCAGTAGGACTTAAGTTACCAGAGAAAAGGTGTCAGAACTTGAACTCACTCTTCCCTCATATCTCCTGACACTATGCTAGAGACCAGGAAGCATCTGACCTGCATTTGCTCATTCTTTGATAATGTCCCTGTTTTTTCTCATTGACCCTCGATGGAGCAGATTTTTTTTTTTAACATCTTTATTGGAGTATAATTGCTTTACAATGTTGTGTTAGTTTCTTCTGTAAAACAAAGTGAATCAGCTATACGTATACATATATGCTCATATCCCATCCCTCTTGAACCTCCCTCCCACCCTCCCTATCCCACCCCTCTAGGTGGTCACAAAGTTCAGAGCTGATCTCCCTGTGCTATGCACGTGCTTCCCACTAACTATCTATTTTACAATTGCTGGTGTATATATGTCAGTGCCACTCTCTCACTTTGTCCCAGCTTACCCTTCCCTCTCCCCATGTCCTCAAGTCCATTCTCTACGTCTGCGTCTTTATTCCTGTCCTGCCCCTAGGTTCTTCATAACCATTTTCTTTTTCAGATTCCATATTTATGTGTTAGTATATGGTATGTGTTTCTCTCTTTCTGACTTACTTCACTCTGTATGGCAGACTCTAGGTCCATCCACATCACTACAAATAACTCAATTTCGTTTCTTTTTATGGCTGAGTAATATTCCATTGTATATACGTGCGACATCTTCTTTATCCATTCATCTGTCGATGGACACTTAGGTTGCTTCCATTTCCTGGCTATTGTAAATACAGCTGCAATGAACATATTGGTACATGACTCTTTTTGAATTATGGTTATCTCAGGGTATATGCCCAGTAGTGGGATTGCTGGGTCATATGGTAGTTCTATTTGTAGTTTTTTAAGGAACCTCCATACTGTTCTCCATAGTGGCTGCATCAATTCACATTCCCACCAACAGTGCAAGAGGGTTCCCATTTCTCCACACCCTCTCCAGCATTTATTGTTTGTAGATTTTATGATGATGGCCATTCTGACTGGTGTGAGGTGATACCTCACTGCAGTTTTGATTTCACTTCTCTAATGGTTAGTGATGTTGAGCATCCTTTCATAGGTTTGTTGGCAGTCTGTATACCTTCTTTGGAGAAATGTCTATTTAGGTCTTCTGCCCATTTTTGCATTAGGTTGTTTGCTTTTTTTGATATTGAGCTGCATGAGCTGCTTGTAAATTTTGGAGATTAATCATTTGTCAGTTGCTTTGTTTGCAAATATTTTCTCCCATTCTGAGGGTTGTCTTTTCTTCTTCTTTATGGTTTCCTTTGCTGTGCAAAAGCTTTGAAGTTTCATTAGGTCCCATTTGTTTATTTTTGTTTTTATTTCCCTTTCTCTAGGAGGTGGGTCAAAAAGGATCTTGCTGTGATTTCTGTCATAGAGTATTCTGCCTATGTTTTCCTCTAAGAGTTTGATACTGTCTGGCCTTACATTTAGGTCTTTAATCCATTTTGAGCTTATTTCTGTGTATGGTGGTAGGGAGTGTTCTAATTTCATTCTTTTACATGTAACTGTCCAGTTTTCCCAGCACCACTTATTGAAGAGGCAGGCTTTTCTCCATTGTATATTCTTACCTCCATTATCAAAGATAAGGTGAGCATATGTGCATGGGTTTATCTCTGGGCATTCTATCCTGTTCCATTGATCTATATTTCTGTTTTTGTGTCAGTGCCGTACTGTCTTGGTTACTGTAGCTTTGTGGTATAGTCTGAAGTCAGGGACCCTGATTCCTCCAGTTCCGTTTTTCTTTCTCAATATTGCTTTGGCTCTTTGGGGTCTTTTGTGTTTCCACACAAATTGTGAAATTTTTTTGTTCTAGCCCTGTGAAAAACGCCAGTGGTAGTTTGATAGGGATTGCACTGAATCTGTAGATTGCTTTTGGTATTATAGTCATTTTCACAATGTTGATTCTTCCAGTCCAAGAACATGGTATATCTCTCCATCTGTTCGTGTCATCTTTAATTTCTTTCATCAGTGTCTTATAGTTTTCTGCATACAGGTCTTTTGTCCCCTTAGGTAGGTTTATTCCTAGGTAATTTATTCTTTTTGTTGCAATGGTAAATGGGAGTGTTTCCTTAATTTCTCTTTCAGATTTTTCATCTTTAGTGTATAGGAATGAAAGGTATTTCTGTGCATTAATTTTGTATCCTGCAACTTTACCAAAGTCATTGATTAGCTCTAGTAGTTTTCTGGTAGAGTCTTTAGGGTTCTCTGTGTATAGTATCATGTCATCTGCAAGCAGTGAGAGTTTTACTTCTTCTTTTCCAATTTGAATTCCTTTTATTTCTTTTTCATCTTTGATTGCTGGGGCTAAAACTTTCAAAACTATGTTGAATATTAGTGGTGAGAGTAGGCAACCTTGTCTTGTTCCTGATCTTAGTGGGAATGGTTTCAGTTTTTCAACACTGAGAATGATGTTGGCTGTGGGTTTGTCATATATAGCCTTTATTATGTTGAGGTAAGCTCCCTCTATGCCTACTTTCTGGAGACTTATTATCATAAATGGGTGTTGAATTTTGTTGAAAGCTTTTTCTGTATCTATTGAGATTATCATATGGTTTTTAACCTTCAGCTTGTTAACATGGTATATCACACTGATTGATTTGTGTATATTGAAGAATCCTTGCATTCCTGTGATAAACCCCACTTGATCATGGTTATGATCCTTCTAATGTGCTGCTGGATTCTGTTTGCTAGTATTTTCTTGAGGATTTTTGCATCTAAGTTCATCAGTGATATTGGCCTGTAGTCTTCTTTTCTTGTAATGTATTTGTCTGATTTTGGTATCAGGGTGATGGTGGCCTCGTAGAATGAGTTTGGGAGTGTTTCTCCCTCTGCTATATTTTGGAAGAGTTTGAGAAGGATAGGTGTTAGCTCCTCTCTAAATGTTTGATAGAATTTGCCTATGAATCCATCTGGTCCTTGGCTTTTGTTTGTTGGAAGATTTTTAATCACAGTTTCAATTTCACTGCTTGTGATTGGTCTGTTTCTATTTTCTGTTTCTTCCTGGTTCAGTCTTGGAAGGTTGTGCTTTTCTAAGAATTTGTCCATTTCTTCCAGGTTGTCCATTTTATTGGCATAGAGTTGCTTGCAGTAATTTCTCGTGATCCTTTGTGTTTCTGCAGTGTCTGTTGCTACTTCTCCTTTTTCATTTCTAATTCTGTTGATTTGAGTCTTCTCCCTTTTTTTCTTGATGAGTCTGGCTAATGGTTTAACAATTTTGTTTACCTTCTCAAAGAACCAGCTTTTAGTTTTATTGATCTTTGCTATCATTTCCTCCATTTCTTTTCCATTTATTTCTGCTCTTATCTTTATTTCTTTCCTTCTGCTAACTTTGGGGTTTTTTTGTTCTTCTTTAATTGCTTTAGGTATAAGGTTAGGTTGTTTTCTTGTTTCTTGAGCTAGGATTGTATTGCTATAAACTTCCTGCTTAAAACTGCTTTTGCTGCATCCCTTAGGTTTTGGGCCGTGGTGTTTTCATTGTCATTTGTTTCTATGCTTTTCTTGATTTCCTCTTTGATTTCTTCAGTGATCTCTTGGTTACTTAGTAGCGTATTGTTTAGCTTTCATGTGTTTGTATTTTTTACAGTTTTTTCCTGTAATTGATAGCTAGTCTCATAGCATTGTGGTCGGAAAAGACACTTGATGTGATTTCAATTTTCTTAAATTTACCAAGGCTTTATTTGTGACGCAAGATATGCTCTATCCTGGAGAATGTTCCATGAGCACTTGAGAAGATAGTGTATTCTGTTGTTTTTGGATAGAACGTCCTATAAATATCAGTTAAGCCCATCTTGTTTAATGTGTCATTTAAAGCTTGTGTTTCCTTATTTATTTTCATTTTGGTTATCTATCCATTGGTGAAAGTGTGGTGTTAAAGTCCCCTAATATTATTGTGTTACTGTCAATTTCCCCTTTTATGGCTGTTAGCATTTGCCTTATGTACTGAGGTGCTCCTATGTTGGGTTCATAAATATTTATGATTGTTATATCTTCTTCTTGGATTGATCCCTTGATCATTATGTAGTGTCCTTCTTTGTCTCTTGCAATAGTCTTTATTTTAAAGTTGATGTTGATTACTACTCCAGCTTTATTTTGATTTCCACTTACATAGAATATCTTTTTCCATCCCCTCACTTTCAGTCTGTATGTGTCCCTAGGTCTGAAGTGAGTCTTTTGTAGACAGCATATATACAGGTCTTGTTTTTATATCCATGCAGCCAGTCTCTGTCTTTTGGTTAGAGTATTTAATCTATTTACATTTAAGGTAATTACAGATGTGTATGTTCCTATTACCATTTTCTTAATTGTTTTGGGTTTGTTATTGTAGGTCTTTTCCTTCTCTTGTGTTTCCTGCCTAGAGAAGTTCCTTTAGCATTTGTTGTAAAGCTGGTTTGGTGGCACTGAATTCTCTTAGCTTTTTCTTGTCTGTAAATGTTTTAGTTTCTCTGTCGGATCTGAATGAGATACTTGCTGGGCAGAGTAATTCCGGTTGTAGACTTTTTTTCCCTTTCATCACTCTAAATATGTCATGCCTCTCTCTTCTGGCTTGCATAGTTTCTGCTGAAAGATCAGCTGTTAACCTGATGGGGATTCCCTTGTATGTTATTTGTTGCTTTTCCCTTGCTGCTTTTAATATTTTTTCTTTGTATTTAATTTATGATAGTTTGATTAATATGTGTCTTGGTGTGTTTCTCCTTGAATTTATCCTGTATGGGACTCTCTGAGCTTCCTGGACTTGTTTGACTATTTCCTTACCCATATTTGGGAATTTTTCAACTATAATCTCTTCAAATATTTTCTCAGTCCCTTTCTTTTCCTCGTCCTCTTCTGGGACCCCTATAATTTGAATGTTCGTGCAGTTTATGTTGTCCCAGAGGTCTCTGAGACGTCCTCAATTCTTTTCATTCTTTTTTCTTTATTCTGCCCTCTGGTAGTTATTTCCACTCTTTTTTCTTCCAGGTCACTTATCTGCTATTCTGCCTCAGTGATTCTGCTACTGATTCCTTCTAGAGAATTTTTAATTTCATTTATTGTGTTGTTCATTATTGTTTGTTTGCTTTTTATTTCTTCTAGGCCCTTGTTAAATGTTTCTTGTATTTTCTCCATTCAGTTTCCAAGATTTTGGATCAGCTTTACTATCATTACTCTGAATTCTTTTTCAGGTAGACTGCCTTTTCCTTCTTCACTTGTTTCGTCTGGTGGGTTTTTACGTTGTTCCTTCATCTGCTGCGTGTTTCTCTGTCTTCTCATTTTGCTTATCTTACTGTGTTTGGGGTCTCCTTTTCGCAGGCTGCAGGTTCGTAGTTCCCATTGTTTTTGCTTTCTGCCCCCAGTGGGTAAGGTTGGTTCAGTGGCTTGTGTAGGCTTCCTTGTAGAGGGGACTGGTGCCTGTGTTCTAGTGGATGAGGCTGGATCTTGTCTTTGTCTTAGGCAGGACTGAGTCCAGTGGTGTGTTTTGGGGTGTCTGTGAACTTAGCATGATTTTAGGCAGCCTCTCTGCTAATGGGTGGGGTTGTGTTCCTGCCTTGCTAGTTGTTTCGCATGGGGTGTCCAGCACTGGAGCTTGCTGGTCATTGAGTGGAGCTGGGTCTTAGTGTTGAGACGGAGATCTCTGGGAGAGCTCTTGCCGACTGGTATTACGTGGGGCTGGGAGGTCTCTGGTGGTCCAATGTCTTGAACTTGGCTCTCTCACCTCCATGGCTCAGGCCTGATACTTGCCCAGAACACCAAGGCCCTGTCACCCACATGGCTCAGAATAAAGGGAAAGAAAAAAAAAAGAAGGAAGAAAGAAAAGAAAAAATAAAGTAAAATAATAAAGTTATTAAAATAAAAAATATTAAAATAAAAAAGTAATAAAAATTTTAAAAAAGGAAGAGAGCAACCAAACTAATAAACAAATCCACCAATGATAACAAGTGCTGAGAGTTAAAGTAAGTAAACATATAAATCAGAAACTAGTCAATCACATACAGCAAACCCCAAGTCTATAGTTACTCCCAAAAGTCCACCACCTCAACTTGGGGATGATTCGTTGTCTATTCAGGTGTTCCACAGATGCAGGTACATCAAGTTGACTGTGGAGCTTTAATCCGCTGCTCCTGAGGCTGCTGGGAGAGATTTCCCTTTCTCTTCTTTGTTCGCACAGCTCCCGGGGTTCGGCTTTGGATGTGGCCCCGCCGCTGCGTGTAGGGTGCTCTCCGGCATCTGTTCTTCACCCAGACAGGAGGGGGTAAAAGGATCCGCTGATTAGGGGGCTGTGGCTCACTCAGGCCGGGGGGGATGGAGGGGTACGGAATAGGGGGTAGCCTGTGGCGGCAGAGGCCGGCGTGACCGCGCAACAGGCTGGGGCGCGCCGTGTGATCTCCTCCTGGATGGAGCAGATTGATGGATATAAAGAAGCTGAAAAGGAAGACCACCAAAATGGAATGGCCTTGAACACCCAGGGCTTCACTTCTCTCTCAATTCCTTGGGTGTTTAGAGCCTGCTGCACAGATACATTCTGTTCTCCATTGGGCACATCAGAGGGCTGTCCTGGGACAGTGCTCTCCTGCAGATGCCGGGGTTGGGGCCTAGACTTGAGGGCCTGCACTGAGGGAAACCACCTAAGTGTTTAACCAGGGCACTCAGAGACCACAAAGTCCAAGGTCAAATCTGAACTTTGGCCAAGAAAGGAAGCCAGAGGTCAACCCCAAAAGAGCAGAAGGACCATGCTTGATTTCTGAAGGGTGCACAAGGCCACATGTAGGAAAACAAGTCCCCAAGTAAGACTCCAAAGAGGTCTGAGCAAGTGGAAAAGGAGGTGAGGGGTGAGCGGGGACCAGGGCTCAGCCAGCTTGTGTAACTGAGTTCAGGCTGAGTGGTACATGAGGAGCCTTAGCCTCTATGCTAACGGGTCTCAGGAAGCCAGGACCAGACTAAAAAGGCTGAGAAAATAAGGAGAACGCATCAAGCGCCAATGAAATCCTGTTTGTGGGTCTTGCCTCAGATAACCTACTACAAGCTGTGAGGGCCTCTCCAGCAGCCCAGGAAGAGCCCCAAGGATGATATATGATGTCACCACATCCATTGTGGTGGGCCACATCTTCCTGGTATTGAAGGTCTCCCTGACACTTCAGATTCGGGTAGAAGACTTGGGGTTGGGGGCGTGATAGGAAGGGGCCAAGTGACAGCTGCCGTGGAGAGCTGGCTTCCTATGTTTTTCTGCAGTTATAATTCTGTGAAGGTCAGTTCAAATTACCTTGAATGTCGGTGTAGACTTGGTGGACATAAATGTGAAATGGGGTGGGGTTGTGGGCTCAGCTATATTCTAGATTAAAAATATAAGACTTTCAGAAAAAATGTCTCCCCCAACAAGTTATGGCATGACCAGGTGTCACATAAAAGTCAACCTTGTTCTATGTGTTCTGTACAAGAATAAAGGAGACTCTGGATTATAAACTGTGTCTGGAACTCATTGTCTGGCCATTATCAGAACAAATCCCATTCTCAGATAATGGGCATCTGTTAAATCTTCCACTATTAATAGCAAATGTTGCCTGTGGGACAGAGACATTTATGATAGCACCATCTCTTCTGTGATAAATTGTTCTAAATCTTATTTTAATCTTATTGTATTTGCATCTGGTGTTCTTAGGGGGAAAAGAATAACGGGCCACAAAAAACCCAATGAATCCGAGATGTCAGCATAATGAAGGGCTGACGAGAAACCTAACTCTCCTGCCTTCATCCTTTCATCCAAACCACAGAGATCTGTAGCTCCAAATACCTTAAATCCAGACTCCTTAAGCTGGACTCTGAGACCCATAGGGATATGGCCTGAGTCTTGCCCCGTGGTCCTGCCATTCTTGCACCTTACACTCAAGCCATGCCAACATTTTGAAGTTTCCAAATATTTCACACATTACCATATCTCCCTGTCTTGCCACCTACGAAGAACTTACCTAACCTGGCGAACTCAAAACTCACCTTTTCTGAGAAGCCTTCAGTGACTTTCTTCTCCCATCTCTGGTTGGGTTAGGTATTTCTTTTGGGAACCCCTACAGAAATTAATGATGGTCTCTCTATAAGCCTCAATTTACTGTGCAGGTGTGTTTACTTTTTTATTTTCTTTGCTTAACTTTTAAAGTACATTCCTCAAACACATGGGTCTATCTTATTCACCTCTTTATCCACAGTGCAATGACCCAGCTCAGGGAAGTCTAGGATGGGTAGAAGGGTGGACTCATCCTGAGAGATTGATTCTGGCAGGTAGAAAAATGGACTCTTCCAATACAGGACCCTAAGAGACACCTATAAAGGCAGGGGATATTATAAATTTACCTAGGATATTAAAAACATAAATTCAGTTAAAAGCATGGCCACAATTCATATTTTTTAATCGTTAGTTGGCTTATTTGCCTGATCCTTGTCCATCCATCTACCTGGACTCTGTCTTAATCTCAATGACCTGTCCCTTGACCTACTGAGGAAACTTAATCTAATCTTAATTAGATGTTCTTTCTACCTCCTTCCCTTAAACTCAACAAAAGTAAAATGGGCATACCACAACTCCTATCTGCTTGGTCTTTAATGGCACTGGTTCCTGATCCAGTACTTTACCCCAGCTCCCAAATCCTGTCTCAGATATCAGCTGGGATCCTCTTCCCTCCATTTAAAAACCTTCTCCACCAGACAAAAGGTCTTCAAATCGCCTTTCACATGAGCCATTGATCTGGGTTTGAATTCAGGTTCTGCCCTTTGCCAGCTGAGCAATCATGGGCAAGGTATTGAAGTTCCATAAACCATAGCTATATTTAAAAATCTCTAAGCCATTTGTGAAATGGGGACGATCACAGTTCCAACCTGAAAAGGCTGTTGTGAAGAGTAAGTGAGACAATGAAAGAGAAGCTCTTAGAACCATGTGTGGTACACAGTGACACGTAATACGTCACCAGGATTTGTCAAAGACAGCTGTGCAATAATGCAGAATGAGAGCAATGCCTAAAGATCAGGCAATGGTAAAAGTCTTATTTTTTAAGAAATGAGAAAGCATGAATCCAAAACTACTTGTCATAAGATACACAGTGATGCCCAAGAAAATTGTAGAAAACATCTTAGATTATTTATAAGCTCTTAAAAAACAAAACAGTAATCCTGAGGACCCCAAATGGACTTATTAATGACAAATACATCAGGGTAACCTTAATTCTTTACTGGATTGATGGTCAGGGATATGCATGAATAATTATAATAATAGCAAATACTTATGTTGCACTTACCGTGTGCCCAGGAACCATTCTAAGCACTTTATATGTTTGATTCAATCCACAGGAAATTGCAGTGAGGTAGTAGGTACTATCAGTATCTTCAATTTACAGTTGAAGATACTGAGGCACAGAGGGTTTAAGTAATTTACCTAAGATCACACAACTATAGGAAGTATCAGAGGTAGGATCTGAACTGAAGAAGTACAGCTCCAGAGCCTGTGTTCCATGCATTACACTAAACCCAGCAAACACACTACTACTCTGCTACCACATTCCCATAGCAGACATTGCTAATCAATCCCAGCATTCACTGTCACTGAACAGAGATACAGCCCCAACATTCTTCTCAAGATAGTAATACTTCAGAGGGACCACACCTAACCTGTAGGCATAGTCACACCAGAGGAAATCCCTTTGCCATTTCTGCCATTGGCATAACATGTCCAAATGTCCACAGGGTAGTCAGCAAAGTCTACTATGATAGTCATGAATTAGGTGTGGGCAAAGCCCCAAGATAGATTTGCAGTTGGTTGAACACATCTAATAATTTCATACATCTCACTAATGGGTCAATGCTCATCTGAGGGGCTCTCCAGGAGTTACCCCAAATGAGCTGTACTTTAGCTGGCTCTGTGCAACGTGACTGACCAAGGACTTGTACAAAGGGCTAAAGCACAGAATCTGGCAAATACACAACTGAGTCACAAAGGAGATCGTAGTTCAAAACGTCCTCTGAAGCTATAAATCCTAGGGTGTCCACAGGGGCCAAGTTTTCCGTCTCTAGAGGTAGTTCTATTAAGCCTATATCCACCCAGGCTTGTGTGAGATCCTGGGGCAGCAATGGAGGAAGGAGCACAAGAGGAAGCAGAGTCAGGATGCTGAGAGCCAGGTGTATCAAAGTGGCACCTGTGTCTCTCATCAGACAGACCCCAGCACTCAGCCACAGATCATTGGTCATGTCCACTCTCTGGGCAGAGTAGTTGACCCCACAGGACGTGCATTCTCATGAAAGATACGTACAGCCCAACTGACCCCTCCCCACTTCAAGGCCAGGGTGGTCCCAGGAGGTAGCATGGTGAGCAATGTCCCTAGTGTGTCGAATATCAGCTCATACCACAGTCCTACCTGCAGAGATATAACAAGGAAAGTAAGTGGATCTAATGCTGATCAGAAGGACTGTGCCTAGGAGACCATGATGCTTCCCAGTTGCTGGCAGGAAAACGCTCCTTGTGCAAAGAGGGGAACAAAATGCTCTGATCCACCATTTTTCTTTCAGCACAACAATGACACCCATCTGTTCGTTGATTCCTTTTATAGAAGGCAGGAAATGAGGTGTCCACAGAGACCCTGGATGAGTAACGCATAACAGTTGCCAACAGAATCGACCCTCAATTAACTGTACTGGTGGAGAGAGGTTGCAAGAATCCAAAATATCTGACAATCCTAGAAGTGTTCTATTTCTCTTTGGAATTGTTGGGGGGAGCAAATGGTGGGAGATTCAGCCACACACATTAGAAACAAACTCATGGATTACACAAAATGTATAATCACACTCACGCTCACATATACACGCTTACATTCACATGTACAAAGAGGTTGGTTGAGTCCTAATTCAAAGAGCAACAGGGCTTCATTAGGAGGGCACTGCATTCCCTGTCATTGGAAGGGGGTAGGCAGGGATGGAAAACACTTATTGCAGATGCTGGAGAGAGGATTCAAGGGTCTGATGGGAGGACTGCCTCTAGGCTTCCCCCCCAAGCCCCTAGAATCCCTGCTTCTGGAACTTGCTCAAGTTCAGCAATAGACTGTATCCTACATAAGTGTGTCCTGCACTGTGTAGTAATCAGAGAACCTTCAAATATTGTCTCCTTGAACCTGTGAATTGGGTAAAATAACCAGAAGACAGCAGCATATTCTATTACAGTTGTCTGTAGGCTTGGTTTCTGACTGACGTTGGCAGACTCTCAGCTGCTGCAGGAAATTAGATTTTGTCAGGCAGCTGGAATACGTATGAATGAATGAATATTCATCCATACACACCCCTCCTCCTCACCTCAGTGAAAACCCACGAATATTAAAGGACTTGCCAGAACTCACGCAGCTGGTTAGAGGCTTCACTGAACAGGAACTTCATCTTCCCATTCCCCGCCCGGTACTCCAGCCACTTCTCGGGCTGGTAAGAAAGGAGGATGTCCTTATTTATTTAATATGTGATCCCATACACATGCTTCTCCGTCTTTAGGTCACCAGCACAGGGTAGTATGCTGCAAACATGTGTTGGTGCCCCTCAGAAGGCAGATGGGAGATGCACATGTGCCCAGTTTGCCATAAGAAGGGCAAAGAACATAGCAGAAATGTTGACTCCTTGGGATTTGGCCGCCCACTCTTCTGGGGTTGTGTACAACATCAGGAAACATCTACAGTCCCAGACCAAGAGAACCTATGACTTCTCTTTGGTAAGAACTTTCTAAAGTTAATGAAGAATGTTTCCTACCAATCTCTAGTTTATGTGTCTCATCAAAAATATAAGTACTGAGTTCACCTTTAATGAGTACTGAATGGAGGCAGAGGATCAAAGTTCATAAGAAAGGAAGGAAGGGAGGGAGGGAGGGAGGTTGGTCGCTGAGCTTAGGACACACAGATGTTGACATTCTTCCTCCTGTTCTTCACCCTGGCTGTGTCCTGCCCACAGATGCCTCTTAGGCAGTGTTACCACTAGAACTGGGTAGCATCTCTGTACTGAGTGAGGACTCCCGAGGACAGCCGGGCTAAAAACCCTACGCTGAAAACACAGACTCACCATATGCCACTCAACACAAGAACCAGGGTCTGCCCCTGGAAATACAAAGACACTCAGGATCAAGGGGTCCAAGGGTGATGAAAGATTGGAGGGATAAATCATGGTAGGAGGGGGAAAGAAGGGCAGATATCTGCCATTCAGATGTCGCTGAATGGCCAGGGTTGCTGGTTTGGGAAGGCCTGGTTTTATTCTTTCAATCATTCATTGATCTAACCATTCATCCATCCATCCATCTTTTCTGCCATTTATTTGATACAGATTAATCGGGTAGCAACATAGTGGATTTACCACTGTGCCAGGTCCTGGGCATAGAGTAGTGAACAAATTAGATCACCTTTACCGCAGAACTTACAATCTTGAAAAGAAGACAGAAAATAGTCAAATCACCACGCAAGCAGATAAGTAAAAACTGTGATAAATGCTATGACAGAAGAGTTCAGCTCACGAGTGCTTATAAAAATGACCCCGATATAGTGTTTACTGATTAAAAGGATTCCATGGGGAAGTAACATTTCTGCTAAAACCTAATGGAGTTTAATAGTCCAAAGAAGAGGAAATAGCATGTGCAAAGGCCCTGGGGTGTAAACGCAAATGCTGTCTATGGCTACACTGATTTGGAGAGTAAGCACATTTTCTGCATGTTCCTGATGGCAAGCCCTGTGCTTGCTACTGAGACAAACATGGGGAATGTATCAAAGATACAGCCTGGATGTAAGTTCACTGCAACCAGGGACCATGTTCAATTCTCCCTCATATCTCCAGCACCTAACATAGCCCCTGGCAAGGTCAAGCCCCAGAATGAGTAATAAGTAGGAATCTATGGTAGATCATGAGAAGGTTCATGGATCAATTTAAACGATTGGAAGTAGTACAGAAAAGCAACAAGAGCACCCCAGAAAGGGGATGGTAACAAGGCTTGAAAGCAGTCACGCATGTGCGGAGTGACGGGGACAAGGAAGCCACATCTCCACTTGGAGCAGGTTGTGTAAAAGCATTAGAACTGTTGTGAGGGGCTTGGAGAAGTAAACAGAGGTCAAGTTCTGGAGGATCTTAAAATCCAAGGTGAACCTAACTCATTCTGATCCCAGAAATGAGGCAGAATGCAGACACATGCATTTCAAGGATGCATTTCCGAGACTCTGCCTGCCACCTGCAAAGCAAAGCCTAGAAGCACGGCCCACCGGATAGTTTCTCAATAAGTAAGCCCCAGTGCAAAAAGCAACGTGCATTCCCATCATTAACCCTGCCAGTCCTCTGGATATAGCACACAGCCCTCTGAAGTCAAGGAGTAGGAGAGAAGGCAAAAAAAAAAAAAAAAAAAAAGACACGACACAGAACATCCCTACAAGAGCCTAACACCTGTGGCTTCTTGAGTTTCCTACTGAGAGGGGTTGAAAGTGAAAGTATAATTTTCTTTGACAAAAAAAAGAGGAAAGAAAAAAAAAAAAAAAAAAAAAAAGGCCAGCTACAGGAGAGGAGCCTAGAGCCCTCAAATAAGGTCAGAAGAAAGATCACAGAAAAGGATTAACATTCCTGCGTAACTCCCCAATCTTTGGGCACAGAACAATGCTCACAATCCTCTCTGTGGACGCCCACCTGCTGGGAGTCTGGACTGTACTTGCTCCCCTGCAGCTGCTCCAGTTAAGGTGTTTTGTCACTGCAGCACTCCTAAGAGACTTGTTATCTACAAACAGCTGGGGCGAAATGTCCTGCCTGACACTAACTCCAGGCAGGTGGAGGGTGGTGAACAACAGAGGGGGTTACAGTTAGTTAAATGAATCAGCCAATAGGTAGTTAGATCTGCATTTTATATAAAAATGATAATAAGTAAGCTAAATCCTGAAGAGTTTAGCAACTTGCTGAAGGCCAAACAGCTATTAAGTTGCAGAGCTTGATAATTTACCTCCAAGCTCTCTTCCATCTCTAGAACAGAATGCTGGCTAAATTCAGTAGATCAAAATGAGCCAAAGCTCTGCCTCTCACCGGACAGATTCCTGGAGTCTTCCTCTCTGAAGCATTCAGATGTGCTACTAAAGGACGTAGGGGTGGCAGGATGCTGGGGCAGCCTGGAAAAGGGAAGAGGAAAGCAAGAAGTGGCTGGAATTGGAGAACCAGAGTCAGGGTGGGTTCAGGGAAAGGGGACTGAGGAATTTGCCAGTACGACCTAGCAACACCTGGGGCTGCAGTGCAAAAGCCAGCAATTTCCTCTCCCCATTCCCTACTAAATAAAATGAATGTCTCTGCCTCATGTCACAGTTTGCATTTTTAATCTGATTCATGGGGAAACATTGGCAAGTAATCTTTATCCGTTTCAAGTGTTTAACTTTTCACTCAGAATACTAATGGCAAACTTGAGAAAGGAGGAGCATCAACCTTGGCACGAAGAAATTAATCTTTCAAAACAAAGGAACAAATGAAACTTCCCCAAGCTTTTGATTCTTTCGTATTGTCTATCTTTTCTTCATCGTTCATTTTTAGTAGTATCTTGACATCTGTGAGGGATTTGCCCTAAGCGGGGGGAATAAACCCAAACTGACAAATGCCACTATAGGGCAAAACTCCCCCCATTCAGTGTGTCTCTACTCGAAGAGAGCCCTCAACTTGTCACACAGCTTCACCTCTTGTCCCGTCATTAACAGAAGCATCTTCTTTTCTTTTGGAGATCCATTTTCCACAAAGAAATAGCATGTTTATGTCATCCCTAGAATCGCTGTGTATGTTGTAGAGTTGAGGATGTGCGAGGTCGGCCAGCCTCCATCTCCATTTCATTTCAGTGACACTCTCTTTCACACACAGCATCCTTACAGTGCCAGAAACAAACCTGCGCTTTGATAAACTTACTATATAATACGTATCTTTAGCCCTATTGTACAGAAAAGGGGAAAGAGGCTAAGAGAATCAGGTGTCCCATAGCTGATAGGTGACAGAAGTAGACTGAAATCTCCCCAATTACTGTGCAGCCCTCCTGGGTACAAAAGCCTTTCCTTGTCTGCCAATTATTGTTTGTAAGAAAAAGGCTGTTCAGCCTCCTAGACCTTCCCTGAGTTCCAAAGGGCAGATTCAAACAGTCACTCGTTAGGCAAGTGAGGGAATGCAGAAACAAAGGAAAAGCAGTCAAGAAACAATAGTGCGGCAGTAAAGCAGAGTCTTGGTTTCTCCTCAAGGGTTATACATAACAACGTATCTTTGAGTGTTTCTACAAGAACTAAGGACCCCAGCCAAGCTGAGCACAGGATTCCTGGAACACCACCCTGTTACCTCCCCACCAACCAATCAGAAGAAAGTCACACACCTTGCAGCCCATCCCCCAAATTTTCCCTATTAAAACTCTGCCCTGAAAATCTTCAAGGAGTATGGGTCTTTTGTGCATGAGCCGCCCATACTCCTTGCTTTGCCCTTGCAATAAACCATTCTCTGCTCCAAAACTTCGATGTTTTGGTTTATTTGGCCCCACTGTGCTTCAGAGCACGTGAACTCAAGTTCAACAACAACTGCATATATCTGTGTTACACACCTTGCAATCATCTCATTCTTATAGCAGACCTTGGATGTTGCCTCACCTGTGTGGATTCACAGAGCTCCAGTCCCTGGGAGAACACTGATTTGAGGGTATCTTGAGCAGTATCCTCACAGACGGGGGGAGGAGCAGACACAGCCAAGAATTAGAGCTGCAGGTGGAGTTCTGGAAGCTTATGAAGGGGGCAGAACTTCAGACAGAGTGGAAACAACCAGAGGGAAGCTGGGGTTGGGGAAGCTGAGGATCCTAGGGGACCAAAGGAGTCGGGGGCTGGGAGGGCTTCTGTCTTGATGGAAAAAGACCCACAGATGAGGGAAAGAAGATGGAGTTCGGATAAGCATGAGCCCAAACAGGACCCTGAATAGATGAGGCTGAGACCCATTGTGGCTCAAAGGAAAAGACTGGAAGCCAGCCACTTGGGTACTATTTTCCAATATTCACTCATACATTTCCTAGGCACCCATGATATGCCAGCTACCCACAGGAAGGTCCTGGAGGTTCAGAGGTGAACAGCACACAGCTGTTTGCAATTTTGGAATTCACTCTAGAGATAAAGACTAGTGAAGAGATGAGCACAGTACAGTTGAATTAAGTGGGGTTGTTGTGCAAAAGAGAGTGGGGCGTGAGAGGATGGTCACATCCCAGGTCTCAGGCGAGTCCCTGGGATGGCCACCAAGTGTGGCTTCTTGGCTTCACACAGGAAAGAATTCAAGAGCCAGCCACAGTAAAGTGAAAGAAGGTTTATTCAGGGAGATACACACTCCATAGACAGAGTGTGGGCCATCTCAGAAGACAAGAGGTGCCAGGGTGTGGGGTTGTCAGTTTTTATAGGGCTGTGTAATTTCATAGGCTAATGAGTGGGAAGAATATTCCAGCTATTTGGGGGAAGGGGTGGGGATTTCCAGGAATTGGGCCACCACTCACTTTTGGTCTTTTGTGGTCGGCCTCAGAACTGTCATGGTGCCTGTGGGTGTGTCATTTAGCATACGCTAATGTATTACAATAAGTGTATACTGAGGCACAAAGTCTAGTGGAAGTCAATTGTCTGCCATCTTGGACCCAGTTGGTTCTAACCAGTTCATGTCGTGTCCTCAACGGCTGTCATTCTTTTAAAGGTTGTGTCCTGCCCCCTTCCTGTCTCAGGGTGATGGCAGAGACCCAACTGCTGTCAGAGCCTAAGGAAGGGCACCCACTGGGCCTGGGAGCGGAAGAAGGGGAAAAAGGTTCAAGGACGGTTTTCCAGGTGCCCATATCCTCTCCCTTCCATGAGGCAGCAGGCGGACCGTGAGACTGGAAGGTGAACCCTGGCCTCACTCTAGCAGTACAACTTTAGTCTACGTTAAATATTTTATTCTCAATCTCCTCATCTGTAAGATGTGGATAAAATACCTCATGTCACTGAATTGTGAAAATAATGTATACGAATACATCTGCTGCAAAGTAGGTATGTATTAATTCCTCCCTAGCAAATAATCAAGAATAATCAAACTTACATGCACTGGACCATTTAAAAAGCTAAACCTGAAAACCAACATATTCTTCCTCAGAATTTTTTCTAGCTTTTTAAAAATAACTATTTGAACCTCACTTTGGGAAAAAAAAAAAAAAAAAAAAAAGACTCATTCCTCCTTTCCATCCACCCAGGTAATCTTTTCTACAGTGTCCATGGTAGCTGACCCTTCCACTTCTGCTTGGGTATTTCCAAGGCTTATTATTATCTTTTGGAGGAACTTTCTATATCTTTTAGAGATTTGAGCTTGCTCCTTAAAATCGAGACTAAAGTGATTATTGTTAATCAACAGACTTAAAAAGTCAAATACATCACACAATTCTTTCTTGGCCTGTGGCTGAGAGGCCATTGAACTGTGTGACTATAACGAAATATGAATTCCAAGATGGTGATGGCATCAGCAAACCAGAGCCATGGCTTATTTACTGAGTAGCTGTTTCCTACTAGGAGCTGTGCTAAACACCTTTACAAATACACATGATGCTACTTGAGCCTTATAACCACCCTGGCTAGGGAGATATACTTATGCTGTTTTACAGATGAAGTAACTGGCCAGTGGTCATGCAACTAATAACAGGCAGAGCCAGGATGCAAAAACAGGTCTTTCTGACATCAAAGATCACACTCTTCCCCCAAGCATCCCCAGAGCTCCTCTGTCTGCACAGACATCATTTCTCAGTCCTTCTTTTCAAAGACTACGAAAACTCCAGCTTTATTTGACCCAACATAGCTGCTGTGTCTATCAGAAAGTTGGATATTTTTCCCCAAATTCTCATTTTCTCCAACTTAGAAACTAAAAGGAAAAAGTATCAAGTTCATAACCAGTTCAATAAAAACCATCCCAGAAATAAATGATTACATTTATTATCATAACTCTGCTAATACTACTGACTTTTCCCCCACACCATTTCCCTTTTCTTTGCTGTCTTTATAGGCCACCAGCAGCAGGAAAACTCACCATTAACCCCACAGACAGCACTAATAGATCACCATGCTGTCACTCTCGCCCTCTTCTGTGATGGAGCATAATAATTCTAGGCTGTGGCACAGCTTTTCACCTATCAGTCATCAAGGGCCCCTGTTGGAGACAATATACTCATTACATAGAGCTCCTCAAGCTGATGTCAGCTTGCAATCCTGGATTGAAAAGTCACCTTTAATTTTCTAATGCTCCCAGCAGTATATTGCATCACACTTGGTTCCATGTTGGTAAAAAATGGGCCAGCTCTGCCTCAACCATCTCCCCTAGACCTTAGTGACAAACACTATGCATTGGACAGCTCCAGATTCGAATTCCCAATTCTTTAATTGAACAATCCACCAGCAGAAGTTAGTTCGGTGCTTCTGTGCTTACCACCTCATTGAGAAAATAAGCCAAACACAGATGCAAAGTCTAACATAGGAGAGCTGGTCTGAGCATCTCCTAACATTGATCCAAAGGAGGATGGGGTCGGCGGGGGGGCGGCGGGGTAGGTTCCACTTTTGCCTTCTGTCCTTCCTCTCTTCCTTTGCTACCCCAAATTAAGCTTCTTAGTTGATCCTTTGCAGGGGAATTTCTCCACCTATCCCAGCAACTTCTCATGGTTGATTCATTTCCCTCCAGTTTCAACCATTTCCCCTGAGATGGAGCTACAAGCTTTCATAATCACAATCAAATCTGGACTGGATTCCAGGAGAGTCCACACGTAAATCAGCAAGCAGTTGAATTCCAGCAGAGGGGCAAGTCAGCCATTCCAAACACTGGCAGCTACAGCCAGGTGGACATTTCATATGGGATGAAAGGGCATGGGAAAAAGGGTTGTGTGGGCAGTGGGTGGATGAGGATTCTAGGGTTGAGTAGTTTCAAGCCATAAGATTTGAGTGTTTTTCTTCTCTCCTCTCAATGAAGGGGATGCTGAGAAAACCCTTCCCACTGCAGGCAGGATGAGGTTTTGTAGGTAGGCCCTGCCAGCAGTGCAGGGCAGGCCTCTTCTGCTCAGGACATTAGCAGGGTCTGTTTCCACTGAGCAGAGGGTGCCTCTCCCGTTTCTTATATTTGAAAACTTCTGCATGATACCAACAGAAACACAAATAACTGGTTCAATACAAACACTGGTAGAACTCTTAGGCTCTTTAAGAACCTTGCTTTAAATGTTTAAGCATTTAAACAATGCTTTTAACATTGATCAGGTGCTTAGGG
>NW_006771578.1:4909415-4915955 GCF_000442215.2 Lipotes vexillifer
GAAGAACCTGGATGTGTATGAGAGATCTCTGATAAGAAACCAGTCTATCAGCCTGGGATGGCCTGGAACAGATCAGAGGAGAGGACATCCTGGCAAAGAATGAAGGAAAAGTCAGCAGTTAGCAGAGAAGTGCTAGGACAGAACAGGCCCGGAACACAGCTATGACCAGAGACCCAGCTCCAGCCCTGACTGTCTAAGAGAACTTCAGGCTGACAGTGAGGGTTCCTTAGGCATCACATGTAGTTGATCAGAATTCACTTTTTACTCAGGTTTGCTTCTAATAAGTCTGATACGCTTTCCATTTCATTGAGAGAATCTGGCCTCTCCCAGTCATCTTCGCGATAGTTGTCCTTGTAAGTTCAAGGTGGAAAATGCAATTCAAGCATTAGTGCTGGGGAGCCAAGTGGAGAGGAGGGGTAGCCAGCAGCTGTGAAGCGCGGTGCCTGGCTGGGCCTGGATGGGATTGGCTGGGTGGGCAGAGCACCACCCTGTGAAGCAGCTTTGGGCAAGGCAGGGTTTGGAGCCATGAACCCACAGATGCAGAAACCATGGCCTCCATTTTTATGGTGTCCTCGCCCGTCAAGGTGTCCTCGGTCAAGCCGGGAAGGCTAAGAGCCGTAAAAATACAGAAAACTATTCATACTACACAAAGTGTCAAATAAATCACGCGGGCATTCACTGCTGTTGAGTTCACAGGAGGCACAGGGGGTCAGGGAAGACTTCAGAGAGAAGCTGGGCCTGGAAGGGCGGAGAAACCACTGGTGGTGAGCGGGCAGTCACGGGCCACATAGCTCAGGTCCACGAAAGCTCCACCAGAACAGGGTTGTCAATCTGTTTCTCTCACTGAGCTTTCCCTGGTGCGGAGATGAACACCCAGCACAGAGTTGGCACTCAATAAAGATTTACCAAGTGAATGAATGAAATAATATTGACTGAGCTCCCACTAGGTACTGGGTATTGGGGTTGTAACGATTGATGAGAATCTTTCACTCCAGGGGCTTCTAGCCCAGACAGAAGAGTAAGCAAATGATTCTCATTTAGAGTGTTAGGTGCTATTGTGAAGCTGTGCTCAGGACATGCATGACCACCAGGCCTGGGAATATTCACCTACTTTCTCTGTTGTGTCCTGTACTGGGAATAAAAGACACAGAGAGCCCTCACGTTTGAACTATTGATACCAAGCAGGACCCTGTGGGGCTTCTGGGCACAAAAGCCTTTTCTGTGTCCCCCCATTTCCTGTTTGCAGGAAATAGGCTTCATTCAGCCTCCATGACCTTCCCTGAGTTCCAACAGGCAGGTTCAAACAGTTGCTAATCAGAGAAGGGAGGGGATGGAGAGGCAGGGGAGTAACAGTTAAAAGAAACAATAGTGCAGCCTTGGGGCAGGGTCCTGGCTCCCCCTCAAGGGATACACACAACAATATCTTTGAGCTGTTCAGATACTGAAAGCCCCATCAGGTGGGAGAAGTAACGGTATGCTGCCCATAAGCACGTAGACCCCAGACCAGTTGGAACCAGAAGGTTGATGATGCTGACTCCCACTTACCTCCCCACCAGCCAATCAGAAGAATGTCCACGAGCTGATCACACCCTCTTTGAACCCTTACTGTAAAACTCCTCACTACCCACTCCAGGTCGGGACACACAGTCTTGAGGGCATTAGCCTGCTGTGGCCCCTTTGCCTGGCAAAGCAATAAAGCTATTCTTTTCTACCTCACCCAGAACTCTGTCTCTGAAATTTAATTCGTTGTTGGTGTGCAGAGGCCAGATTCGGCTTCACTATGGGAGTCAGAGCATAATGCGCGCAGTTCTAGTGCAATGCTCTTAGGCACTGCACATCAAAAGCATTAGAAAGAAGGGCCCAGCACTGGACCCAACAGTTCTTCTAGGGATTTATCCCAGGGTTAGAAAGATTAAAGATGTGCCTATCGGGCTTCCCTGGTGGCGCAGTGGTTGAGAGTCTGCCTGCCAATGCAGGGGACACAGGTTCGTGCCCCGGTCTGGGAAGATCCCACATGCCGCAGAGCGGCTGGACCCGTGAGCCATGGCTGCTGAGCCTGCGCATCCGGAGCCTGTGCTCCGCAACGGGAGAGGCCACAACAGTGAGAGGCCCGCGTACCGCAAAAAAAAAAAAAAAGAAAAGAAAAAAAAAGATGTGCCTATCAAATTATCTCAAAGGTTGTTTATTGAAGCACTGTGTATAGCTGAAAGAAAAAGAGCCCAACCAAAAATATTGGTTAAATAAATTGTGGTACCTTCAGACAGTGAAATACAATGCAGCCATTAACACACTATACCAGAATATTCATCGACGCAGAAATATGTCTCCAGTATATACTTACTTGAAAATGTAAGCTTCAAAGAAAATGCATACTGTAAGATCCATTTTTTTACAAGTATATGTTTTCCTTAAGAAACATTTGAAAAAATGTACTCAAGAAAGTTAAAGTGATTATCTATAAATGATTAGACTATAGGAGGGTTATCCAGAGTGAACATGCATTGCTTTTGTATAAGGAAAAAATGTTATTTTAATAAACAATGAACAGTCCTTCCTGCCCCATACACACACTAAACAACACCACAGACTAAACTGGCCATCTAGCTCATGTCAGGTGAGTGAAGATTCCACGGCATTCAGGGCCATCTTCCCTGGGGATCGCCCGGTGGCTGGGATCAGCCGCCCCAAGCCTGCCCCAGCTCCTGGCCAATTGTGAATACAGTATTTAACTCCATCATTTAAAGGCTTTTAAAGAACTAACAAACACCTAAGCAGGTTAGATCCCTAACACTCAGAATATCTGGACCATATCTTCTCTGCACTTCTCTTTATAGGATTTACCCTCTCACTACTTCAAGCTCAAATGACCTCATCATAAAATAGAAGGCTCTAGAAACTCCTGAGTTTATTATTTACTGATGATCTCTGGAAAGGACCTGTGCAGAAGCAAATTCTCTCTTCAGCTGCCCTGAATAATCTGACAGCAAAGAGATTACCTCCAGGAGGGCAGAGAAAAAAAAAAGGCCGGAGGGCCGGGGGACAAGACAATAATGAAAACCCGTGTGCCAAATAATGACCAGAGTCCTCATTTTCCTCCTAAATTTTTTGCTAAGGATGAACCACCCGGATGGACTTGTTTTATGATGGGATCATAAGGGAGCCGCTTGCCGGCAGGTCTGCTCATCAGGTGGCGTGTGGGAGGCAAGCACTGACAACCACAGGCTGCTCAGATGACATGACCCTCATAGCCCAAGGCAGCTCCTTCCCTCCAAGCTATTTTTGCACTTTTAGAACTCATTTTCTGTTGCTCTGACTGTGGAAGCCTTGCTCCTTCCTGTGGGTGGCTGAAATGAGGAGAGCTGGTGATCACAATGTGAGTTTGTCAAAAGTCACCCAGGCAGTCTGGAGGGAGCACTTTAATTAGTGAAAATGAGTGCAAGGCAGGAAGTAAAAGGGTAACTGCCGGGCAGCAGACCCTGGTACCCACCCGAGTGATGATGACATGGACCCCCCATCCCTCTGCCAACATTGAAGCCCTCACTTGTTCATGTCCCCTGTGACTGTGAACTGGAGACGAGAGGGTGGCAGAGCTGAGCTTCAGAACCACGAAGAGCTGGGTTTCACAGGACCGCCTTCCTCTCACTGCCTCCACAGTTCCAACTCACACATCATAGCTGTGCAACATCGGGCAGTCTTTAACTTCAGTGTCTTCATATGTGGGATGGAGACACTGAGACTGCCTGAGCAGGGAGGGTGTAAGGAGCTGCGATAAAGAGGGATAAGCTCCTGCCCCAGGGTCGGGAATGATAAACGGGAGGGTGTTTCTGTTTAGATGTAAAATTATTAGCATTTAAGGAGAAATCAATCATCAAAAGACAAACCCGAAAAATCCCCCACTTATTTGGAAGTTAAGAAACACACTTCTCAATAACCCGTGAGTCAAAAAATGAAATCGTGATACAAACAGAAAACATTTCAAATTCAGTGACATAAAAAATATACCCATCAAAACATGCAGGATTCAGCCCTAAGTGAAGAAAGGACAAACAGGAATATGCTAAAACATCCATCTTCCTAAACTGGAAAAAGAAGAGTAAAATGAACCCAAAGAAAGTAGAAGAAAGAAAAAAAAAGATTAAAGCCACTACTGATAAGATAATCAGTGTAATTTAGAGAGGATCAAGAAAGGCAATGGCAGGTTCTTTGAAAAGGCAAACGAGAATGATCAACTTCTGGTGTGGCTGATAAAAAAAGAAGGAGGGAATAACCAGCTTCAGGATTACTAGTGGAGGATTTTGCTAGGTGTGACTGCTGCCCCCAGAGTAGGCCTCTACCTACCACAGGTTGCTGACAGTGCAGGGGAGAGACAAGACATATGTCCATGAAAAGTACCACCAGGAAGAGATCTCAGGCAAGTGAGGTCTCCAGGTAGGAGGTTCAGAGGAGAGAGAGCCCCTGACTGGGAAGCCAGAGAAGCTACTCCAACAGGGGTGAGAGCAGAACCCCTGCTGGGTCCTACAATGAGATCATTTAATGCCAAAGGGACTCAAATGATGTGAAATAAGATGGCATCTCATAGCGGCCACAAATGCAGGGAGTCAACTGGAACTGAGTTGACATCTGCAACTAACTAGCTTTGTGACCTTGTGCAAACTACTTAACTGCTCTGTGCCTCTATTTCTTCATCTGTAAAACGGGAGTAATAAGAGTACCTCCTTTACAGGGATAACCCTCCCAGACTTCAGACAATGCTACAAAGCTACAGTAATCAAAACAGTATAGTATTGGCACAAAAACAGACATATGAATCAACGAAACAGAATACTGAGCCCAGAAATCAACCCACACACCTACAGGCAATTAATCTTCGACAAAGGAGGCAAGATTATACAATGGGGAAAAGACAGTCTCTTCAGC
This sequence comes from Lipotes vexillifer, assembly GCF_000442215.2. Classification (NCBI taxonomy): domain Eukaryota; kingdom Metazoa; phylum Chordata; class Mammalia; order Artiodactyla; family Lipotidae; genus Lipotes; species Lipotes vexillifer. The sequence goes on from NW_006771578.1 coordinate 4,914,333, forward strand.
AAGTGGTGTTGGGAAAGCTGGACAGCCACATGTAAATCAATGAAGTTAGAACACACCTTCACACCATACACAAAAATAAACTCAAAATGGCTTAAAAACTAAAATACAAGACATGACACCTTAAAATTCCTAGAAGAGAACATAGCCAAAACATTCTGACATAAATCGTAGCAATATTTTCTTAGATCAGTCTCCCAAGCAAAAGAAATAAAAGCAAAAATAAACAAAGGCGACCTAATCAAACTTATAATGCTTTGCACAACAAAGGAAACCATAAACAAAACTAAAAAACAACCTATGGTACAGGAGAAAATATTTGCAATAGATGTAACCAACAAGAGATTAATTTCCAAAATATACAAACAAATCATACAGCTCAATATACAAAAAACAAACAACCCAATCAAAGAATGAGCAGAGGGCTTCCCTGGTGGTGCAGTGGTTGAGAGTCTGCCTGCCAATGCAGGGGACACGGGTTCGTGTCCCAGTCCGGGAAGATCCCACATGGCGCGGAGTGGCTGGGCCCGTGAGCCATGGCCACTGAGCCTGCGCGTCCGGAGCCTGTGCTCCACAATGGGAGAGGCCACAACAGTGAGAGGCCCGAATATAAAAAAAAAAAAAAGAATGGGCAGAAGACCTAAATAGACATGTCTCCAAAGAAGAAATGTAGATGGCCAAAAGGCACACGAAAAAATTCTCAACATCACTAATTATTAGAGAAATGCAAATCAAAACTACAATGAGATATCACCTCACACTGGTCAGAATGGCCATCATCAAAAAGTCTACCAAAAATAAATGCTGGAGAGTGTGTGGGGAAAAGGAAATCCTCTTACATGGTTTGTGGGAAGGTAAATTGGTGCAGCCACTATGGAGGTTCCTTAAAAAGCTAACAATAGAGCTACTGTATGATCCAGCAATCCCACTCCTGGGCATACATCCAGAAAAGATGAAAACTCTAATTCAAAAAGATGCATGCATCCCAATGTTCACAGCAGCACTATTTACAATAGCCAAGACATGGAAGCAACCTAAGTGTCCATTGACAGAGGAATGGGTAAAGATGTGGTATGTGTATACAATGGAATATTACCCAGTCATAAAAAAGAATGAAATAATGCCATTTGCAGCAACACGGATGGACCCAGAGATTATCACAGTGAGTGAAGTAAGTCAGACAAAGACAAATATCATATGCTATCACTTATGTAAAAAAAAATACAAATTTATTTACAAAACAGAAACAGACTCACAGACATAGAACACAAACTTATGATTAGCAAAAGGGAAGAGGGGAGGAGAGAAGGGTAAATGAGGAATTTGGGATTGACGGATATATACTACTGTCTATAAAACAGATAAACAACAAGGACCTACTGTATAACACAGGGAACTCTATGCAATATCTTGTAATAACCTATAATGGAAAGGAACCTGAACAGGATATATATATATATATATATTTAAGTTTATGTTTATAAGTATAACTGAAATCACTTTGCTGTACAACTGAAACTAACACAATATTATAAATCAACTACACTTCAATTAAAAAGAGAAGGGGTTGGGCTTCCCTGGTGGCGCAGTGCTTGAGAGTCCGCCTGCCGATGCAGGAGACGCGGG
>NW_006771578.1:4916085-4923873 GCF_000442215.2 Lipotes vexillifer
TTCGTGCCCCGTTTCGGGAAGATCCCACATGCCGCGGAGCGGCTGGGCCCGTGAGCCATGGCCGCTGGGCCTGCGCGTCCGGAGCCTGTGCTCCGCAAATGGGAGAGGCCACGACAGTGAGAGGCCCGCATAACGCAAGAAAAAAAAAAAAAAAAAAAAAAAAGAAAAAAAGAGAAGGGGTACCTCCCTTACAAGGCTGTTGTGAGCATTAGAAGAGGTTGGTACAGAGGACATGCTCAGTTGCACTGAGGGTCACTATGAATATTATTATTGTTTTTACACGTCTATGAGCAGAACTCAATGTGCCAATTTGGGCAGGGAGGCAGAACTGCACTTCTGTGGACAGGCCCAGATAACCAGGGACCCCTTTCCCCTCCATGCCTTCAGCAGTCACCTATGAAGCACCTCCAATGTGCCAGGAACAGTTAAGGCTTCCAGCACGTGGTCCAGGGAGGGGCAGCTTCGGTCACTGTCCAGGCCAGTGCACGCTCCGAACTGAGCCTCCTGTGCAACACCCTCATGGGTGGGGAGTAGGCAGGATGAGGAAATCTCTCTCAGATACTAAAGGGCCAAAGAATCAAGACAAAAATGGTTGATTATAGCCCTGAGCAGAAGTGGGCAATTTTTCGAAAATACACATTTTACTTAAGGAAAGTCAAAGGTCAAATGGCAGATGGAAAAAATAAAAACACGCAACAGCAAGTTGTCGCGTTGACCTCAGTTTTTATGTCAAGAGCTTTGGGGCTGGTGTTCCCAGTGCCAACAGTGGAGGAGGACGGCCTACCTGACCAGCCACCTCTGGAGGCATCACCAGCAATCGGGCCTCCCCTCGCAAGGGCACACAGCCTGTGCCTTCGGAGAGCCTCCAGAGAGTGGGGCGAGGCAGGCAGGAGTGGACTGAGTTCACAGCTTTTCAGGCGAGTTCTGCCAGACCCAAGGACAATAAATCCCAGAAATGGAAAACAGGAGTGAGAAATAAAACCCTTGGCTTCCAGCAAGCTGCCAGCCACTTTCTTTGGGCTGTAAATAACCACAGGTAAACCAAGCACCCTTTGCACTTCTTGGCAGTGAAGTGCGTGAAAACATCTGATGCAAAGGTTTTAAATGCTTAAATGCTCTCTGCCAACATCTACTTAACCACCCAGAGCTGCATAGTCCAGATCTTTGAAGTGAGCCGGGCATGCCTCTCCCTCCACTGCCCCTGACCACTGTCTTAGGGGGTCCTGACTGGTGGGATGCTGCGTGACATCATGAGTGCGGAGCAGGGGTCAATTAAGCCTGGCAGAAGGAGGTGGGTGGCCCTGAGCGGTGGGGCCACCTGCCCCAGTGCCAGCTCTGGCACTCACCATTCCGCAAGCCCTAAATCAGTCGACTGGTAAGTGGCTGAGCCCAGATCCAAGCCCGTGTGTCCTGGCTCCAAAGCTCGGGCACGATTTCAACAGGCACATCACAGGCTCCCAGGAAATACATCCTGGGTGGTAACTGTAACTATGACTTTGGAGCTGGGACTACTTTTTCTCCCCTCACCCCTTTCTTCCAGCTCCTTCTGGGTAACTCTCCGATTTCACCACATTACAGTGAGCCTGGTAGTCAGGAGCTCAGTCTTTGGTGATTTTGCATTTTCATTTTGATGGTATCTCCTAGGTCAAGGAGTCAAAGCCATCTTTTGGACCATCTGGATAGCCACCTTTTAACCAAGAACTGCTCAAAGACGTAGCCCCATCGTTTGTGTGAAGATCAAATGACATCATGGCAGTCTGTGGAAATAAAGATTTCAAAGTAAAAGAGAAAAGTGGTGGGGAAATTGAGTCCGGCAAAACCGGAACTCAAACAGGCCATCTCTGCGCCTGTGCACGTGAACTCATTAGCAATGAGCATGGCAGTAAATAGCCCAGGAAGAATGTTTCTGGTCTCAGTTCCAGTGATAATTAGATTTATTACTATTTAACACACATTTCAATAAGCCAGGATGCTAACCTTACCTTCAAATAAACTGGATAGCTTCACAGGATTATCAACGACCGCTCATTAAAACTGCTCATTTGAAGGTTTTGATTATTCATGGGTCTGAAGAGCCTGAACTAACAAGCAAAACCTAAATGTATTTATATAATGTAAAACCCTAGGGCTTCCCTGGTGGCGCAGTGATTGAAAGTCCGCCTACCGATGCAGGAGACACGGGTTCGTGCCCCGGTCCGCGAAGATCTCACATGCCGTGGAGCCGCTGGGCCCGTGAGTCATGGCCGCTGAGCCTGCGCGTCCGGAGCCTGTGCTCCGCAACGACGGCGGGGGGGCCCACCGGGGGGGGCCCACACCCCCACAACGGTGAGAGGCCCGTGTGCCGCAAAAAAAAAAGCCTATTTATGTAAGCAGGCCTTCCTTTTATTGGTATTATTGAACCGAAAGTATAGATTCTATATATAAAACTGAATCCGTGTCTCTACAATGCCATTGTTTAATACGTCCATCCTTCAGTTTCAGAATACACACATAAGCTTAATAGTGTTAACTTGAATTTCATTGGTTTTGTATTTGTTTATATATGATTTATACATTTTTTAAATTTACAGGATTATTAGAACTATAAAGCTATGAGGTTTATACTTAGTTCAGTAGTTCCACATTCTAGAGAAACCTCAAAATAAAAATAATTAAATTCAATAGAACGGGTTCCTGAGAATTTCTTTTTCCCTTAAATGGAATGGATACATTACTCAGGTTTGAGAAACACTGACACAATGAAACCTTAATGATGGGTATTTAGGTCGTTTCCTGTTATTTTACTAATACAAACAATGTGCACTTAATCTTTTCCAAGTATCTTTGCGTGTTTGAGGATACCTGGAGAATAAACCTCTAAAAGCGGCAACAGGGGTCAAAGTGTAGATGAATTTACGATGTTCATAAGAGCAGTCAAACTACCCTTGAGCGAGACTGCAATTCCTCTTACCAAACTATGTGCGCAAATGTCTGTTTCCACACACCCTTGACACGTTTTATGTCTTTGCCAAGGTCTTAATCTGACAGGTATTCAATAAACTAAGATACGTCAGAGTTGTTGCAGTTTACACTTCTCCAATCAGGGGAAGAATGAGCATTTTTCCATAGTTTATTTGATATTTTTCATTTCTTCCTTGTGTATGTATGAACTGCCTGTTGATGCTCTTTGCTGATTAGATTGTTTTATTATTTCCTCATTGATTCATTGGCCCTCTTTGCTTACAACCTCTGTCCCTCATGGTGAGGATATTCTGTTCTGCAAGTGTCTTCTGGCTTTGCTATAGTAAATTTACTGGGAAGGCTTTAAAATTTTTTTTTAAGTAAAATACATCAACTCTCTTTTGTACCGTTGTTTCCTTTTAGCTTTTAGATGATTCCACTGATTATTATTAAATATTGTATTCATCTATGATTTCTTTCATATAAGGTATAAGCAAAGTACTGAGACTTTTTTCTAGATATCAAATAGTTTACTGAGTAGTCCATCTATTCCTCCTGATTTTAAATGTCATCTTATCTTATACTAGATGTAAGTTCTACCAATATTTGGACCTATTTCTGTACTCTTTCATAGCACTGAACAATTTTCTATTCATGTGCCAATACCGAACTGATTTAAGTAGTGTGTATTTACCAAACATTTTGAAAATGGGTAAGGCTAGTCTGCCCATATCCATCTTTTCATGTTTACATGGATATTTTCATGTGTTTAATTTTCTGGGTCAGAAATCTGCAAAGTTTCTGTTAAAGAGACAGTAAATATTTTTGGCTTTTTGTGGGCCATACAGTCTCTGTATAGTGGCTACTCAGCTCTGCCTTTGTAGCTGGAAAGCAGCCACAGGTCATATGTAAACAAGTTTTGAGTGTAGCTGTGTTCTAATAAAACTTTATCTGAAAAAACAGCAGTGGTCTGGATTTCAGCAAGCCCTAGTTTGCCAACCTCTGTTCTAAATGAACCTTAGTATCATTTTTGAAAGCTTCCCCACCTAAGCAGCCAAACCAGTGGACTACTGGCTGGGATTGCTTAGAATTTAATGATTAAAGTGGCAGAATTTACATTTTTAAACGTTGACTCTTACCATCCAAGAACACATTCTTTCCTTCCATTTATTCACATCTTCATTTTCGCTCTCAATAAGACTGCGAAGTTTTCCTCCTAGCTACTGCACGTTTCTTGTTTAGTGTGAGGTATTTTATCTGTTTTTATGTTTGTTACTGAACATGAAATTATTTGTACCCATTGACTTTTGTTCAACCCACTGGTGCAACCTACTAGTTTAATGCAAGGCTTATAACCAGATCTATAGACTTTTCTGGGATCGATAGAGAAATCCCATGGGGCCTAGATACCTTCACAAATGTTGCATATTTTCCTGGGAAGAGTCTATAGCTTTCATCAGAAGCTCAAGATCACTATCCATTCTCCTGTCCCAAATTAGAGATGCCCTGCCCCAAGATGGGTAGAGGCCAGGGCTTTGGTATTGAAATGGAACCCAAATATAGGTAACCAGGAACATACTGGCTGTGGAGTCAGGGAGAGTGAGAGCCACCCCCACTGCTCTGGCTCTCTCGGAGGGTAGGAGTGATAGCCAGGTTTATGCAGCAGTTTCCTACTGCTGTCCATGTGGGCAGTGCTGCCTCAGGGCTGAGATATCCCAGAGGGCCTGTGGTCATCAATCTTGCCCACATCCAACTTTCCTTGACTTTCAGGCTGAGGTCTCCTCTTATTATAAACCCTTATTATAAACCATGGCCAATCTCACCTCCTTCCTATGGAGCTTTTTTTTTTTTTTCTTTGCGGTACACGGGCCTCTCACTGTTGTGGCCTCTCCCGTTGCGGAGCACAGGCTCCGGACGCGCAGGCTCAGCGGCCACGCCTCACGGGCCCAGCCGCTCCGCGGCATGTGGGATGTGGGATCTTCCCGGACCGGAGCACGAACCCGCGTCCCCTGCATCGGCAGGCGGACTCCCAACCACTGCGCCACCAGGGAAGCCCACTCCCTATGGCGTTTTGCTCAGCTTAACTGCTTACTGGGATCATGAACTGTCTATTGCCAACTGCCCCGTAATGCCTTGCCAGGATCCTTTCCTGGCCCTCTTCTAGCCCTGCAGTCCTATCCTCATGGAGAAAGCCAGCACAGGAGGAGGAAGAGCACAGACTAAAGGGTCCAACAAACCCAAGTTCAAATCTGGCCTTTGCCAAAATGTGCCGTAAGGCAAGGTGTGAATTTCTCTGACCTCAGAGAAGTAAAATGCAACCTGCATGCCTCCGAGCATGGCTGTAGAGATTGAAAGAGTTAATGCATAAGAGCTGAAAGCCACTCTTACCGTGGAGCTTGCTGTTCAGCAATGGGATGGTCATAACTCACTTCTTATACAGCCAGCTGGCATCAATCAGGCTCAGCCTCTGCCTGTGAAACCTCTGGAGACTGTGAACTCTACCCTTCCCCCCAGCAGGGCAGACTTTCTATGGGGTCTCAGCAGTCTGTACTTGGGAGAGGTCTACCATGGCCCTGCCTCTAACCGGATGTCTCAGTGCCATGGTGTACCCAGGATGTCCCCGCAGGTATCACTCCCAACAAGTGAGAGGCTTATGTCTTCACATTGCAAAGAGCTGGCCTGAACTGAAAATGAGTATAGGACAATTCTGAGATCCAGAATTGGATCTCAGGCAAAATTTAAGGCAAGATTTAAATTTGAGTTTTCCTCTTGGGAAAGGAAGACTCTCTCACTGTCACTTCCCAAGCCTTGGTCTCCCTGTCTGCAAGATATGGATAAAAAAAAGGGCAGCTAAATATTAATGGACACCTACTATGTGGCAGGAGATAACTCCTCCTCCAAACCCTATGATAGGAGATTCTGTTATCATCACAGAGACAAACAGTGGTTAAGTAATATGCTTAAAGTGGCAAAAATGACATTTGAGCCACGTAATATGATGTTAGAACCGACTCTTTTTTTTTTTTTTTTGCGGTACGCGGGCCTCTCACTGTCGTGGCCTCTCCCGTTGCGGAGCACAGGCTCCGGGCGCGCAGGCTCAGCGGCCATGGCTCACGGGCCCAGCCGCTCCGCGGCATGCGGGATCCTCCCGGACCGGGGCACGAACCCGCGTCCCCCCAGTCGGCAGGAGGACTCCCAACCACTGCGCCATCAGGGAAGCCCTAGAACCGACTCTTAATTGCCGTCATCTACATGCTAATATCGTTGGAGTGCTTTAAATCACATATAATTCATACATTTCCTGCACTGGGTCAGGTCCACAGTAGATGTTCAATAAATGATAGTTACCCTTTTATAAGACAGAAATTGACCCTCACGCCAGGAATTGGCCTCTTACCAACTGGCTATCACATTAGAAACTGGCCAAATCTTCACTATCCACTCCATCAGGGATTAGACATCCCATCAGAAGTGGGTCATCATCAGAAATCGGTCATTCCAGCAGGATGATTTCAAGAGGTCATGTTCCAGCTAAAGCCTGCCCAGGAAGCAAAGTATCACAAGGTAGCCTTCAATTCGACAAACATGCATTGTTCTCCGGTATCAGTTTATCCAGGCCTTGACTCTGAAAGGGTTCCTTGGGTCTATTTATAGATGAAGGTTCTGAGATCCAGAGAGGTTAAGTGAATGTCTGGATTCCTGGAGCTTGAAAGAGGTAGTCAAAAGCAAATGGCCCCAGACGCTTTCTTCCAAACTTCAGGGCCACCCTCCACTTGGCTGTAATGGGTCCCCACAAAAACAGTGGCGTATGCCCAGGACAAACCCTGCCTCTCGCTTAAGTAAACCAAGGCTGGCCTTGCTCTGGAACAGACACTTTGCCTCACTTTAAATCACCTCCCAAGGAGTATTTGGTTGTACCTGTTTGCCACAGCCGTGGGCTTGGGAATCGTAGAGAGACAGAGTTGTGTCTGTAGCGCCCAGCACAGAGCCTGGAATAGAACCAAAGCCTCATACACACAGTGTCCAGACTGTACAGACACAACCTCTGCCAAGAGGGCGGGCCTTCATGTCAATCAGAGAGGAGGTAACACACATCGTTAATTCTTATCCTTTTTAGGGAGGCGGCAGGATGAGGTGAGGAGATTGGTTATTTCAAGAACTCCATTTCCTGAAGCCAGTGAGGCAAAGATAGCAACTTCAGAACGATGGAAGCAGCCCCATTTCTCCCAGGGAAGTGTCCTTCCTCAAATGGCCACCCACAGGGGAGCCTTTGTGATCAGGAGGGATGACAGCACCTGCGATCCAGGCATTTAATCGTCAGGCACACTCAAATTTACATCCCTCGTGATTATGTGTGATCACTGGGAAATCATTCAACTTTCTGGGACTCTATCTTTTCCTCTCTAAAATGAGCATAATGCCTACCTTCCTGGACTTTCTGGAGGTTCACATAAGATCATTTATGTAACATACTTGCCACAAAGAGGTTTTCGATGTGGCGGTTTCTTCCTCAGGACTGAAACAACATCATCTACCTAGGCCTGCAGAGACCCCGGGGACATTAACTGTCTGAAGCTACAGGAAGTAGATGAAGGCTGTGCCTCGCCCCATCAACAGAGCAAGAATTTGCTTAGGAGGTTGGGATTAACAGATACACACTACTATATATAAAATAGATAACCGACAGGGACCTACTGTATAGCACAGGCAACTCTGCTCAATATTTTGTAATAACCTATAAGGGAAAGGAATCTGAAAAAAGTGTGTGTGTGTGTGTATATATATATATATATATATATATATATATATATATATATACACACATATATATATATATATAAGTCACTC
>NW_006771578.1:4925014-4962044 GCF_000442215.2 Lipotes vexillifer
ATATATATATACACACACATATATATGTATAACTGAATCACTTTGCTACACACCTGAAATTACTTCAATAAAAATAAATTAATTAATTAGAAAAAGTTTTGATAGTTGCAGAGAATGACAGCCATCACTTCTAAAATCAAAAATTGAGAGAGGTAAGGAACCCAAGGCCATTCAGCCCGAAGGGTGTACTGGCCCTGCACTGGGAGCTTTACTCAATGATCTTCAGAACCGCCTACGAGTAGGTGACTGTGTCCCCAGTTTACAGAGGAGAAGGCCGAGGCCCAGAGTGAGTTTGTGTAACATCACTGCCTCCCTCTCTGAGTTGGTAAGACAACTTCCTGCTACCCTACGTTACCTCGTTTAATCCATCAGGGAGTCACACAGGCTGGGGGTGAAGGGAGGGTCAGGGGTCAGACCTCTTCTCCCCCAGGACTGATGAAATCCACTCCAGGCATCTCTTACTCTGATTAAAACACATGGCTGATAAGTTACCAAACTCCTTGACGTGCAAATGCGAATGATAGGAGTGCCACTGACAACTGGTTCAGGGTGGTCGTCCCAGAAGCGGAAAGAACTGTCACGCATAGCCTACCTCCTTGCCATTCTTTTCTGACTCCTAAGCATCTGTGAGTGTCTGTGGGTGAAAGGAGATGAAGGTGATGCATCAGAAGGGAATCTGGAGGTCATAGTGATCACAGATGAACGTAAATCAACAACCTACTGCTTTGGTTTAACGTAACAGGAGCCGACATAGAGGATTCTTTCCCCCAAGGTAGCAAGGCTGTAAAATGAAAAGAGTCTGTCCTGACAATCATCAGCCTCTCCTGTTTGTGCTTATACCTTTCTTTTTTCTTTTTTTAATTAATTTATTTTATTTTTATTTATTTATTTTTGGCTGTGTTGGGTCTTTGTTGATGCACGTGGACTTTCTCTAGTTGCGGCAAGCGGGGTCTACTCTTCGTTGCGGTGCGAGGGCTTCTCATTGCAGTGGCTTCCCTTGTTGTGGAGCACGGGCTGTAGGCATGCGGGCTTCAGTAGTTGTGGCACGCAGGCTCAGTAGTTGTGGCTCCCGGGCTCTAGAGCACAGGCTCAGTACTTGTGGTGCATGGGCTTAGTTGCTCCGCGGCACGTGGGATCTTCCCAGACCAGGGCTCGAACCTGTGTCCCCTGCATTGGCAGGTGGATTCTTAACCACTGCGCCACCAGGGAAGCCCTGTGCTTATTCCTTTCTGATGAAAGTTTTGGTGCCTTCAGCCCTATTCACTTTCCTGTTTAGCCCTTCTTCCAGGAAAGCATCTCCTAGAAATTAGCCACACTCTTACGTTAATATACATCCACTTGTCTTCTTTCAAAGGGTCATTTCCTCCCTTGGCCTTTTCTCTCATGATGGAACAAAAGTTTGGTGCCTGCAAACAATATTTCAGGCAACAGAGAAAGACCGGAGAGATAGCTTTGGAGAAACACTAGGACAGAGGCTATGTAGCCTCCTTGTAGAAGCAGGAAGTGGGAGATTGCTTCTCCAGCTCCCATCTGTTCCTGAAGACAAACAGGCTGCTGCGGGGCTCCTGACAGGCACCATGGAGAACGGGGTGGAACATTTCAGAAAATATCCTTTCTGGGCTTGTGGCTACCCGAAAAATTGTACGATGATGGAGTAGAAAAATCAGGGACCTTAGAATCAAGGTGTAAATCTCATCTCTCCCACTTTCTAGCTGAAAAACCACTGGCAAGTTATTTAATTCCTTCATTTACCCATTCTGTTGAATAGGGATAATAATATTTGCGTGTCGGTTGTTGATGGTGAGCGTTACGTGGGATAGTGAATGTAAAATGGGTGGCAAATCATGGGAACTCGATAACCATTAGTTCCCGTTCTCTCTCCACCATGGTTGAGCAGATCACATAAGAGTAATTCTTCCATGGGACTGTAAAAGTAGTCAGTTAAGATCTAATATTTCCATGCAGCATTTTATCACTCATGAGTCTAGTGCCCTTCACTCCCAAGGCTGTATTTGCCAACATTGTGCTTTAAATGAATGAAGCAAAGCATGATGATGCACTTAATGGTCCTTGGGAATCGAGCCTTGAAAATCCCAACATCTTCGGACCTTCTGGTTCCAGAGAGACAATATGGAGAGTCTGGGATGCCAGTTAAATTTGGATGGTGACCCAGAGAGAAAGAAGATTTGCTTCCCGGGGCATCTCCCTCTGCCCCCAGCCTTCTTGGCGTCGCCTCTCAGGATAACATATTCAAGACCATGGGAAGCACCTAAAGTCTTGAAGTTATCAACACAATGGATTTGTAGGAATAAACTTCTTGACCATGATAAGGGCAATCCTTTCTCTCAAGTTACTGTTAAAGTTGCGTCAGTACAAGTGCTCTAGTTTTTCAAAACCCTGTCCTATTGACAGTCACAGAACTCAAGGGTGAGTAGGTGGTGAGGGCTAACTCCCAGGCTGACCATGAAGTTAAAGAGAGGCAGGGCCCAGGTGGCCAGGTCTGAGCCTCAAAAGTAGGAAACTGTGGATTGGTCTCTAGATCCAATCTGTCCCAGACCTTGGCTCACCTGCCCTTGCCTCCCACACACTTGCCCTTGGCCTTGACCACCTGACTTCATTCTAATCTCCCTGTGCCTTTGACCACGTCCTGCTCATTGTTTTGCCCCATCTACTCACCTGCTCCAGTAAAACCCTGACTCAGTTTGTTTTGACCCTCCTCTGAAAATTCATCTATTTTGTCTTGATAATTCATTAAACACCATTTTAAATTGCTTCCATGGCTATTAGCCAAGTTAACTTTTTGAGTCAAATCTGATCATATACGTATCATCAGGATGCCATACATTTCAGAAGCTTCCCAATATCTTAGCTTAGAGATGTAGGTGTTATGCTCTTGTAATTTAATTTAATCTATTCCAAAATCAAGGTTATATTCCATTTCTCATCTTTAATCTTGGGTATCTCTGCTTTCTCCCTTATTTTCTTGATTATATCTCAGAAGAGCATGTCCATTTTATTGGTTTCTTCAAAGAATCAGCTTTTAGGTTCACTTATAAATTCTAATGTTTTTCTATTTTTCTAATACATGAATTCCTACCATGTTTATGGTTTATTGCTTCCTAATTTCCTCAGATTTCTCCTTTTTAATTTCTTGTGTTGAATGCTTTATTTATTTTCATTCTTTCTCATTGATTATTAAGCACTTAAGCCTATGAATTTGCTTCTAAGTACAACTTTGGTTACATTCCGTAAGTTTTGGTATACAGTGTTGCTCTGTGAACAGCTTGTAGTTGTGGTTTTGATTTTCTTTTGTACACAAAAGTTGTTTCAGAAAGTCCTGTTTTTTCTTTCCACGTGATTAGGTTTTATTTTGCTTTGATTTTCCTGGTACATGATTTTCCTGCTCCAGCAGGGATGACATCCTCATTCTTATTCCACTGTTCAGAGAGAAGAGCCTGAAGCATGGTGAGCTGAAGCAACCAGACTGGAGCTTCTGAGATAATAAGCAATAAAACCAGAAATGAGAACCAAAACTTTTTGCGTAAGAAGACAATCTCCAAGATCCTTATTCAGCAACAGGGAACGCGCACAACCATCAGTGGGCTTTTCCAGGGCTGGGGAGGGACGTGAAGAGTGTTCAGCAGCTAGAGACAAGGCCTCTAACAGGGCATGGAGGTCCTCCCTCAGTGACGCTGAGAAGACACCTCCCAGAGTGCTGTGCGCTGCAGCACTGAGCAGGCTGTAAGGTGGTGGGTGGTGTTTCTCCATCTGCCAGACTAGGTCCAGAAAGGCCCTGGAGAGTCTTAGTACACATGTGCCACAGATGCAAGCCTTCCAGCATCCAGAGGCCACAACTAGACTTGTCCAATCGGGGCCAGGGCCCACATCACTCCCTAACTGTGTGCTACTCCCTAATTGTGCTTGTTATTTAATCCTATGGAGTAGTTCTCAGCCCCCTTCGCTGATAAAGAAACCAAGGCTCAGAGAGGTTAGGGAACATATCCAGGGCAGGGTTGATGGTGCAAGATGGCACTTCCTCAAAGGGTGACAAGACATGGCAGGAAAACATGGTGGTGGTTGAGACATTCCTATTTCAGAGCAGGCTTCTGGCAGGAGTTCAGCCAGGGTTTTGAACCTCTGTTTATGTATTTAACTTTTAAATGATTTATTTCCAACAGTCCTTCCCTAAGATGAGGGGGTACTTTACCCAGCCCTTGGTACTATAGGTTTAGGGTGGTACCCCGTACATGGCAGGTGCTCAGTTAACGTGGGGTTGGGAGGTTCCTTCACCCCTTTCCCACTCTAGCTTGGGGCTCAAGCTGTAAGGTCATGGCCTACCTTTTGCAGAGTCTGACACCAGTAAAGTGCTAGGACTGGCAGAGCCCAGAGAGACCATGATGTCCAGGGGTTCACTACTGGGGTTCATGGGTACAATTCAGGCGGTGCCTAGAATCTGGCTAGGAAACACATCTTTATCCTCCCTAATCTCACAGCAATTCAGGATTTCCTTTACTATGTACGTAGGCAGCAGACCACAGCAGTCCTAGCTGTGGATCTAGGACCTGGGACTTTGTCACCAACAGAAATCACAGGGTGCTTGCGTGGCACGTCGCAGTTATCACAGACATCTCAGAATATCATTTACATCCATCGCTATTTCAGGATTAGGATAGGTATTACACCCACAATTAGGTTTTGTCACTTAATGTGTTAATAAATAAGCATATATATTGTACTATCACAATTTATAAATCTTTTGATAGCTATTTCAATATAATTAGTTCCCTTTATAATCCAATGTGTTTTATTTTACTAATTAAAAAACATGACTCTGAGAAGGGGTTTATATGTTTCACCAGACTACTACAGAGGTCCATGGTCCAAAAATATGTTTAAGAACCCTGGTTATATAATTATTAGAGAAAGGCAAATTAAAGCCACAATAAAGTATCACCTCATACTGGTCAGAATGGCCATCATCAAAAAGTCTACAAATACTAAATGCTGGAGAGGGTGTGGAGGGAAGGGAAACTTCCTGCACTGTTGGTGGGAATGTAAATTGATACAGCCACTGTGGAGACCAGTATGGAGGTTCCTTAAAGACTAAAAATAGAGCTACTCTATGATCCAGCAATCTGATTTCTGGTCATATACCCAGAAAAGATGAAAACTCTGATCCAAAAAGATATGCACCCCAATGTTCACAGCAGCACTATTTACAACAGCCAAGACACGGAAGCAACCCAAGTGCCCATCAACACACGACTGGCTTAAGAATCTGTGGTGTATATATACAATGGAATATTACTCAGTCATAATGAACAATGAGATATTGCAATCTGCAGCAACATGGATGGACTTGGAGAATTTTATACTAAGTGAAGTAAGTCAGACAGAGAAAGACAAATATGTGATATCACTTATATGTGGAATCTAAAAAGTAATACAAATGAATCTATGTACAAAACAGAAACAGACTCACAGACATAGAAAATAAACTTATGGTTACCAAAGGGGAAAAGGAAGGGGGAGGGATAAACTAGGAGTATGGGCTTAACAGATGCAAACTACTAAACATAAAATAGATAAGCAACAAGGATTTACTGTATAGCACAGGGAAGTATATCCAATACCTTGTAATAACCTATAATGGAAAATCTAAAAAAATTATATATATATATATATATATATATAATTCAGTTTTATATATATACATATATCTGAATCACGTCACTGAGTACCCCAAACTAACACAATATTGTAAATCACCTAAACTTGAATTTTAAAAAAAGAAGAGGAACCCTGGTTATAGACAAGGAAATAGGCCCAGAGAGGAGAAGTGATCCACCCAAGGTCATACAGCAGAGTTGGGACCAGACTCCATCTTCCAACCCCACTAGCACAGGATGAGTTTACAATAAGGGGGACATGGGGGTGTGGGTGTGTGTGTCATCATATGACACAGCTTAGTCATATGAGGACTCGTGACAGCTGTGGGAGGAAGGGCCAAGGCAGGGCAAGGGTAAAGGGAAGACTGCACCGTCTGCAGTCCTGCCTGCTCAGCCAGGGAGGCCCTCAAAGCAGCAGTTACAAGTATTTATTATTTGTTTTCCCGAAGTCTGCTCACATTGAACCAACTAATAGACTAGATGATCCTTCGGTGGCCACACAAGAGGGTGGTAGGGCTTGATTTGTCTTTGCAGTTAAAACCCACATCACGTACATGCGTTCTTTATACTTGTACTTGAGCAGCTTAGGGAGAGGATATAATCCCTCAATATAATACCTCACAAGGGTGGGCGTGCTTGTCTGTAGACTGGGAAGCCCTCCACTTAGAGAATGGTCCTTTACCCCATTACCTGAGACTTGCTGAGGTCAGTAACTTGGAAGCAGAAAGAAGGTGCTTCTCAAAGGACAGTATACACACGTTTAGCGGGGACTAAATCGCTGCACCCAGCATTTTGCAAACTGGGTGCCTGGGACTCCTGGCACACAGCCACCATTCTCCTGGCCTTCTCCAAACGCCTGGCTCATCTCCTCATGCTGAGCCCTCACTTGGATTCCTTCTCTACACTTCACCACTTTTCATCATTATCACTATTATTATTACAGGGTAGCAATTGCTACAGCTCGAGGACTGCTAGCAGGCAAGGAACTGTCTGTAAGGGAGGCTGCTGCATAAACAACCATTTAAAACACTGTGTGATCAGTGTCGGGATCGGTGAGCACAAGGCTTCCGCGCACTTAGCCGAGTCCCGAGGAAGCAACATAGGCACCAAAGGAGTTTCAGGCAGAGAGAACAGCACATGCAAAGGCACTGTGGTAAGAGATAGCATGGCCCATTCAGTCCTCAGCAGGACTTCCCACCTGCCTGGTGCAGAGTGCAACTGTGTCATGTCCCAGTTGGCTATAACAGTCCAGATGGGATTTCTTGGAAAGGTGGACTTTATCCTGGTCTCAGAGGAAAGGTGGCGAGAGTACTCTCGGAGGGGGTTCCAGCCCAGAAGAGTGGTGCAGGGGACTTCCCACCTCCAGCTCTAGGAGAACACCTGCCCCAGACCTGGAGAGAAGCTGGCTGGTGGGGATTAGAGTAAGCCAGGTTCCTGTGTGCTGTCCACAGCCATGGAACACCCGCCCACCCCCACTCAGGGCGATCTGGAGAGATCCACGACCTACAAATTCAGGAACGTCCGGAAGGGAATGTGCAAATTCAGTCTCTGCAGTGAGCTTCTCATTCCCACGGGGTTACAGAGAGTGGGGGCTAAGTGGATTTGTGGACCCGTGTTAGCAACTAACTGATGCTCCAGACAAAGGTAACTGTCCATTCACGTGCATTTATCTGCATGCCTTTTAATTCCTCGCTTTTGAAGTTTTAACTACGGCACTGCTTACAAAATAGAATTTGATCCAGAAAAGCTCACTTTGAGAAAATGATCAAGGTTACTATTTCCATGTGAACTGAGAAGGTTGGAGTCTTGGGGAAAAGCTTGGGATTCCCTCAGGGAATCTTGCTTCTTGGCCCCCAGGCAGAGAGTAAGGGGTGTCTCCTCCTGTTCGCCTCTGCTCAGGGCCTCCCTCTGCCAGAGCACTGGGCCAGTGTCCAGTCCTGGTCTGTTTCCTCCTCTGTCCTCTCTCCAGGCTGGAAATTCACTGACGGCAGGGATCAAGGTTCATCCTTTCCAGGTTCCCTTGGCACAGACCCGACCCCAAGAGATGCTCAGAAAATGCTGAATGAGTGACAAGAATGGCACACCCATGAAACTCAGATCCAGCACTCAGTATGTATGCCTGTGAAACTCAGATGTTTCCCTGTGTTGCCCACCACTGTGGTTAACCAGTTACCAAGGTCAACCACAAGTCTCATTACCCCAGATCCCACAGAGGGCAGCCCAGTGGTGATGGGCCCAGTCTCTAAAGGGCTTGCTCTAGCAGCCAGATGGGGAGTACTTCCTCTGGACCAGGCATCCCTGAGGCCCTATCACATCAGTCATCCCATCTGGACCTGCCATTGCGAGGCTCAGCTCACTCAGACAGTCAGGGTGTGGCAGAGCTGGGTCCCCTGAGATCCAGGGTTTCCGCATGTCTGGGAAAGCCGAGGCCGCCCTTGCCCTTGCCAAGTTCACTTCTAAGAGGACTTCGGGGATTGTATCAAGGCAGCTCCTGGTCAATTTTGCAGGTTAGCAGTGGGACAGCCTTGGCTATAGTCGTAAAACGCCTACCTCCCCTGACCCCATTCCCCCACCTCACACACCTCTGCTCCGGTAATATCACACCTGACCTTCACTGACAAGTTTATTCTCCTGTATCTGGAGGACTAGCCTTTCAGCTTTCCCAACAGTACGTGTATTACATTATTCCCTCGAAGCTAGGCTATCTGCACAAATAAGGCACAATAACAGAAGAAAGAAGGATAACAGCCCTTTATTGAACCCTTCCTATACGCCAAGAACCTTGCTGAGTTATTTACACACACGCTATTTAGTTCTCCTAACAGCCGTGAAGGAGTCTCATTATCCTGATTTTATGGATGAGGAAACCGAGGCTCAGAGAGATGAAGCAGTGTGTCAAAAGCCACAGAGCTGGTCGGGCAGGGCTAGGGATTTGCTCCTGGAACAGGGATTTCAACAGGGATTTCAGTTGCTCCTGAAATCTGCCTGTGATGACGTTATTCTTAATCCCATCGTTAAGTGAAACCATGATATCCTGAATAAGCTCTTTCTGCATTACTAAGAGTCCCTAATTTCTGTTGTTTAAAATGCATACTCTCTTGGCCATTTTGTTTTCTTAGTAAGCTAAACACTTCTGTTGCAATTTCGGAAATCATAGATTGAGGATCCACGGAAGCAGCAGAGATGGGAAGACACAGGGCCAAGGAGCAGGCCCACGCAGCTGCCTCCAAGCGAGTAGCTGAAAAGGGACAGTTCCTTCACTGCACGGACCTCAGTCTCTCACCTGAAAAATGGGGATAATCATATCCAACCCGCCATGCTCAGAGGAGGCCACCGGGAGGACTGGACACGATGGTAAGTGTGCAAGGGCTCGACACATGGGCCTGAGAAGGAGGCCGGGGTGAGGTCCTGTGGTCCCCTGGCACCCTCTCGTGTAGCTTTCACTGGTGCCCTGCTCATGAGCTCACGTACCTCCAGCAAGGGCAGGCCTATGTCCCAGTTCCTAGCACGTCACCGTGAGTCATCTCTTCAGTATTGAACATACATTTTTGGAGCCCCCACTGTGTCCCGGGCATGGTTCCAGGCCCTGGGGAGACGGCAGTGGACCAGCTCTGCCCAGGTGGAGGTGCTGCTGCCTTCCTGGGGATGAAAGCCCACACTCCTGGGGCACTCATCACGGCTGTTCCAGGTACCTGGTGCATCTCAGTCCAATTGATGTTCGCCCACGCAACTCTGAGGGAGAAGCCAGCATTGCAGCTAAGGAAACCGAAGCACAGAAGGTTAGGTAAGTTGCCCCAAGTTGCACAGGTGGGAAGCAGCAAAGCTGAGTTTGAACTGCGCGGTCTGGCGCCAGAGCTCACACGTCATCAGCCCTCTGCTGCCGCGCATCTCTACCTGCTTTCCCTCTGTCTCCAACCCTTTCACCTTTTCCTCCACAGCTTCTCCTGCTCGCCTTTCTGGTAGTCCCCGCCCTGTGTCCCAGGCCCTCATCCGTCCTGGAAGCACAGCAGCCTCCCTCTAGCCTTCCTGCCTCTTCTAGCCTCTGCCCAGCTCCCACGTAGCCTCTATCACCTCCATTCCATCTTGTCTCCCACCCCAGCTGAGTCCCCAAGAGTCCAGGTATAGAGCCCTGGCCTCAAGGCCCACCACGGTCTGCTCTGACATGCATTTCTGCGTTTCTCTACCCGCTCCCCAATGCTCAGTTCACAAAAACTATCCTCCGCGCCAGAGAGCCTAAACTTTGGGGGGAATCGCTGGCCTTTTTGAGAAAGCTATGGACCATCCTTCCCCAGGAAAATAAACTGTATGAACACTTCCCAAAGTTAGCACGTACCTTCTGCACTGTCACGATGCCACCATGAAGACCCCGGCAATAGACACACACATTTTTTTTTTCTAAAGATTTTGTTTTTTTGATGTGGACCAATTTTTTAAAAGTCTTTCTTGAATTTGTTACAATATTGTTTCTGTTTTACGTTGTGGTTTTTTTGGCAGCCGAGGCATGTGGGATCTTAGCTCCCCAGTCAGGGATCGAACCTGCGTCCCCTGCATTGGAAGGCGAAGTCTTAACCACTGGACCGCCAGGGAAGTCCCTTGACACACAGATCTTATTACTGTTCCTCAGTTCCTTAAACGTGTGTCTTTCCATCTCCCTCACAACATTTTCTCCCACCCCAGATGCTTCCTCCGTTCCTTTCTTCCATCTAATGAAATCCTCGTGACCCATCAAAACCCAGCTCCAATGTCACTAGGCCAGACAAGAGTTCTCCCTTGATGTTTTCATCACCAGCTGCCCTCATGGGATTTCAGTGCTCCCTGCCTGGAATTTGGGACTACACCTCATTTCTACCTACTCCAATGGACCTCTTTAGGGCAAGGATGCTGGCTTAGCCGTCTCACAATCTTTCACCTCGTGCAGCACAGAGCTCTGTAGACAGCAGGCATATAGTGTCCATTTTTTGAAAAAACTGAACACTGGAAGCAGCCATCCTTATTTCCAAACAGAAGATTCTAGGAAGCTAATGAAATGGAAATGGATGTTTCATCATCTCTGTCCCACTAATAAGGCCCTGCAAAGGGTGGGCTTCTGGAAAATTTCACCAGACATAAGCCTAGGAATATGATCTCTTGCCTTTGCCATCTGTTAACAATATAAACATTTCATACCCACTCATTACTGCAGTTCTTGAATTCCTACTTAAATTTCTATTCCTTTAGTAATGGTAACCTAGTTTATGGGAATCTATGGCTTCAAAATAAGGTCAGGGCTTCCCTGGTGGCTCAGTGGTTGAGAGTCTGCCTGCCGATGCAGGGGACGTGGGTTCATGCCCCAGTCTGGGAAGGTCCCACATGCCGCGGAGCGGCTGGGCCCGTGAGCCATGGCAACTGAGCCTGTGCGTCCGGAGCCTGTGCTCCACAGTGGGAGAGACCACAGCAGTGAGAGGCCCGCATATCGCAAAAAAAAAAAAAATAAAAAAATAAGGTCAGATCCTGATAATTAGTTGTGATCCATATTTTGTATCTGATAATTAGCTTATAGCTGCAGTGAAAATTGGGCCCTACATTTTTGGAAGATGGAGTATTTTAAGAAAGCAAGGTATGCTTCATGTGCTCTGATCTCTGCTTTGTTAAAAGGTTGTTAAAGTGAGAACTATAACATGGGAGAAAAATGAATATATTTGCTCTCAAGAGGCAATTAAAACAGAATGCAAATATGACTAATGAGACGATTAACTTTTCTAGAAATATTATGCAAGAAAATCAATTCCTAGGATGTAACATTTCTATGCTAAAAAATTCAGTTTGATGGCATCAGTGATCAAAGGGATCTAGGAAGAAAAGACATTGCTACTGTCAGGGAAGGCTGAGGAGGGCATGAAAAGTACCCATTTCTTTCTAGCTTGATCTGCTCAGCTATGAAACAGATGCTGCTGCAAATGCTCCCATGTGGCTCCTGCATGTGTGCTGCTTTGAGCAATTCTTTTCAACATGGCACCGCTAGAATGGCATTAATTCAGGAGTCAGGAACACTTGGTTCAAATCTCAGCACCACACCGGTTACAGCTAAGTGGTCTTAGATGGTCCATATCATTGCTCTGGGCCTTGACTTCCTCCCCTGTGAAATGGAGATTGTGATACCTGTCTCACGGACAGGTGAGGATTCCATGAGCCAATGCATGTAAAGCACTTGGTATGGAGATTAGCAGGCTGATGTGTCCTGGAGAAATCGCTCTCGAAGCTGCTGAGTGGGGAGGGCACAGAAACCCCCTGTTCCAGGAAGAGGCTCTGGCATGAGGCAGGGATTCCAGCAAGGATGATTCAAGAGTCAGGATACTGGGTCCCACCCTGCCCTTCACGTTCAAGTGATCTTGGGCATTGTTATCATTCTTTCAACATCCATAAAACAACAGCATTTCCCTAAGTGATTTCCAAGGCACTGTTCTAGGAACCCAGCACTGTCCAATGCTACAAAATAGTTCACACTTTTTTCCAAATAGTTTGTTACTAAGTAGCCTCAATTTCTCCAAATGTGACCTATTCCACACTTATTTGGGTTTCGGTCCACAGTTTGGTGACCAGAATTACACTGCAATTAAACAGTCCAATCTGTAGCCCTTAAGGGCCTCTAAGTTCTGCAAACTCTCTCTCTCTCTCAGTCCTCATGCAGGAGCTCCATCCTACCTTTCCAGCCATGTCTGTGGGCATTGATCCAACCCACATGTTCCATGAGCCAGGCTGAGGATACAGAACATGGTCCTGTCCTCAGGAAGACTGGAGTCCAGTGGGGATGACAGGCCAGAGAATGACAAGGCCAACCGGGTGGGTCATGGTCTACAACACAGAGTGCACAGGGGCCCCGCAGGCAGAGAGGGGGTTGGCAGGGTTAGGAAAGGCTTCCTGGAGGCGGTGATGCTCAAGCTGAGCCTTGGTCATCCAACCAGACATTCATCCAACAAGCAGCCTGCAACTGTTTATTGAGCACCTACTGTGTATGAGGCACTTTGCTCAGTGCTGAGGCTATAACACTGAATGTAATCATGTCATTTCCTACCTCAAGAATCCACAATACTGGGCATATATCTGGAGAAAACTCTAAATCAAAAAGGTACATGCACCCCAATGTTCACAGCAGCACATTAGCACAACAACCAAGACAGGGAAGCAACGTAAATGTCCATCAACAAACGAATGGATAAAGAAGATGTGGTATATATACACAATGGAGTACTACTCAGCCATAAAAAAGAAAGAAATAATGCCACTTGCAGCAACATGGATGGGCCTAGAGGTTATCATACTACTGAAGTAAGTCAGAAAGAGAAAGACAAATACCATATGATATCACCTACACGTGGAATCTAAAATATGACACAAATGAACTTATTTACGAAACAGAAACAGACTCACAGACATAGAAAACAAATTTATTGTTACCAAAGGGGAAAGGGGGTGGAGGAAGGATAAATTAGGATTTGGGGATTAGCAGATACAAACTACTATATATAAAATAAACAATAAAGCCCTACTGTATAGCACAGGGAACTGTATTCAATACCCTGTAATAAACCATAATGGAAAAGATTATGAAAAAGAATATGAATATATACGTATAACCAAATCACTCTGCTGCACACCAGAAGCTAATGCAACATTGTAAATCAACTATACTCCAATAAAAATAAAAAAAATTTTAATAAGTAAAAATTGCAAAAAAAAAAAAGGATCCACAATGGCTCACTCTAGCCACACGTTACAGTGCTCATTCTATACCCTTCTGCCTTACTGACAGGACCTCCCCACTATGGCCTGGCACCCAACGCCAGCAAGCAAGCATCTTTTTTCCCAGAATGCCCCTCCATCCTAGACTCCCTCCCCGCATCCAAATGCAGCCCAAAGCCATCGGCACTCTCCAGTTAGGCCTCCTCCCAGGCCTTCTCTTTATACTGATGCCAAAGGCCCCTGTGCACATCTGCTCCTGATGGGGTTGGCATGAGAGGCACCCCAGCTATTTCATTTCCACGTATCTCACACCCCGAACTCAACTCCTTTGAGCGGGGGCCCTTGTTTCCTCCTTCTTTTATACTTTATTGTAACAAGGACAGCTCTAGAGGCCGGGCAGACTGCGAGATTGATTAATAGGGTGCTGAAATGAGATGTTTCCTCTACTTGTTATCACCTTCCTAAGATTAGCACTAAACCAGGGCATGTTTTGTTTTCTTGTCTGAGGTGTCAGAAGGAAAAAGGCATCATTTACTGAATATCTACTATGTGCTGGGTACTGTGCTGGATGCTTTCATTTCACCCGTTTTTAACCCCCTCCACAAGCCTGCAGGCAAGCATTTTTATTTCCTTATTGCATATACAGAAACCAAGGTTTAAGGAGGTAGGTTAGGGACTTTCCTGGTGGTCCAGTGGTTGGCTCGACGCTGCAGGGGGCTCGGGTTTGATCCCTGCTTGGGGAACTAAGGTCCCACATGCTGCGTGGCTCGGCCGAAAGATTAAAAGAAAAACGGAGGTAGGTTAACTTGCCCAGGGTCTCACCACTAGTAAGGGGCAAAACTGAGGTTTAAACACAGCTAGGCGATTCTGAAATCTAAGCTGTTCTTCCTCCACCAAGCTTTTTCTCAGGAACACATGCCCTTTTCTCCTTCCAAAGACCTGCTTAAATGCTGCAATCTGGAAAGACACACAGAACTTGTTTGCCGTATGATTATGGTGGCTTGAAATCAGGTGAAAATCCAGGGTCTGCTCAAGGGAGAGGACAGCCCATCCGAGCCAGGGTTTAAGCAAACAAGATAAGAAGAATAAGCAAATGGTTTCTGGACACTAAATGGTTTCTGGACACTGCCATCCATCTCTGGGAAGCCGTACATAGGAGGCAGCAGGTGATGAAGTGGAATGAAATTCTGAGAGGAAAAAAAAAAAAGATGAAAATGGAGGTTTACACATCACTGAGCTGCCTTCCTATCTAGAGGGAAAACCCAACATTAATAAAACAGAAAACCTTCAACAAAATCAAGCCAATTTTTCTGTCAAGTTCAGAAACAACAGTCCATAAACCTACAGGCGTTTCCCAGGTGTGTTCCAGAAATAGCCAGGTTTCTGAGAAGTTGGGTGGAAATGAAAATTCAGGGGGAGCTTAGTGCCTGCTAATCGTGTGAGGGAAAGCTGCCTTTGTGGCTGCAGGATGGAATAGAAGGAGTGTCTCTCATGACATCAGCTTTAAGTTTTCCTCCTAAGTGCCCTCCTCCCCAGTCAGGGCCACCCTTGATAGGGAGTCAACAGTAGTCAACACTTAATACACTGCAGAGTGCTCAGTGAATCAACCTCTGCTAATAAATTTGTCCATGAAGGACACTCACTCACACACACACACACACACACACACACACACACACACACACACACAGAGTGCAGGGTCTCCTACAGACAGACCCACTCGCACCCTGCTTACTAGTCAAGAGGGGGCGCTTTTGTCTCCTTCCCTGGTACCAGGTAGGGGCCTCTGGCAGAGACAGGGGCATGTGGGTGTCAGTGGTGTGAGAGGAGGTTACAGCAGAGTCTGTGGGGTCAGACAGATCTAGTTTTGAAAGTCATTCCCACCACTTACTGGCTACACAGCCTTGGGTTTGTGCATCTTACTTTCCTTACCTGGCCCGTGGGGTGTAATCCCTTACCTCGTTACCCCTGATGTCTCAGCATCTGTCAAGGAGGGAAAAGCATGCCTATTTCTTGGCTTAAAGTAAGAACTTAAAAGGACAGTGTAAAGCTCTTGGCATGGGGAGGGCACTTAATAAATGCCTGGCCTCCTTACTTGGCCCACCCTCCCCGAATCTGGCCCGTTCTTTTTTTTTTTTTTCTTTATAATTTTTATTGGAGTAGAATCGATTTACAATGTTGTGTCAGTTTCTGCTGTACAGCAAAGTGAATCAGTTATACATATACATATATCCACTCTTTTTTAGATTCTTTTCCCATATAGGCCATTACAGAGCATTGAGTAGAGTTCCCTGTGCTACACAGTAGGTACTTATTAGTTACCTATTTTATATATATAGCAGTGTGTATATGTCAGTCCCCATCTCCCAATTCATCTCTCCCTGCCCCCCCTTACCCCTGGTAACCATAAGTCTATTTTCTACATAAAGGCCCAGCTCACCCTCACTTCCTCCAGGAAGCACTCCCTGACTATATGGGTCCCCAAGGACCACTCCCTCCCATGAGCTCTGTGGTACTGTTGGTCACCACCAGCCCCTTGTGGTCACTCACTACCTTGCCCTGTGTGCTGGGAATCCCCAGCCAGACTGAGCTGCCTGAGAACCAACTGTGGTCACCCACTGGGGTCAGGCCCAAGCCTCTTTCCAAGCAGACAGTTAGTAAATCTGTGTCTACAGACAAGGCATTCAATCACCCAAGAGGGGTTTCCGATGACAGAGAAGTTCCTCACGTGCATTAACCCTGACTATGCCCAAGCACTTGACAGTAATCATCTCACTCTATCCTACCACATCCCTCTGAGACAAGGGTTATAGAGTCCATTTCACAGATGAAGAAACTGAGGCTCACAGAGGTGAGCTAATTGTTTCCCCAAAGCTGTGAGGCTCAGAGGGGCAGGAATGGAGGAAGAACCATGAGGGAGGAAGGGAAGAATGAGAGATGGGTGATGGAGAGTGGGGCCGACAGACACAGAGGGTCAGCCAGGAGGGACTCCTCTTTGTTGAGCCCCTGTTGTGAGCAGCTCTGAGCTGGCCTCATACCCGCCCCTTCCCTTAAGGCCTTCCCCACCACTCGGGAGGCGTCTGGTGCTCTTGGCACTGGACACACACTTCTGTTTATCATGCCCAGTGAAAGCTAGTGAGAGAGTCACCGTGGCCCTGACCTCTGTCCCCGGCCAGCTGACCAGCCAGTTTATCTTATGTACAGTCCAGTGACTCCGGAGAACCAGAATTGGAACTAGATTGCTTTCCTCTAATAAAATTTACGGTGTATACAAATTCAATCACATCATCGTGTGTGCCAACGGTGGCCGAGGAGCCCAGGTCACTTACACACATCCATCACCAGGGTGCGGAGTCAGGGGCATGAAATTGTCTCCCACCCAGAGCCCAGAGGACGGCAGAGGCACAGCGAGGGCACGGAGGGGCTGCCGACTGGGAGGGCCGGGCTCTTGGGCAGGGCCCATCCTCCTTGCACCCAGGAGGGACAGGGAGCCCACATGGATGCTCTGGGAGCCCACATGGATGCTCTGGGAGACCTGACTGCCAGCTCCACTCGTAGGAGGGGTCTGTGCTCACTCCTGCAGACCCATGGTTGGCTATATTTTCCTGATGGCAGCTATGTCTGTCCTTACCACACAGCCTAGGGAAGGCAGAAACGACGTACTGTGCCCACACCAAAGGCATGCTATTTAATCCTCCCCAGATCCTCGTTGTGCAGAAGTGGGGCTGTCAGAGAAGGAAAGTGAGCTCAGAGAGGTTAGGTAACGTGTCCAAGGCCACACAACCTACAAACCTACAAAGCTGTGCTTGGAACCCAGGTTTGTTGGGCTCCGAGCACATGCCAAGGATTTTCCAAACAGGAGAAGGCTGCACTTCAGAAGAGAGGCTCAGGGAGGCCAATGCTTCCCTTAGGGGGTATTGCCAAACCCACTTCATGGCGGTGGGAGATTCGGCTGGTTAGAAATGAATATTTTAAACAAGTGCTTCCCCCCGCCCAGCCTGGGATTCTTCTGATCCGGCAGGTCTAA
The DNA here is from genome assembly GCF_000442215.2 of Lipotes vexillifer. Taxonomy (NCBI): domain Eukaryota; kingdom Metazoa; phylum Chordata; class Mammalia; order Artiodactyla; family Lipotidae; genus Lipotes; species Lipotes vexillifer. Next base: position 4,942,430 of record NW_006771578.1, read on the forward strand.
TAAACACGGACTTAAAAGAATAAACCTAGAATGGGGTGGGAGCAGGTTTGGCTTTCTGTGATAACTTGATACCAGAAATATCTGAAGAAAATATCGGCCTTCTGCACAGGTCCAACCAGCCAGGCCTGGAGGGGGACAAACAGACTTCAGTTCTCTATCCACTGAGGGTCAATTTGACCTCAAGCAAATCATTTAAACTCTCTGAGCCTCAGTTTCCACTAAGGCAGGGGTTCCAGAGTGTGGTCCCCAGACAAGCAGCATCAGCATTGCCCGGGAACTTAGGAGAAACGTACATTTTCAGTCCCCACATCAGACCTATTTATTGCACCTGCAGCTCTGGGGCTGGGGTGCCACAATCTGTGTTTCCAAGTCCTCCTGGGGATTCTGATGCAGCTCAAGAGCCCCTCTGCTTGAAGGCCATGACCCTCATGCTGGGTACACACTGGAGTCACCTGGGGAGTTTCTACAACAGTCCCAGGACACGGGCCACGCTCCGGACCAATGACATCACCATCTCTGATGTAAATGAGGTGAGACCTGGGCCTCAATACTATTTTGAAGCTTCCCTGGTGATGCCAGATGCCTCTTCTCTGGAGATGATCACACAGTCCTTGCAGGAAGTGGAGGGCCGGGTCTAAGAGCACAGATGGAGAAACACAAGTGTGAATGAGGCCTCCTCTTGGCCCCTGTGGCCTGCAGATGGCCCACTGCTCCACCCTCTGCCCCTGCCTTTTGCGCAGGGCCCAGCAAGCGTGCAGGTGGGGTATGGATGAACGATGAGAGTGCTTTTCGGAAGATGCACAGCGGCCACGCTGAGGATGGATTGTGAACTATAATGGGGCTTCATAGACGTCTGTGATATTTCACCCAGGTCCAACTGTTTTTCATTCACCAGAATAAGTCCTGAAGGTCTGCAAACTTGTGCAAGTTGCATAGGCCCTAAAATTGATGGCTTCTCACGACAGCCTCTCCCTGGAGCAATTTGCCATTTAAATCTCGGTTCTACCAAAGACCTTGAAGCTGGCGTGGACTTTGAGTGGGAATCACATGCTGTGTTTCCTGCCTCTCTTGGCCTTGAATCCCAGCCAGGGAACACCAGAGGCTGCATGAAATCCAGGACAGCCTCCGAAGGCCCCTCTGTGGGAGCTTTTCCTGTGGTTGGTCCAGTGCCGTGTTTCCTTCTTTGATGTCCCTGAACCTTTGCATCCCTCTTTACCCCTGCTTGGCCTCCAGACCCCTCAACAGCGGTAACAATAAGGATGGCAAGGAAGCAGCCACACACCAGGCCCGCTGCGGGGCCCTCATCTGAGCCCAAAGCATGGGAGCTGGTGACAGCCCTCGCATCCCTGCAGACTTATTCTCCAGCTCTCCTGCATGTCTGGGAGGCTGATGTCCACGGTCTGCTTCATCCATGCTCCCCTGTCGTCTGTCTGGTTGGGTTTAACCAAAGGAAGGCACCAGGAGAAAACAGAAACGGCAGGAGGAGTGACAGGCTGGGGTGTTCGTTCCTCTGGCTCTCTCCATCGGTCCCAGTGTGGTCCCTGCTCACCTACAGAGGGTCTCAGCTGCTGCAGACCATCCTGTCTCTACAGCCACAGGTCTGGGCAGCGCCCAGTTGCCGGTCCCGCTAACCGCTCTCCCCCTGCCCCTGTGGCCTGGGCGCTAACGGCTGCCATGTTGCCAGGCCTGGGCGCTTAATAGTGTCACCCCTTTAACACTGCCCACACCTTGGAACCACGTGAAACTGCTGCATCTGTAGGTCAAAAATGGTCAAATCACTGGCAGCTCCATATGGTTCATCTAGTAAAGAGTCCCTTCCTTAACTCTCTTCAGTTAACCCCTCCAAGTGGGCCTCTGTGTCCTGCTCAACCCACACGGCAGGTGTGGAGAGATGTTGTTAGCATCCATTCACAGGTGAGAACAGAGACTCAAAGGCCTTTGCTGAATCGTCCCAGGTGAAGCGTGAGACTGCGAGAATAGTAAAGTTGAGAGTTTACCATGTGTCAGTTGCTGCGCTAACAGTTCATACATCTCATTTAGTCCTAAAAACTCTGAGGTACAGACTGTTATCCTACCCATTGTAGACCGTTACTGTCCCCAGTGGGGACATCGAAGCCTGGGTAAGTTAAGAGCAGCTAACTACTTCTGGTCAAACTCAACCAGGAGCAAGAGGGAAGGAAGCTTTGGAGGAAGCGGCCTCCAGAGGTTGGCCCCCAAGGGCACAGGACAGGACACAGAAGGTGGAGACGGGCCCCAAGGGACAGGAGCGGATTAACAAGGTCCCGTGCTTTGGGTTCAGATGAAAGGAGAGAGTGTGTGGGCCCAGCGCTGGGCCGGTGGCCTCACTGAAGACCCTTAATCACAGCCTGGTTTTTATCCCTCGAGCCCGAGTTCCTTCCCACTGAACTGTATGACCTTCCACTCTCTTCATTCTGCCTGTTCCCTCCCACCGGCGGCCCCTGACATATTTAGTACAAGATTCGGTACATCATACAGCTGTAGGAGGCAATGGAACCACAGGTGAGAGTGATTAAGCCTGGAGAATGCCAAGTGAGTGGCACACTGTCCCAGGGTCACTAGGGTCACCACTGTCTTGAGGCTTTGCACTGGGGCACAGCCCACCTCCCCTTCCCTCAACTCTTTTAAGTTCACGCTCAGCCCCTGGGACCCTACTGCACTCCTCCCAAAGCGATGCAGTCGACAGGAAGCTTTGGAGCCACAGAGACCGTGCCCAGCGCCAGCATCTCCTAACTCCGTGCCCTGGACCCCTCACCTGGCCCCCCTGCACACAGCATCCTCCCCTTCAGGGAGGTAAGGCCCTCCCCAGCTCAGAGAGACTAAGGAGACAAAATAAGATAGCCAAGGTAAAACACGGAGAACCTACAAGCATTTGATAAAGGGCTGGTTCTGGTCCCTCCTTCTGGAAATAATCATTCTAGTTTGGAGATTATAATTGCTGGTTAAAAAGAGAGACTAAAACTGTTTATCGCACTTTGATTTTATGTACCTGGGATTAGAAAACTTGCCGTTTTACTGTGAAATTTCAGGATTTCCTTGGCAACAGCCTTTAGGAAGACAAGTCAGTCAAAGGCCACCCAGAGAGGGGCGAGTTGAAGGTGATGTATTCCTCTTCGGGGCTGGCCCTCTGCAGGGCGTGCTGGTCACTGTGTCCTCCGTGGAGACGCCTTTCGTGCCTGGGCCAGAGTCAACTCCCTGCTCCCCGTGACGCCAGGTCCCTTTGATTGTTTCTCTGGCTCAAACTCGAGTTCCAGCCAGTGCCACCTGCCTGGGCTTCCCCAGGAGTCTGCAAGGACCACACAGTTGGGGCTCATCAGTGCCGGGCAGAGGGGTACAGCTGGTCAGACTAGGAGGGAACGGAGACGGTGAACCAGGTGGGGCCGGAGACCAGGAGGCGAGAGAGCAGACTCCCTCTCTGGAGCCGCGGGCAGGGTCTGAGTCTGGCCTTCGCCCCTGGGTGTGGTGGGGCTGCAGGCGCCTCACAGAGCTGCAGGGCTATGGCCTCAATAGGAGTGGACGCTGAGTTTGCCGGTTCCCTCTCTAGCCTACGCTGAGGCCTTGAACACAGGACCACCCCCAGAGGAGGGGCTCACACAGCCCCACCAGCTGGGGACAGAGGCACCAGTGGGGCAGGGGGAAGGATCCGGAGCCCGAAGTCGCCCTCCCCACGTTCACAGCCAGGCAATCTGTTGATATTTAACCTCTCTTTGCCTCAGTTTCCTTATCTGTACAACCAGGAGGATCGTAAGTGTATCCATCTAATAGGGTTGTTGTGAGAAGTAAGTTAATATATAAGAAGCACGTGCAACAGTGCTGGCCCCTATGAGTGCTATATTGGGCCGGCTGTCATTCCGGTTAGCAGGACACTGGCCAAGTCTGGGGGCCATTCTGTGTGCAGGCAGGGCTTGAGGAAGTCTTCAGTCTCACCACAGATCACCCCTGGGCTCTGGGCATGATGCCTGAAATTCCACTGCAGACCACTCATTTTTGGATGTGTTCATTCATTCAATCATTTAACTCTGAACTAAGCTGGATTTCCCAAAGTATGTTCCAGTACAACCGTGGCATACAAGTTGACAGCAGGGGTAATTTTAATTTTTTTTTTTTTTTATTAGCAACTTCAAGTATAACAACTTATGCGGGCCTCTCACTGCCGCGGCCTCTCCCGCCGCGGAGCACAGACCCCGGACGCGCAGGCCCAGCGGCCACGGCCCACGGGCCCAGCCGCGCCGCGGCACGCGGGATCCTCCCAGACCGGGGCACGAACCCGCGCCCCCTGCACCGGCAGGCGGACCCCCAACCACTGCGCCACCGGGGAAGCCCGGTAATTTTAATTTTAATAGCCATGTATACTTTTAATTTCCTCATATCAATATTTAAGGCAAGGTCTATCAGCTTTCCATTTAAATAAACAATGCTAATACTTCAGATAAATGTACCTCCCTTTGGATCATGATTCTTAGCTTTATTTGCCCCCCACTCCTGTCTCGCCTCAGTCATCATGGCAACAATATCCTTCTGGCCAATTTTTTATGCTTTATACTTCAATTTTAATGGCTATACTTTTCTTTATTTCCTTGTAACATTATTTAAGGCAAGCAATAATCATTTTCCACTTATAGGGGTGACAGAGTTTCCTTCTTAAATTAATTTCCATCCGAAGTGAGTTAGTTAAAAGAAAATATTATGTAAATGAAAAGCCCAGGTGGAATATTACATGGCTGTTAGAAAGAATGAACTACTAATCTACATATCAACACAGAGAGATAAGCTGAAATGAAAAGAATGTTGTAGATTCAATATGCATTTTGTGGCATCATTTACAGAAAACTTAAAACATACCCCAAAGAGGACTACTGGTATTTTTCATGACTACAAGTATATAACTGTAAAGATACACAAAACTGACTAATAGGATGGTGTCTCCTGTGGAAGGTAAAGGGGAAAGAGAGGAAGGAGTATGGCCAAGATTGATGATCAAAGGGGATATAAAGTATTAAGAGTTTTAAATCCTTTTTTTTTAAGGAGAGACAAAGTGACTTGAAGGAAATATAACATGATGCTAAAATTCTGGATGGAAGCAACACGATGTTTACCAAATATTCTTGCCTTTTCCTTTATTTTATAAATCTCTCAACATAAATAACACAGAGGGTATGAAGATGTGCAAACAATCACCCAGAAGGGATAGCTGGAGGTGGCAACACCAAGCTAGGCCAGTTGCCAAGTTCCAAGGATGCGAAAATGACAGTCGAGTCCTGGCTCTCACAGTGTCATATTCGAGTGGCAGGTGCAGAAAGGAAACTGTCCCAAATCTGTGACAGGTGTGAGCCAGGAAAGGCCTTCTGGAGGAGGCGACACCAGACCTGTCGTTAAGAATCGGGGCTGGGATCCATCGGCCGATGAACAGAAAAATAAAAGGTGCTACATCCACACGATGGAATGTTACTTGGCAGTAAAAAGGAAGGAAGTACTGAGACATCCCTCAGCACAGATGCACCTGAATGACGCTGTGCTTAAATGAAAGAAACCAGACACAAAAGGCCACCCATTGTACGATTCAATTTTTACAAAACGGCCAGAATAGGCAAGTCCATAAAGAAAGAAAGTAGGTTAGTGACTGCAGAGGGCTGGGGGAAAGGGAGGTTGGGGAAGTAACAGGGAGGCTGCTCATGGGTACAGGGTTTCTTTTTGGTTTCAAATGCGTAAAGAATCAAATGAACTGAACTGTGTATTGACTGCTAATATGCATGGGGTTTTGTTGATGAAAATGTTCTTCTAAGACTGATTGTGGTGATGGTTGCACAAGTCGGCGAATATACTAAAAATCACTTTATAACACTCTTTAAATGGGTGAATTCTATGACTTGTGAATTCTATTTCAGTAAAGACTTTTAGGGCTCCCCTGGTGGCACAGTGGTTGAGAGTCCACCTGCCGATGCAGGGGACGCGGGTTCGTGCCCCGGGTCCGGGAAGATCCCACATGCCGCGGAGCGGCTGGGCCCGTGAGCCGTGGCCGCTGAGCCTGCGCGTCCGGAGCCTGTGCTCCGCAATGCGAGAGGCCACAGCAGTGAGAGGTCCGCGTACCGCAAAAAAATAATAATAATTAATTAATTAAATAAAATAAAGGCTTTTATGTTCAAGTAAAATAAAGACTCAGGACTAGGGTGTGATGGAGCTGGAGGGATCGTGACTGAAAACAGCTCAGCCCATCTCCCTACTTCAGCAAAGCTTTCTCTCTCCCGCTCTGCACAATCTATGCTTGGGATGCTGAGACACAGTAAAGACCCAAGCAGACAGGACCTGTGCCGGCGTGCAGGTTCTTGCCTGGTGAGCAGAGAGAAGCAATCACTCTGATGGTCTAAAGTGACACAGAAATGCCTTAAAAACTTCGTAGGAAATCGTCAGATCTGGAAGGTGGGGAAACGCCGTTCAGACAGAGGGAATGACGTGTACAAAAGTGTGGAAGCAAGAGAGACTGAGGCTTTGCAAGGAGTTTGGGCAGGATGTAAGCACTGAAAGGAGATGGCTGTAAAGAGACAGGCCAGGGGTGGAAGAGCCTTGGACACACACGTGATGAAACCTCCGACAAGACCCGGCTTCCCGTCTTTCCTCCTGCACCACCTACCCCTCCCCACAATGCATGAAAGGAAAACTCCATTTCCTCTGGGACTGTCCTCTACCAAGATCTTGTCTAAGCTGGTGCTGAATTCTTTTGTTGGCTCCCAGACAAGAGACCATAGCCTGCCTAGAATCTGCTTCTGCTGACCCCTCTGGTTTCTGGAAAATGAACTCTGTGCACATGAACCACATGGTCCCTTGTGCAGAGTAGATGGCCTTCTCAGCCAGGAGCTGGCTCTACGTGGCCAAGTCACTCTCACAGACAGCACTTACATGACTCTAAATAAACTTGCTTTGAGTTGGTTAATTAAAGTCACGACCACATCTTGTCTATCTCAAGATGATAAAAATGAGCTGTTATGTCTCCCCACTGCTCTCTGGATTTAACGTGATAAATACCAGGGGTAATATATCGTATGGAGAGCTCACCGAGGCACAGGGGAAAGGTATCTCCAATCTTTATTACGTTGCCTCTTCTCCACGAGGGCCGCCTGATTTGGAGGGGGCTTAGTTCCTTCATTTATCCCTGCTACTGGCAACAGGAGCTGGATGTCAAAGCCCCATTTTCTTCCCTCATCCCCCCGTCAGGCTAGGTATGACTGATTCATGGCTGGGCCGGCCTAATAGCCGGATCCCACACACTCCACCTTGTAATCATGAAAAATACTCTCTCCCCTTCAACGGGACTGTCACCCTCATTGCCTTATCAACAGGCAAGACTTTATCCTTTTCCTCTTGCCACTGGGTTCAAATGAAAAGAGAAGTGAAAGCACATTTCTAAAGAAGCGGTCCATTTTCTTTAATCTCTTCAAATTGCTTGTCCACTCGAACTCTCTTTTTGCCAATGGGAAGACACACCGGCGCTGAATAAAACATTCAGACCCCTGGCAGCATCTGGATAAGGTCGGGTCAGGCTGCTCAGGGAGGAATACTAACACTCGCAAGTAGGGCGACATTAGTCACTGGCCTTCCTCTTTCCACGTCCCGGGCACAGAAACAGCATGTGAGAATGATACCAGCGGCGGAAATCTCCTGTGTATAACACACCTTGTAACGGTTCTGTTGAAAAAGTTGACTCTGTTTAACATATGCAAGGCACAGTATGGCAACTTGAAAAGGTTCAGGAGTTTCCTTTCTTTGCACATTGGCACCCAAGGGTGTCGACTAAAACTTACAATGTGTTTCTATAATAAACGACACAGAGAAGTTAGGACGCACGCAGATTGAGGGCTGCAGTCAGCTTCAGGGCCAGGACTGCCTCAGCTGTGCGCAGGAGGGCAATGCCTAAGAAAGACACCAAAGGGGATGAGGAAACGAAGGCACAGCTATGGAAAACAGCTGATGTGCAAGGCACAGGAGAAACTGACCAGGTGAGCTCAAAATCTGGTAGCTCTAGCGGCTTAGTAAGCAATGGTATGAAGTGTACAAGCTCACCTACAATGCCTGGCTTTACAGGCATTTTTTCCTTACAAGGAATGTTTTTGTACAAAGGGATATTGAATGCTGGAGCTTTGATTTCTTAAAACTGCTTAAAGTAAAGGAAGAAAAGTTCCAATTTATCTAACTTAAAATAATTTAGACAGAGTTTGACATTTTTGACACTTAGAAGTGCTTACTGTTGTCTTTTAATCTAATTCATATTGTTTATCTGTTCCTAGTTATTTAATAAATTACTTTATAAAATACATATGCATTTATTAATACTTTATACACACACACACACACACACACACACACACACACACACACACATAATACAATTTACACACATCAAATGGAATTCTCCCCCCAGAACTTAGAATCCCAGTCCTCAAGTTGTTTTCAGTCCCACAAATAACCTGGTGGCAGGGGAGAGATATAGGGCATTGTTGCGGAGAAAGAAATCAATAGTGTTTTTAACACAGGCTCTAATTCTGAATTAGCTATAGGAATATCATGTCATGGTTATAAAATAAAAAACTCTAATTTATTTACAAAGAGTTCCACATGTTTTTAATATTGTCAGTACTGATAACACAAGTATTAACATGCAAACGATGGACATACAAACTAGAAAGATCCATGTGACTAGGAATGAAGAATTTGACCAAAAGCCTAACAGTGAACAGTGGTGGAAGCAGGAGAGGAAAGCAAGTTGGCAAAATGCGCCCAAAAGCCTTAAAAGGTCTCTACCCCTTGGCCTCAAAATTCCACATTCTAAGAATTCATCTTTTTTTTTTTTTTTTTTTTTTTTTTCTTGCGTTATGCGGGCCTCTCACTGTTGTGGCCTCTCCCATTTGCGGAGCACAGGCTCCGGACGCGCAGGCTCAGCGGCCATGGCTCACGGGCCCAGCCGCTCCGCGGCACGTGGGATCCCCCCGAAACGGGGCACGAACCCGCGTCTCCTGCATCGGCAGGCGGACTCTCAAGCACTGCGCCACCAGGGAAGCCCCTAAGAATTCATCTTAAGGACATCATCAGAAATACACACGAAAGATTTATATTCAAATATGTTCACCGCAGACACATTTACAAAGAGAACAAATGGAATCAAAGTATTCAGGAAAAGGAAATGGATTAAATAAATTATGGTGGATGCAAGGGACAGACCTGCATCTATTACACAATGAATGAGTGAATGAAGTTCCAAATCCACACTTGCCCAGAAACCCTTAAGAGAAGAAGAGAAGTATGAACTGGCCTCACCAGATATCTAGGGATAAGTGGCTCAGATTGTCAGGATCAAAGAAGTAAAGTAAAGACAAACTCACTGGAACAGATCAGTTTGAACTCATAATGTGTTTTCTCTAAAAACAGGTTAACCCACGTGAAACTGCCAATATTGGATCACTTTAACCAATAACATGACAATTTCATATAGCTCAACCGAATACATTTTCCCAAGCTCTAGCTAATGAAAAGACTAGAAACAATGAAAAACCCAGCAGCAATGGCACCCCTACTACCTAAAACACATTTTTCAGTAAAAGGAACAAAGACCCCCTTAGAGAGATGGCTAATTCTAGGTCTGGGGCAGGAGATGAACAAGAGGAGCCATGTGCAGCCTGTGTATGTTTCTGCCACGACAGGAAGCACGGATGTCATCAAAGACTACGGAATTGTGTCTCAGAGAACCCAGGCGCCGGCCTAAAGAGGCTTCCACTGACCACAGATGGGTCAATTTGAATATCAATAATAATGTTAACTGAAACATTATTATCTGAATAATTACTGAAAAGCACATCAAATGTGCTTCAATCCATGTTTTCACAGAACACAAAACACACATTAGTTACCTTCAAGTAAGGAAGATGAAGGAACCAACTGCTTAGTTTGAAATCTGCCAAACAGTTAATAAAGGGAAGTTTATCTTAATAAAAGTCTTTCAGCTAATAAGTGCAGAAGGAATGATAAACTTGGAATATCACTATTCCACAGGCCCCAGTGAAATAATTACTTAGGCAATAATCATTAATGACTACCAATGCCACAAAAGTAAGGACAATCAGATATTACATACCATCTGATGGAAATATGCTACACCACATGAAGTCATCTTGCCAAAACTTCAAACCAGAAGCTAGCAGAGTTCTAGAGCTAACTATCCATTTACCGGAAATACAGAGGAGAGAGGAACATGTTATAAAGATATCACAGGGACATAATTTCAGACTGTGGGAAACTCTACAGAAAAATTAACATATAAACTGCAAGAAAAACAAGTGCATGTGCGCGCGTGCACACGCAGGGCGACTTTTAAATTAAAACACACTTCTGAGACATATCAGCCAACTGCAGTTTATGGACTTAATTGGACCTTATTCAGACAAACCATAAAAATCTTTTATAAGCCAATTGGGGAAATGTGAACAGTGACTGAATATTTCATGATGATAAGAAATTACTATTAATTTTTAGGTGAGATAATGACACTGTGGGTATGTATTTAATGATAAGCCCTTATCTTTTAGAGATCCAGGCTCACGTATTGATAAAAGACATATGATGGTTAAGAGGTCCTTCAAAATATTTCCATGGCAGATGAATCAAAAGTGTTGAAACTCGGGTTTCCCTGGTGGCGCAGTGGTTGAGAGTCCGCCTGCCGATGCAGGGGACGCGGGTTCGTGCCCCGGTCCGGGAAGATCCCACATGCCGCAGAGCGGCTGGGCCCGTGAGCCATGGCCGCTGAGCCTGCGCGTCCGGAACCTGTGCTCCGCAACGGGAGAGGCCACAACAGTGAGAGGCCCGCGTACCGAAGTGTTGAACCTGGGGAACTGTACATGAAGGTTTATAACAGTGGTGTGTTTCTTGTCATATCTGTTTGAAATTTTCCAGCCTCAAAAAGTTCTTTAAAAGTTTGAAAATAATCATTAAGATTGTTAAAATGTGTCAATGTATTTCTTTTCAGGAAAAGGATGTTACAAAATTGCATGTACTGTATGGTTCCAAATTGGTATATAAATATATACTTATAACACAAAAGACTAAAATTATACACTCCAAAATGCAAACTGTAATTATCTTAGGGTGCAGGGATTATGTAAGACTTTTATTTTCTTTATATTTTTATTTTCTGTAATTTGTACTTCTTTATAGTTATCACACACATTTTAATCTAAAAAGTGTTACCACTCTTTACCTCTAACAGTGTACATAATGTTCAAGAATCTGATTAAATATACTCCCATCTATAAATAAATACGATCTAAAATGTAGGTCAAAATTAATGACAAAATGCTAAATGTTGGAAACATTCTGATGAGTGACAGAATGTCTTGCATTGTATCTGATGCTCAACCTCCTATAAAATCAGATCTAGCATCCTCACTGAAGGGGCAAGAATAATGGGAGTGGGCAGAGCATTCGATGCGATGCTGTGATTTGGACATTAATACTATGTCCAATTCATGCACAATGGGGAAGGAAAGTAGACTCTGAAAGTGAAAATCCAAACATTTCCAAATGTCTTAGTTGTGCCCAGATTTGGGCTTTTTTTTTTTTTTTTTTTTCGTTACGCGATTCTGGTAGGTATGTAGTGATATCTCATTGTGGTCTTAATTTGTATTTTCCTAATGGATGATTCTGAACATCTTTTTGTGTGCTTATTTTCCATTAGTGTGTTCTCTTCAGCGAAATATCTGTTTATATCTTCTGCCCATTTTATAATTAGATTGCTTTATCACTTTTGAGCCTTAAGCATTCAGTATTCTAAGTACAAGACCTTTTTCAAAACTGTTGTTTCCAAGTATTTGCTCCCAGACTATAGCTCCCTGGACCGGGGCACGAACCCGTGTCCCTGCATCGGCAGGCGGACCCTCAACCACTGCGCCACCAGGGAAGCCCCTGGGCATTTTTTTTAAATTAATTTTTATTGGAGTATAGTGATTTACAATGTTATGTTAGTTTCTGCCATATAGCAAAGTGAATCAGTTATACATATAATATATCCATTCTTTTTTAGATTCTTTTCCCATATAGGTCATTACAGAGTACTGAGTAGAGTTCCCCGTGCTATACAGTAGGTTGGACTTTTTACCTACATATCTGTATTATGATATGTACCCCAGGATATCATTAATTCCCACTTACTTCAAACAGGTGTATCAACAAGGAAAGGTACAGGTGTACAATGCCATCTGAATCTTCAGGGCAAACACTTGACAAGGTCATGGGATTCTTCTGGACTTGAGCCAAGCTGTCTCAGAGCTGGTTCTAATTAAAAGCAGCAGAAATCACTCTATGGATTTTGGGCTGGGCTGGAAATGTTTTAGATCAAGCATACCTCAGAGATACTGCAGGTTCGGTTCCAGACCACTGCAATAAAGCGAATATGTCCATAAAGCGAACCATGTGAATGCTTTGGTTTCCCAGTGCACATAAAAGTTATATTTACACTATACTGAAGTATTAAGTGTGTCTAAAAAAACAATGCACGTGCCTTGATTAAAACTACTTTACTGCTAAAAAACGCTAACCATCATCTGAGCCTTCAGCAAGTCGCAGTAGTAACATCCAAGATCACTGATCACAGATTACCATACAAGTATAATAACAATGAAAAAAGTATGAAATATTGTGAGAATTACCAAAAGGCGACACAGAGACATGAAGTGAGCTAATGTTGTTGGAAAAATGGTGCCGATAGACTTGCTCGACACAGAATTGCCACAAACCTTCAATTTGTTTAAAAAAAAAAAAAAGCAGCAGTATCTGAGAAGTGCAATAAAGTGAAATGCAATAAAAAGAGGTCTGCCTGGAATGGAGGAATGGAAACCATTCTGAAAAGTGAAACAAAACACTAGTGGAATGTATGTGCTTGCCAGGGCTTCAGAAGATAAATGTTCAGCCACTCATTCACCAGATACTATCCAGCATCTAGTTGGTATCAAATCCCAGGCCAGGCAGTGGGAAAGAAAACAGGCAAATGAAGCGGTCCCCAGCTTTGCAGAGCTCACAGTTTACTGGGAGAGACAGATTTTAATCCAATAAAAACACAAATCTATAATTACAAGTGGTGATGAACGCCCTGAGGCCAAAGAACTGGCTGCTTTGTGAGCATAGGACAGGGGGCCTGGTCCAGCGCTGGTGCTCAGAGCAGATGCCTTCCAGCTGAGATGTGAAAGATGTGAAAGCAGCATGTGGCACCCACGCAATTGGAGAGGTGAGTTGGGGAGAAGGCGCACAAAGCAGAAAAGCGCTGTCTTAAGATGGTACTTCCCAGGGATGAAGAGGAAACAAACATGACTGGAACCCAGGGAGCTCAGAATGAGGTTGGGAAGGCAGGCAGAGGGTGGTGGATGCTCTCATTTAATCCGCATAACAGCCCTGGGATGCAGGTATTATTATTATCCAAGATGGAGCAATTTCCCACAACTAGTAGGACTTAGAGCTGAGACTCAAACCCCGACTCCAAAGTCCACCCTCTCACCATGCTCTGTTTCTTCTATGTTCACAGGGCCGCTGTGTTGGGAATGACTGGGAGTGGCAGGGTGGGGTTGGAAGACCACCCAAGAGGCTCTCACAGTCATCTGTTTCCTATCATCCTGTATAATTCACAAAAAGCTTACAGTACACTGAGGAAAGACATTCCAACTAATGGGCCATCCTAGGTACTTAGTGATTCCCTTGACAAGGTGCCACTGGGATCTCCAGGCCCTCTTCCAGTCTTGGGACGAATCAGAATTCCAAAGGAGGTAGAGCTTTGGTAAAAGTTCCTTAGTTGGCGTAGGCCATAGGACTAGCTAGCATCCTGGCTGGCCAGAATTTAAAACTCCCCAGGAAAATGTTGTTTTCAGAAGAATTCCAATATGTATGATTAGGCAGAAAACAATGTCTTTTGAGTGTCAATCATCCCTAAACCAGGTAAGCGTAGGCTCCCAGAAATTCCCATAAAAATTCCCCGAAAGGCCACTAAGGGCATAAGAAGGACAAGGGGGGCGTCCCAAAGCCCACGGTGTCTGGATAGACTGTGTGTGTGGAGAGATTGCTTCTTGCCCAGAATAGGATAACAATGCTTCAGTCCGAACTACCATTGTAGACCCACCAGCTACCTGGGCTTTGCTTTATTAATATACCTCATGGCCACCCTGTGAAGTAGGCATTACAATTCCCACTCTGTGGATGAGAAATGTGCATTTGGATCTAGATTTATTTGACTTCAAGTCTCTCCCCAGAATAAATGAATTATTGAGTGAAGAGGTTGCAGGAAAACAAGTTGACTGATATCAGTGGATATCAAACTCCGAAAAATTCCCTCTGACCTCCCTCCATGCTTCTCACTCTCTTGGATCTCCAGAAGCTGGAATTCCAGCTGAAGGAGAAGTTCTGATAAAGGAGAGGAAGGCAGGGCAGACTCCCCTAAATCTGCAAAGCCCCCCTGGGGTCAGCATTTGCAGGCATACTACCCACGTGGAATGCCTTATGGCAGGAAGGGGATCATTCCCAAGGAAACAGCACAGAGAGGACAAGCCCCATTTCAAACTTTGATTCCAATTTGGCATTCAAGACTCCTGTGGCCTCTGGGATTTTTATTTCCTCTTTCTCTGACAGGATGGTGACATCCCGATTCTAAGTTAATGACTAAAATATGAGAATTCTCATTAGATGCTCCCCCATAGTACCTCCCTCTCCCCTACTGCTAGAGACAACTTCTATAAAAATCATTTGCTCCTTTCCATACTGCATAGACTTGGATTTAAGCATTAATTCAGTTGCCTCAGGCCGTCACCAAGAAAATTACTTATTAATTTCTATGCACTGCAAAGCCATCTCTAAAACAAATAGAGAGTTGACTTGAGATTATCAGCGTTAACCTCCATGTTCTGGTTTTGTACTTTCTGTCAGAGTCTCGAAATGTTTCAAATATAGCGTCATACACATTTGATCACATTTCCAAAGTGCAAATTTACTCAACATTAATTGAAAACATCCATCGGTGAGGTCTTCAAAGTTTGCACCCTTTCAAGCTATTAAAAGGCTAATGAGAGACATTTTCTCCCATATATTATGATACAACTAATTATTTCCACCGCCTCCTGTCTAAAAAAAAAAAAAAAATGACTCAGTAGATTAATAGGCTGTAACCTTTTAATCTTCAGCCCTGTAAGAATATGAAGAGTGCTATGGACCCTCTCCCTAGTAAAACCCAGCGTTTCACCCAGTTATGCACATGCACACACAAAAAAAGTAATTCTGCACAGACATAAAACAGCATTTCAGTTATTTCCTGGCTCACCTAAGATCCCAGGAACCCTGAAGAATGTTCTGCCTCTCTTCTTTTTTCAGTCTACTCAACTGTTTATTAAACCGATGGCTGCCCGTTTCATTAGTAGTGTCGGTGCTGAGTGAAGGACGCTTGCAGAATGATAAGCGGCATTTGTGTTTATTTCTCTGCTCCCACACTAAATTATCAGGTGTTTTGCATGCACTTTAAGAATGTGCTCATGGCCTCTGGAGAAGACAGATAAATGCACCACTGGAATGGGGCGGGGGATGTCATGCCTGGCACCCCAGGGAAGTTACAGCAGAAGGGGAAGGCTCTTCTCCGAAGCCCAGCAGCTGGCCCAAGGTGGGTGTTCAATAAAGCTGCTTTGGTGACTTGCCTGGCGGTCCAGTGGTTGAAACTCCACACTTCCACTGCAGGGGGTGCGGGTTCGATTTCTGGTGGGGGAACTAAGATCCTGCATGCCGTGTGAAAAGGCCAAAAAGTTAAAAATAAATAAATAAATAAATAAAAAATAAATTTGCTTTGGTTATCATTGTGAAGTCATTACCTTTGAGAACGTGGTCCTTGATGCAGTTAGGCTGACCTTGCCACCATGCTATGTCCCTTTGGTCTACACAGGAGGTCTGTGCAGCCTCAGTGTTCTCTTAAGGTGTGTCCCAGAGCATATCATAATTTTTCTATACTATCTACTATGTGCCAGGACTCCTATTTCTTTTCTAATATTGAAACAACTCTCTAAAGTAGGGGTCATAATTCCAATTTTACAAATAAAGAAACCGAGGCTCAGAGAGGTGAAGGGACTCATGCTGGCTTACTGGCTGATAAGTGTTGAAGCCGGATCCCACCGGACCCATCTGACTCCAGCGTCCTCGCTCTCTGTCAAGGGCCAGGCTGTCTCTCTCATCTCTATAGCGCTTTTCACTTTGCTTACACACAAACTCATCTCTCGAAGACAAACGCAGAGGAGTATTTTGTTACCTTCGATTTGGTAAATGGGGAATTTGAGGGGCAAGGAGACCAAGCGACTTGCCCAAGGTCACGCAGATGGCAAAGAGCGGATGCGGGGCTGGAAGCCAGGTCTTGGGTCCTGGGCCACTGCCGACTCTGGCACCATGCCTGATGCCCAGCTGACAGGAAGCAGGAAGGTGTGCCCACACTTCTGCCACCCTGTACCTGCTGTGGACCACCCAGAAATGGTACTTACTGACCCTGGAACCTAGGCTTGGTGGGAGCAAAGACAGAGCAGGAGAATAAGAATAAATTTGAGGCAGACTCATAAAAAGACTACATGGGAAATGTATTGTTAACGAATTAATTTTTCCCCTGAGTATATTTATGAGCCTGTTCTCCCCAGCAAGCCTGTTCATTTTGCACAGACACAATTTTCAGGACAAGCCCCATGCAATATGTCCAGGGGCAGCACCCTCCTTTTGTCTGTGGTAGGGTGAGAAGGAGGTCAAAGGGTCCTCCCACCTATTTGTGCTTTGCTCTGGGCCCAGAGCAGCGTGCCCCAGTATCCCCTAGGCTAGAGAGCGCCTGGACAGCTGAGCGGTTTGACCAAACAAGGCTCTGCCCATCTTCCTAGTCCAAGAATGTCTTCCCTCCATGTGCCACGTGTAAAAATCAGTTTGATTTATGGCAAAATGAAAAAGAGGCAAAGCTTGACTACATCCCACCCCCACTGGCTTCCTAAGAATACCAGTCCTTTACCTGGATTTATTTGAGGCCCTTAAAAAAAAAAATCAGGTGTAGCTGTTGAGGTCTTTGGCAGAAGGGCATCCTGGGCTTTTGACATGGCGCTGTCAAGATGTTCCAAGATGAATAAAAGCTAGAAGAGGCAGTGTCAAGCTGACGTCTCCTCAACAGAAGGCTGACATGAAAAAGGAAGGACATGCGCCCACCATTCAACCGGGGCTCCTCTTCCTTCAGCCTAATTTATGCCACAGAGCCCTTACCCTCTTTCTCTGGCTGTAATATCATGTGCCACCGAGGGGACGTCAAGGCGGAAGATGCCATTTATCTGCCATTTGGGGTCCTTAGAGAAAATATTGTTGGGCACGCATTTTTAATGAACAATTCCAAAAGTGCATTCAGGAGTTTAGATTTCAGTTACATCATCTCCAGTGAGGGGACAAGACCATTTTTCTTGTAAAAAAGACTGAAGAGGGGTAGGAAAGAACATTGGGTGTCAGGTACCTGACTAATCCTGTGTCCGCCCACCCTGGGGCTGTTTCCTCAATGGGAGAATGTGGGGTACAAGGTCTCCGCCGCCCCTCAGCCCCATGTTCTCTGAATCTTCCGCCTGTCTGGTGAGAGGAGACCTCCCGTACGCATTAGAAGACAGGGAAAATGGAGGCTGCAAGTGTGACCCGCACTCCCCACTTCTTAGCTCCCTGATGATACAGTTCAGCGTACACCCAGCTTTAAAGAGTCAGTATCAGGGAGAAATGCAAATCGAAACTACAATGAGGTCTCACCTCACACCAGTCAGAATGGCCATCATCAAAAAATCTATCAACAAGAAATGCTGGAGACGGTGTGGAAGAAAGAGAACCCTCCTACACTGCGGGTGGGAATGTAAATTGGTACAGACACTATGCAGAACAGTAGGAAGATTCCTTAAAAAACTAAAAACAGAGCTACCATAGGATCCAGCAATCCCACTCCTGGGCATATATCCAGAGAAAACCATAATTAGGAAGGATATATGCACCCCAATGTTCATTGCAGCACAATTTACAATAGCCAGGACATGGAAGCAGCCTAAATGTCCATCAACAGAGGAATGGATAAAGAAGATGTGGTATATATACACAATGGAATATTACTCAGCCATAAAAAAAGAACAAAATAATGTCATTTGCAGTGACATGGACGGGCCTAGAGATTGTCATACTGAATGAAGTAAGTCTGACAGAGAAAGACAAAATGTCAGATGATATCGCTTATATATGGAATCTAAAAAAATGGTACAAATGAAACTATTTACAAAACAGAAATTGAGTCACAGATGTAGAAAACAAATTTATGGTTACCAGGGCGGGAAAAGGGGGAGGGATAAATTGGGAGATTGGGATTGACATATACACACCGCTATATATATAAAATAGATAACTAATAAGAACTTACTGTATAGCACAGGGAACTCTATTCGGTGCTCTGTAATGACCTATATGGGAATGGAGTCTAGAAGAGAGTGGATATGTGTATATGTATGGCTGATCCCCTTCGCTGTGCAGCAGAAACTAACACAGCATTGTAAATCAACTACACTCCGATTAAAAAATTAATTAAAGAAACCCCAAACAAACCAACAAAAAAAAAAGAGAGTATCAGGGAAAGAAGAAAGAGCAGAGGCTCTGTGGGCAGCCATCCTGGGGCTTGTATTCTACCTCTAACCAGAGGTCTAACACTGGGGAAGTGACCTAACTCTTCATTTCCATCCGTATAATGGGTATAATATTATCTACTTCACAAGAGGATGATGTGGCATGGGGTATGTCAAGCAGCTAGTATGTGCCTGGCACTCAGCAAGCCCTCCAGACAGGAAAGGGTGACTTCACATCCTGCTGCCGCCCCGTCTCTGCGGTTTTTGCCAGCACACAGCTCCTGACAATTCTCGGTGCTGCCGCATGCCGTGATGGACAGTGTGTTTCATCACTGAACCAAAACCCAGAAAATGCAGAGCCAAGGCGAAATGCTAAGAGAACCAGCTGAAGCTCTGACCTCTCAGAAATAGCTTTGGCTTCTCTGAACTTGGCTTTCGGGAACTCTATCCGCTGTATTCTGGCAACTTTGAAATTCACTGAGGTCTCCGACCTGAGTCTTTGGAGATCTCAGTGTTAGACTGACCAAGGTGAAGCAGAGGGATCACGAGATGGGGAGCAGAAATAAGGAGGAATCCTAGAAGAATCAAACGATAGTGATCCCAGCACCAGAGATGAAAATAACACAAACGCGAAAGCTCTGGGGGAAATTTAACTTCAAATTTTACAATATTTAGACATCTGAAATATAGCATGTCTCATTTCTGTGTTTTGCATGTGTGCATTGCTTACATGCAGACATTCCCCAAGCCCACATTCCCTACCGAGTTCTTAATTCATTCAGTCAGATAGTTTGGGGAAGAGTATTCTAAAGGCTTGGCAATGTTTTTACGAGGATGACTTCAAATTTCGAACAATAAAGTTAAAAGTGGGGGGCTTTTAACTTTATTGTGGGGGCTTCCCTGGTGGCTCAGTGGTTGACAGTCCGCCTGCCGAGGCAGGGGGG